>NC_137957.1:9664809-10264809 GCF_963924665.1 Micromys minutus
CTTTCTCCCTCCCTTCTCTCCTCTCTTCCTCTCCCTCTCTCTCTCTCCCTCACTCTCCCTCCCTCCCTCCCTCTCCTTTCCTCTCTCCCTCTCTCTCTCTTTCTCTCTCTCTTTCTCTCCCTCTCTCCCCCTCCCTCCCTCCCTCTCTCTTTCTCTCTCCCTCTTTCTCTCTCTCTCTGTTTCTCTTTCCCTTCCCTCTCTCTGTCTCTCTCTGTCTCTGTCTCTCTCTCTCCCTCTCTCTCTCCCCCTCCCTCCCTCCCTCCCTCCCTCTCTCTCTTTCTCTCTTCCCCCTCCCTTTCTCCCTCCCTTCTCCCCTCTCTTCCTCTCCCTCTCTCTCTCTCCCTCACTCTCCCTCCCTCCCTCCCTCTCCTTCCCTCTCTCCCTCTCTCTCTCTTTGTGTGTGTGTGTGTGTGAGGTGTGTCCGTTCACAAACTTGACAGAGAGTAGGAGGCTGTTGGGAAGCTGCATGGAAAGATGAAAAGAGATAATTGATATAATTTTAAAATTCAATTTTCTAAACATTAAGAAACTGTTGCATGCTACAAATAAGTAGCATGCTACAAATAAGGCAGCCTTAGAAGATGCTGGTAGGAGAGAGCTAGGAATGCGAAACTCTAAGCCTTCCACATCCACAGTGACACACCCTTGATCCATATCCTCTGTCAGCACGACAGAGAGATGGACTTCTGAACACACTACATCTAAGGCTCACCGAGAGGAGCCTGGGCTTCCCAGAGAGAAGACATTTCTGCAGTGACTGACACCCAGGATGAGGGAAAGCTTTCAAGTAAGCACTGTGTGATTAAAAAGACACAGGCGTTCTCCATTAATCCTGACACCTCTCAGCTCTATTACTCCACAACACTATGACACCTAGCAAGGGGAGAGGTACTGCCTGTAGGCCTGTAGTCTGGCAAGCATGCTTATAGTCGGTAGCTCAAATATTGTAGATGATCACCAGTCACAGTCTTTCTCAATACTGTGGATGGACACTACCCTTCTTAAAACAATTGGATGTAAAGTCGATTTTTGTTGATTTTTTTTAAATTGATGGTTAAAGAGAAAGCCATTTCATATTTTCAAAAAGAACCTCTCTATCTCTTCACATAATGATATGAGTAAATGAAAATCGTAGTCAGTAGCTTATACTGTATGGGATTATATCCAGTTCTGACTTGGAAATATTCAGGCTAATTATTTGTTGAGGTTAATTTATTTCTTAATAATGAAAGTATTTTGATATTTTATTATATATATATATATATTCAAGTTAGAAAGATTATAACATATTCACTCTGTTTTATAAACATATCGTTATATGTAGAACTGGGTAGATTTAGAACAACTATTGTAATCAAAAGAGGGGAATCTCCTAAGAAATAAACAGACTTGGACTATATTTTCTTCACACAAGTTATAAAAATCCTTGCAAAGAATGATATACTATCTTCCAAGTTGTCATGTCTTTTGGTCACTTGTAGTTGAAGTAAGTCAGCTCAAAGCAATATAATTTGAGGAGAGATGAGGATGGCTGGGAAGGACGAGGCCTCTAATCATTGTGATGCATTTACAGTGAAACGCAGCAACCAGTCTGTTGAACAGAAGCTACACACTGCTGCTGTGCACACTGCTGCCCACACCTCACCTAATAGGCTGAGCTGCCGGCAAAATGTGTCCAAGGACCCGTGTGTTTCTTAGTGCATACTTTTCTTAGCTCATTGCATGGATCTCAAATACACCTAGTGATATGCATAGAATCAGAAAAGGAAAATGACTGTAAGTCACAAGGTACAAAAAAATACAGAGGCACAAGGAAGGAACATGCTACCCAAAGGCATGCTGAGCACGGTTTCATGCAGAAGAAGGATTCTGCCATTACATGGGAGTGTGTTCTTCATGTCTCCATGCTTCGGTTAACTCAGTAGGAGCGTGATGTATGACATCATTGCTTCTCAAGTCTGGCTGTAAATTAAATTTTCCTTGAGAGCTTAAAAGATTCCTTCTTCCAATATAAAGTCAGAGTCTCAAAAAGGCATAGCCAGGTTGTCCTTAGTATTTATCAAAATTTCCGGGTAGTTTTGTGTGTATGAAACATCAAAAACACTGAACTGGAAATTTTGTTAAGACTGTATTGTCTAATTTTCTGCATTATTGCCTATACAGCCAGCTTCAGCTAATGTCCTTTCATAGATACTTGCACTCATGTGAACATATCCTCACACATACACACACACTCTCACATGCACACATAACTAATAACAGTAAAAGATATTTTAATTTAAAAACAATGTTAATTAGCTTTTATTTTAAGGGAAAATATGTAATTGTCAACATTATTTCTCATTTGTCAGTGCTAAAGATGTTAATGTCAATCAATGTTCGATTGTTCTCTTAATTTGCTGTGACAGTGAAAATGAACTGTGGTGGCTGTTGCAAGCACCTCTGAGTTCTCACCTCTCATAAGTGTTGCTTGTCACTGGCTGAACTTCTTGCCCCTGTGACATGGGTTGGCGTTCATATGCTCTCTCTCTATTTTGGCAGTTTTTTCTTTTCTTCGGCTTTTGTATTAATTGTCTTTAAAATCTCATTATTTTTCCTTTGTTCACCATTTAGCTATAACCCTGATATTGTGAGGACTACTCTAGGGTTTATGGTTTCTATGCATAACTTACCACATTCTGTCTTCAAAGTGATCAAATAGCACTCCATGTATAATGCCCATTTGCCCCACTACTGAAGCAAGGCTTTCCTGTATTCTCTCAGGAGTCACTCATAAACAAAGAGCTTCCCATTCTACACTGTGGGAAGAAGGAACTTTCCTTACCCTCCCACAGAAGATCCGGGTACTACTCCCCAGAATCTTCTCACAATGTTTTCCTCAGGTTATCTGTGTGCCCTCATTTTCGATAATACCAATATTCTTTTAAGTAGCCAAACTCCTGCTGCTATCTAGGGGATTCTCTGTAGAGATCTTCCCTTGATAATTCTCCCCTTTTAAGGCCCATTTTAATATTTTATATAAATAAAATACCCCATGTGCAGCCACCAAACCCAAAAACTATTGCTGATGCCGAGAAGTGCTTACTGGCAAGAACCAGATATGGATGCCTCCTAACAGGCTCTGCCAGATCCTTACTGATACAGTGGAGGATGCTTGCAGCCAACCACTGGACTGAACACGGGAACCCCAATGAAGGAGCTAGAGAAAAGACTGAAGGAGCAGAAATGTTTTGCATCCCCATGGGAAGAACAACATTATCAACCAATCAAAGCCTCCAGAACTTCCAGGGACTAGATCACCAACCAGTGAGCACGCATGGCAAGACCCATGGCTCCAGTTGTATATGCCACAGAGCATTCTCTGGCATCAATGGGAGGAGAGGCCTTTGGTCCAGTGAAGGCATGTTTTCCCAGTCTAGGGGAACACCATGGCAGTGAGGTGGAGAGGGTGGTTGGGAAAGGGAGCACCTTTATGGAAGCAAGTGAAGGGGGAGGGGTGATTGCAGTAGGAGGGGGGAAGGGAATAACATTTGCAATGTAAATTCAGAGAATACCCAAGTTTTTAAAAAAGATCAAACAAAACAGTATATTGAATAAAACAAACAAGGAAAAGTTATCAAGAGAAGGCACAGAAAACAGAGACCTACTTTGTCACACACTCACACATTCAGAAATCCTATAAAAAACTAAAGTGAAAACAAAGACATATCTCTATCTCTGTCTCTGTCTCTGTATCTCTCTGTCTCTGTCTCTGTATCTCTCTATCTCTGTCTGTATCTCTATCTCTTTATCTTTATCTCTCTATATTATTTTCATCTATATATATATTTATCCATATCCATTTCTATATCTATGTATCATCTATATCATCTCTATCTCAATCCCTATATAATCTATATCATCTATCTCTATCCCTATATAATCTATATCATCTATCTCTATCCCTATATAATCTATATCATCTGTCTCTATCTTTATATCATCTATGTCATCTGTCTCTATTTCTGTCTAATCTATATATAAGCTTATATATATCTGTTCTCCAGCAAAAGCTCAATACATATATCACATTATATATTATATATATATATATAATATATATGAGATATATATGTGTGCATGTGTATGTGTGTGTGTGTGTGTGTGTGTGTGTGTGTGTGTGTATACACACACACATACATATTCTTATTTCTTGTTTTGTTGATGTCCTTCATCCCCTCTGGCTACTACATTTTTTTGCCTCCTCTTTCCCTAAGCCTTGGGGAAAGGAGTGTTTTGTTCGACATCCTCTTTAAGGCCAAGGGTTCCAAGGTCTCTCACTCTCCACACAATCAGGCAGTGGGGCACATTTGTTCCCATCTGTTACAGGAGTAACCGTCTTTGATGCTGGATGAGAAAAACACTGATCTGTGAATATATCATAATGACTTTATGGGTTGCTTTATTGCCATAAGATTTTTATTTATTTGTTTGTTTGTTTGTGTAAACTGTCTGGGTTTGACTGTAAGTCCCCAGGCTGTCTAGTTCTGGTTCTTGGTTAAGCAGGAGTGTTGTGTATGGGTTCCATCTTATGGAACGGTTCTTAAGCCAATTAAATATCAGTTGGATATTCCCACTAGCTTTGTGCCACCCTTGCCCTGATGTATCCTGCAAACAGGACGCTCTGTAGCTCAAAAGATTTTTGACTGGGTTTGTGTTTATGTTTCTCTGTTGGTAGCATGTAGACTAACCTATACCAAAGAGTCTCCAATGTAGAGTAGTCTTAAAAATAAGTTCATACACATTACAGCCATAATATATGGGATTTTTGTAGTATTTGCTATATGCTTTCTGTAATTCCAGATGATAATACCTAAGAGCAATCACATATTTATTACTGAATGTTCAGTGAAAGCTCTAGTGTAGTCTGTAATGGTTGTTCCAAAGAAACATCCTATCAACACTCCCTTCATCCTCCGTGGAAAAGGAAATATAAATCTGTAATGAAATTAAGAAGTGTGTCAGTGGCCATCCGAGTAAGAAAACAATGAAGGGAAGATACTAATAAATTCTTTATGTTTATCTGCTAATATACAGCCAGGCATAGAGAAATTCAGCATGAAGGCAAAAGTGAAGAATGTATCTGGACAATTTAAGGGAAGCACCATGGTTTCTGGTGGTCACTGCAGCTACATTGTCTGACGGTAACAAAGGGTTTCAGAAGGGCATCTGATTTGCAATATTTCTAGATTATTCTTGTTGCAAAATAAAACTTGAGCACCCTTGAGTGCAATGACTATGTGCTCAAAGGAAAAATACTTCAATTTATAAAAGCCTATGATTTCGAAAAACTGCATATTAATAATAAGAAGAGAGGGCCCTGTGAGTTTCTAATAGGTAAATAAGAATGACAAAGTCTGAGCAGAGAAGTAGGTCTCTGTCAAATTGTTTAGAGAGAAGAAATTGTTCCCTCTGTACCTTGCACATGATTTATATTAGAAGTATATATACAGATATCTTGTTGGCATTTCTGCAAGTTTGCAGAGCCTGTTCTGATCCCAGTCTTATTTTACACCATTGACAAACTGTCAAGTCATGCTCTAAATGATTCCAGAAGAAAAGGAGATGCAAGAGTTCCATCAGTAATGCCCTTGGGAGAGAAAAATCTCAGAAGAGTTCACAAAGACAGCCATCTTAATCTACACATACTTTATTGTGTGATTCAGATCTACTTAATTACTTTGATCTAAGGGATGAGATTTCATTAAAAATCTAAAGGAACAATTCACTAGAAAACAAACAAAGAAAAATAAAGCCATCACATGACCCATATACAACCATTGTGCATATTGGGCAGTTACCTGAAAATCTCTTTATTTTACTACAGAGATATTTGCTCTTTTATTTTCATCATCACGTAATTCACAACAGCCAGAGAACAGACATGGCTTACATGCTCATTAACTGGTGAGTGGATAGTAAACCTGTGGAAACTTGTTCAGATGTTAGGAAGGATCACTCTGAGAAGTTCTCCCAGACACAGGAAGGTAAATACAGTGTGCTCACTCTCATTGTAGATGCCAGCTTTGACTCCATAGACACGTGTTTCATTTGGAACATGTGCAGAGGTCAGGCAAAGAGTAAAGCAAAGGGTGACTCTGAGGGAGGACAGAACACAGTGATACAAATGGGCCAAGGGGAATAATGGAAGCGGAAGGGTTGAATGAGGTAGGGGACAGGAGGCTGGTGTAGAGGAAGGACAGCTAAAGCAAAGACTTTCTGAGAAAATCTGATGAAAAACTGCTTCCAGAAGTTTCCCAAGATAAAATCGCATGCATAAATAAAACATTTAACTACATAAGAGGTGGCAATGCCTCCCCTAGGCACCATGGGCTAACAAATAAAACTCCCAGTGACAGGTATAGTTTTCTTCTGTCTGGAGGATTGGCAAGTGAGTTTCCATATACCCTCAAATATTACAGATTGTTGACATTGCAGTTGCTCCATAACCTTCGGGTGATACCTCATTGCTGAAAATAATATATGATTGAGCCATAGAACAGTGAGAATCATAGTGATACAGGCAGCAAGCAGTTTAATTTCTACTAGGAGTTTTCGGAATGCTAGAAGGCCCTGCCCATACTACCAGAAAAGAATTATAATCTTACCCAGCTGCAAACCCACTGGGGCAATAGTGGAAGGAATACCTTAGGGCGAAACAGAACCAACCGCTTTCTGGTTTTTTAAGGACTGCTCCACAAGACCGAATCCATACTAGGTACTACTAGTACTACTAGTACTACTAGTACTACTACTACTACTACTACTACTACTACTACTACTACTACTACTACTTGCTAATAATATTAAACTGAGAACTATGGACTTTCTGTTATAACTATAGATGGGTGCATCTCACACTTTATCAGAGATGCTACTTGCAGTAAATAGAGAGAGAGATAGATATCCACAACTGGTTAGGGTTCAGAGAATTAAAGACTGGAAGACTCAGGCCTCAGTAGGACATGCACTTTATACTCCCTACTTTTATATGTCCCATAAAGCATCACTAACTTGGGGGCAGAGTTATTGCAAGAAGCAAAATGGAAATATATGTACAACAAAACGGTAGTTTCCAGACGCAACAGAACAATTGCATGTGTGAACTATATGAACTCACTGTAGCTTTGCCAGTTTGCAGGGCACTGGCATGAGCCCTACCCAGACAAATCTGAGTAAATTGGCACAAAAGCACAGTCCTGGTTGAAGAGATGTCATGAGTTGTGAATTTCTGGGGAAGGATAGCTAGTTTTCCTTTAGGGTGTGGCCCTGTGTTGATGGAACATGGCCTAGTAGTAACCACACAATGAGAGTTTGTAGTCCGTATGAACTGGACTGGATGGGGTAAAAAAGTGGGAAAAAATTAAGTGGGAGTAGGAATAAGGAAGTATCAAAAAGTAGTGTGTGGGCTTATGTATGGTAAAAAATATAAGGTACAGGATTAATAAAAATGTATAGTGAATATGAATGGGAACTAAAAACTCCCATGATTCATCAGCTACCATAGAGGTCAAACATCCTTATTTAATTATGTCATGAAACAAAAGTACAAAATACAGTGTAATTAAAGATATACAGCATGAATCTGATTCCAGAAAGAAGTGAATATAATTGGGGAAATCCCCAAACTAACTTCCAGGAGGAACAAGTGTCCTCCAGTGCTGTGTGTAATGACTGTGATTGAAAGTATGCTAGAATGTTTAATCAGAAAACCCAGGGAGAGCATGTTTCACTGCTGACATTTCTGTGAGGTTACCTTCCCAATCTTCCTACCATCTGCCCAGATGGTCTCCTCTCCTGAGTGTGGAGGTGCTGGATAAAACACGATCCTGACTATAGTAATTAGATCTTTTTTATTGATAAGCAGCTTTTAATTTGCCAGTTTCCTTAGACATAACTTTTCTTTCTTCCACTCAGTACAAAAGAACCCAACATTCTATAGCCCTTAGCTTGATTGTTAAAATGCTCCAGGGTTGGTTCAAAGTCAACTGAAGGATGCAGGCCAATTTTCTTCAGCATCGGTTTTTTTTTTTTTTTTTCTCTCTTTATTTGAAGCACATGTTGACTGCACTTCCAAGACACACTGTGAGTAAGCATCATCATAAAACTTGCCAGCAGTGAATTTCCAATAGTGAACTGGACTATATGATACCATTCAAAAGTAGAGGTGGTGATCATGAAAACTGTTTACAATTTAATGAAAACTGTTAATCAGAAAGATTCAATGATGGGAATTAACATTTTCCTAAGAATATTATGTTTATTCATCTCCGTCCTGCTACTGAAGAGCAGGATTGTATGCTACATAAATAACTAACAGATGCGTTTACTTTGGGTGAAATCATAAAACACTTATTTTTCATAATAACTGTATGTTTTTTATCTACCTACCTTTAATTCTTCCAATCATCAACTGTTAAGAGTCCTTATTAAATTTTTATTAGATAATTGTAGTGGTTAACATTAGAAAACAGCAAATGGTTCCAGGCACCACGCCATGCTACCCCCTGCTACACTCTGTCCTCAGCAGCAATAGCCCTGTTGGCTAGTCTTTGCCCACGGTGGTCTCTTCACTGTGAACTCTGCTCACATTCCCAGAATCTGTCCCCTGTGGTTATAGTCACAATTCCCAGTAACTGTGTAAAATCAAAACTCCTGAGGCTTGTAATTTGTCAATCAGATTTTTATCAGTAAATTCTCACCCCATAAAACGTTTACACAGTAAACTCAGAGCCAACAGAGAATGAACTGCCCACCTAAATAAGACAAATTTTCCTGTAGTAATCCATAAGTTATAAATTCTCTGGTAGCAGATTCCAATGGATCTACCACCTGAACCAGGTGCCTCTCCTACCTTCATGTCTACATCTTCCTTTCAGTCCAAAAGGAAAACCTCAGTTTCCTGCCTTCCCTCTTTCTCTCTCCGACCTGGAAGTTCTGCCTACTAGTTGCCCAGTGATTTATCCCCTGAAATCTTTTTCACTGCCCAATAACAGGTCGTGTCCTATCTTGTGCCTGCTCTCACCTGCATATAGGCATCAACCACAGATAATATTTAACCAAAACAAAGGCTTAGTTTAAATTATCATCTAGTTATGGATTTACTTATTTTTATAAAATTATGAACTCATACTTTTAAAGCAATTTTGATCGCCAAATGTAGATACAATAACACAGCAATGCCTTTATGCTTCTTCATGAAATTCCCTTTATATAACTGTAAAAAAAGGTCATGAATTTTTATGTTATGTTTAAATTTATGAGTTTTATATGATTTTATCATTGATATATAACTGTTTAAACATTTGTATTTTTATTTTTAGTTTAAGTGTGACATAATATAACTTCAACTTTTTACTTACACTAAAGTTTCAAAATTCTTTGTCTGTTGAGGTAATGTCACTTGTCTGCCCATTGAGCCTGTTCATTCTACTTACCTTATTCTCAGTTCAGAAGAGAAATATCTGCACCCCCTTTGTGGTTTGAAGAAGGTACACACACACACACACACACACACACACACACACACACACACACACATACACACACACACAGACACACAGGGAACAGACAGACAGACACAGAGAGACATACACACACAGACACACACACAAAAGTTCATACACTTGAATGCTTGGTCAAGTCATCAGGGAATGGCACAATTTGAAGAGGCTTGGAAGGATTAGGTGTGGCCTTGCTGGAAGATATGTGTCACTTGGAGTGAGCTTTCAGGTGTTCAAAGCCCACACTAAGCTCTGTCTCTCTTTTTTCTCTGCCTGAGAATCAGGATGAACTTCTCACCTACTGTTCCAGAGCCTGAAACTATAAACAAGTCCCTTAACTAAATGCTTTACTTTATAAGCGTTGCCTTGGTCATGGCAAAGTTATAGTGACTAAGTCAGCTCTCATGTTAGAGTTTAAAACATCCACACTCAGAAGAAAGTGTCCCAAGCATATCCCTTGGGGATGACTGGCCAGAAGAATTGGAAGTTGTCCCTCTGTCTTCCCAATGTTTTGCTATTTCATAGAAAGTAAATTCAGGCATCCAAAGAGGAGAAATAATTCAGGGATACAGTCTCCTTAATGCTGTACAATCTTGCTAGGAGAGCTAAGGCTTGTTGGGGTCTGTATGTGTTCAGTTCACAAAATGCCTGCAATCTAACCCCTAAGCCTATGAAAAGACCCTGCCAAATGAAAATGGTGGATTAAGATCCAGAATTAACATTACAGTCAGTGAAACTTAAAATCAAGATACCATCAGGAATTAAGTTGGTGTGTGTGTGTTTGTGTGTGTGTGTGTGTGTGTGTGTGTGTGTGTGTGTGTGTGTGTGTAGTATATGTGTATGTGTTTATGGTACATGTTGTATGTTTTCATGGCTTAATGAAATAATATATTTATAGTGTTGTAACAGCAAATATGACTGAGTAGGTTACATTTCCACACATGATATCCACAGAAATTAAAAAATTTTAATTATGTATTTCTTCTGAATATAATGGGTCTATTAGTATAGATGGGCTAAACAGAGTACTGCAGATAGTAAACAGTGAAATTTCAAGCTGACATATGTGAACTTTCAACTATTGAGTGGGATCTATAATATAATCTTCTATGATTACTTCCTGTGTATATTTTATGCTAATGGAACTAATACACACATAAACATCCTGTCCCTTTTCACAAAGTGGATAGTATTCTACACATTCTGTTATATCACTTCACAATTTTCTCAAATGCTATAGTTTAGAACTATAAACTATAGTTTATTACTCATTACCTGAAAGGTTTAATTATATTTTCTAACAGTGTTGCTCCTGATATACTGTGGATACATATTTAAAATTTTCTATATTTTGTCAATTCTTAATCTCTAATAACAAATTAAGGTTTGCTTTACTCATGTTTGTCCACACAATGACTTTTAATTGTTTTTAAGTTTTTAATAGCTGACTATAGAATAATTGTCTTAATATAATTGTGTTTTGTTGCAACTCACAATAAACAATGCTTGATTTTTTTTTAACATTTCCTTGAACTTCTTGAAAAATATCAACTTTGGCTTCAACTTACTCTTCTCTAACTGGGATGTAGAAATATGTGAAAGTTCCCTGTGACATATGTAGAAACATTTGATAATCTTCCCTGTATAGGTTTTCTTCATGGAACTTAGTTGCTGTGTAGTCAAATTTTCAACATATTTTGGTAAATGTGAAATGCAGAATATTATTCTTGTATATGAATCTTTGGTACATTGACATGATCCTAGCATGAGGGTTAAATGTATTTCCTTTTATTATTGTAAACAGAACCACTGTGTTTCTTGCTGTTGTGTTAAAAATGCTGGTTTTGGTTACTTCGGTTGTCTTCATCTGCTCAGCTCTTCCTATGTAGCACTGATTATGTTTTGTCTTCTACTGGACTTCATGGGATCTTCTGGTTGCACACTGTGTGGTGGTGTGGCACAGGGATTTCCCAGGATGTCACAGGTATGGCAACTTGTTGACAGAAAAGCAAGTCTTTCTTTTTCCTTCCGTTATTTAGGGAAGGAAAATTCGAGGGCATGTGGGATAGCACACACAGCAGGGAATCACAAGGGAATGGTTTTCAGACAAGGGAAATATCTCCTGTCTACCATGGGGCAGTGCTCTCTGCGGACAACTCACAGCTTCCTCATGGCACACTTACACACCAGTGCAGTAAAGGCCACTTGCTAACACATCAGAAATAAACAGCAGGTATTGTTGTCATGTCTAAAAAACTTGGTTTCTTTCTATGCTACTACAGCTTTCCATCTGACTACTCATTTTAAAAGAAGAAAAAGAAGGAAAGACAAAAGAAAAGAGTGAGACATGCAGGTTTACATAGGATTCCACTTTCAAAGACTCTAATGTCAGTATTCATCTGTTAAAAGATATGGAATAAGGAGTAGTGACATTAAAGTCAACAGCTATAGGGGATTTTAGACCTGGGGTGTTTAAACTATAGCCCTGTACCTTACCATTAAAAAAACATACTGTCACTGGTGTGTCTATTTTAAAAACACCATTCTTAACTCTGTATACGAACAAATCAATGGCATATAAAGGAAATACTAGAATTCATGTCTGAGTCAGGGTTACTATTGCTCTGATGCAACATCATGACAAAATCCAAGTTGAAAAGGGAAGGAATTACTTGATTTACATATCCCAAGTCACTGTCCAGTGAGAGAAACCAAGGCAAGAACTTAAGCAAGCAGAAACTCACACGGGGCAGGAGCTGATGCAGAGGCCATGGAGGGATGTTACTTACTGGCTTGCTCCCTGTGGTTTGCTCAGCCTGCTTTCTTATAAAACACAGGACTACCACTCCAGGGATGGCACGACACACAGTTGCTAAACACAACATCTTTCAACTGTATAATGTTATTTTTTGTATGTTTTCATGGCTGTTTGGAATTGTATAGACAGTCAGTATATTCTATAAAATACCAAGAGTTGGAGGGATACTAATTTAAAATAGCTGAAGAAATATGTAGGAAGAAAATTGTCTTGAGTTTTTATTGTTGTTGTTATAGAAAATACATTTTATTTAAAATCGATAGAAGGCTAATTGTGTTCTTTTAAAATATATTTTATTTATTCTTTGAGAATCGTATACCTATTTTAACAGTTTGAAAATTTTGTTCATACAAAGTCTCTCTAGTACTTGTAAATTTCAAAGTTATCAGTTTTGAAACTTTCTTCAAAATAAGCCACAAAGCCACAGCTGATCCCTCCCAGGTCAGTGGATGTTAATCATTCATCGCTTATGGTGAGTAAAATGTTGGATTGTGACTCAGAGGTATGCCTGTTTGGGTGAACAAGACTGTGTGAAGAAATTGCCAGCTCAGAGTTTTACAGAGGGTCAGCTCACTGCCCCTTCAGCTGAGATGTTTGGGGGCTTCAGCTCAGGTTGTATTTTAGCATTGTCTTCAAACTAATATGAAATAATAAGAAAGTCTAAGGACTAAACAACCAGCCCCCTTTTAATTGAAAAACAAAACAAAAAGAAAATAAAAGTCCTTTAATTGCATAGACAAATGGAAAAAGATTTGAAATCTTACCCAAAAGTTCTAAGAACTTCACCAGAAAGTTAGAAACTGGTGTGCTCGCCATGGCCCAGAGTTTAAGACCTGGTTTACTTTCATTTTCATTGAAAAAGTAGGAAAGAAATTGAACAAAGATTTATGCCATTTAATGTCACAGTTGATTACCAATGGAGATTGAAGGAATGCAATGTTTATGACTTTATGTAGAAGGAAGCTATATTTCAGGATGTGGTGGAGATTGGCCAGACAGACAGTTTTAATTTCTAAAAAAGTATGGTTTCTTGGAGAAAACATTTATATAAATGAAGAAAGCCAAATCCTTAAATACTTTCATGCAAATAATTCATCTGACTGGTGCTGGTTACACACATTTCAAGAATATATGTCCCACCATGTGAGCACTTCCTGTAATATATTTCAAGTCCATACTTCTTATTAGTAATACCCCATATTATAAAAATTATATATGATGCTGAAACCTGAGGTATTCAAAGTCAGTTATTTGATATTTGTTTTTCAGACTTCATAATGCCCAACATTATAGGTGGTAAATATTAATACATAATATATAATATACACATAGATTATGGCTATTCAGCAGTATTGATGTCTATGGACAATAATAATATAAGCACTTACATAGTATATAATTATATAAATACATATTACTATATATAATATAAAATGTAAGTCAAAAATAAAATTTTGACTGCTGGGTACTAGACAGCTCAATATTTCAAATAAAAAATATGTATAAAAATTTCTATGCCCTCAGAGTTTATATTTCCTAGGAAATAGTCAATTATTTGCCATTATTTAAACAATCTATGAAAATTTATTTCTCTGGACATGTTAATTAATGCCTCTGTTTTAAATATTTGACTATGTCGACCACTTAACAAACTGTTCTTTGTCAGATCAACCATGATGAATAGCTCTCCTGGTTTTTAAAGTTGTTTATGAATTCTATTAATTCAATAACTGTTTGAAATCATATCTCCTAGTAAACATATGCCACCTTTTGACAAGATCTGAAATAGGACACTATTCAAATTTCTGTATCTGTCCAAGATTTCCCTCACAAAGAACATATCATTGTGTTTCTATGCTGCCTATGTTATTCAATCAGTGTATATTTATTTAATCACAAAATAAGAAACTATTAAATTTAATTGCACGGCATCATATACCCACAGAGATTTATCTATGCAGAGACATATTTCTTTTATATATCAGGATGCCTTAGACGTGAAGATCCGGGCCTGGTAAAGGTACTTTTATGATACAATCAATTTCTAAAAGTGGCTTTATCTACCTTTCCCAGCTCCTTGAGTCTATTACTTGTTACATAATATGAGAAAAATGGTTCCTCTATCTAGAGACAGCAAGTAAAATGATCCAGCAGAAGAAGGGAGAAGCAAAGATCAGCGAAATACACTCACTAGCTGTGCCGGATACTTTTACGTTTTGCGTTATCCTTTAGTTTATGTGTAACTATAGGGGTACCACTGGATTATGTGGAATAGTTGATGCTCTGATGTCAAATTTGAAGACTGAACTTCAACTTGGCAAATTACAACCCTTAAAATAGTGGGATTCAATTAGAAACAAACAACAACAACAAAAAGAAAACATAGTTTGAAAAGGCACTGAGTATCTTCAAGCATCTATTATTCAGTCATGGATTTGCCCACAAATAGATTGATTTTATGTATGCATTCATCTATCTGCTTATAACGATAACGGTTTTCAGTAATATGCATACTTTATGCCTCTGTTTACTAATGCATATTTGACATATGCATTGGTATCACTGCTAGCTATAATTAATCAATGAAAAGTGATGGTTAGACTAAACTAAGTATATAATTGTATTCATTTAAATTAATTAGTTGAGTGACTTTATTAAAATTATGGAATTGCTATTTTCTTCGTTATTGTTTAGATTCCATATATGTGTTGTGTATGTAGACAAAAATGTAAACTAAAGAACTTTAACAAATTAATAATTTTTTAATGTGGCCCTATCCTACATATTTTAGGGGATTCTTGTTGTTCTTTTTTTTTACATTTTAGTTTTATCTCTATGTCAGGAATGTGTCCAGTAAGTGCAGGTGCAGATGTCCTGAAGAAGGCATCAGATTCCCTGAGCTGGAATAATGGCTACAATCAAATTGACATGGGTTGTCCGGAAGAGAAAGCAATTTCTTCAGACAGTTTAGCCATTGCCCGAGCTGCATATTTTAATCTTAAACAAAAGGAAATGAAACAATTATATATGCAGCATAATCATGTCAGGAAACTCAGGACTGGGAGATGAGGATAAGATCAGCGGCATGTTCAAATTCACATTCAGTTTTGCTGCTACAGGGCAGCCCAAAGGAGATTCCGGAAATTACCATTTCTACCAAATTTAAAGGGAATCCATTTGCAATTTGGTCTTTTTGATCTTTTGGAGAAACCATTGCTGTAAATGACTATTGTGGAAAGACTATGGTTACAGAGTGATATTGCCTCATCTCTTGAAATTACTGAGATAAGTTGAGAGATTCTTATCATCGAGAAAGCATCACATACGCAGGTGGTGAGGCGAGATCCATGGGAAGGTCTCGGCTTCTTTTGGCAGTGTGTTAGAAAGCAGCACGGGGAACGGGGCTAAAAATAGTGATAGATTGACGTTCCACAAGCAGGTTTGCCATTGGGGACTCTTTAGAAGTAGAAGTTGCCATGGACCCAGCATGTACCTCAAGATAGTGGGTAACAGAGGACTTCTCAGAAGCGCCAGTCAAACCCAAGAGGACAGGTAACTGTTGTTCCTCCTCATTTATGTGAGGCAGGGTGGCAAGCCTGGACTCACTGCAGATGGAGGGAAACATCCTCTCTTGACTCATGCTACACTCTACCGTCTTGGTGCCGAGCAAGGCAAAGAGCATGAGAAAATAAAGGAAGGGCAGAAAATCAAATCCCCCCAGATTAGTCTAAAAGAGTCCAGGACCAACATTTAAAAGTAGGGGCTCCAGTTAGATTTAAATCCTTTAAAGAAGATATTGCAGTCGATTTATAGAAAATACAATGGTCGTGTTGTCCATGCCACTGTTCAGTGCTGCTCTAGAAAGTCTAGTCATAGCAATAAAAAAGAGATTTTACCATTTATATGGAACAAATACATCTGTACTGATAGATAAACAATTGATTATATAAATGGCACTAAGGAGTGAATATAAAAACTAGTGCCATTTAGTGATATTATGAAAACTGGAGGATAAATTAGAAAACTCAATGTGGAAATGATGTAAGATTTCTCCTAATGGAGTTACAGTTTTAATGCTTTTTCTATTAAAACCAAGGCACATTTAATTTCTGTAGATGTGCTCAAAGTTATAATAAAAAGCATTGCTAAAATGGTCCGGTGAAAAATACTACAGTGGCAAACGTAACTCTAGGGATGTGTGTGTGTGTGTGTGTGTGTGTGTGTGTGTGTGTCTGTCTGTCTGTATGTGAGAGTGTGTGTGTATGTGTGTGTGTGTGTATGAGAGAGAGAGAGAGAGAGAGAGAGAGAGAGAGAGAGAGAGAATGTGAGTATATGTGTGAAATGTGTGAATGAGTGTTTGGAAGGGTATTAGTGTGTGATTAAATGTGCATGTGATTGTGTGTCAGTCTGTAGGTGAATGTGAATGTGTGAGTGAATGTGAGCATGTGTGAGAATCTGAGAGTGTGGAGAATAAGGTGGAGATTTGTCACCTGGACAAACGGAGTAGAGAAACAAAAACTTGAGTCATTATATGTCTACAATTATGGTGCTTGTTTTTAAATAAATGCAGCAGACAATTCAGTTGAAGGAATACCGTCTTTCAATAGATTATCTGTAAGTGAATGGCTGTCCACAGACATGAAGATAAATTTTGTCCTAAGCATCAGACCTATCAACCCACAAAGGAACACAAATTTACTTGTAAAGTGTAAAACCATATTTCAAAATAAATTAAAAAAATACTCCATGGTCAGTGGCTAGGCAAAGAGTATTTAGTTTGGGATAAAAACCAGTCTATAGAATAATAAATGTCTTTAAAATGAAAACAACATTGATCTGAATTTACATGTGAAGAACATGGACAGAAAAGCTACAACACTGGATAACTATTAGCAAAGATGGTAGCTATCAAGGGTCTAGGACTTACTTAAGAGTTCAGAATGAAAAGAAGTATTATAAAAAGAGAGAAGGGTGTGAGTAAACCTGTCATGACTGTGATATATGTCAAATATCTTGGGGAATGATGTTCTACATCCTTGCAGTGCTGGGGAAATGCAAACCCCAAAGCCATGATGCACAGCATAACTCTCAGCCCAGCGAAGGGAAAGCAAGCACTAGTCAGTAACGATGTGAGTATAGAAGCCACACCTATTGCTAATGGGAAGCTGAAAGTGTAGCTGGTGTTTAAATGAGATCCAATAATAAGACTGAATAGGCAGCTGTCACATGGGCCAGCACTTCCATCACTGAGCACCTACCTACCTGAGCCAAACAATCAAACTGCATTCGCTCACGTACTCAAATGCAGTTGTTGAAGTTAGTCTCCTTTGTCCAAGAACATGAGTACATTCTCTGTGAGGAAGCACAACACACACTCACAAACTCACACACACACACACCCACACACACACACACTAGGAATCAGCTCACATCTTAGGATAACAAATGCCCCAGACTGACCAGAGATAGAAGGACCATTATGTAACAACATGAATGGAACAGTCTTCAGGAAGTTCCCCGAAGTAAATGCCTGTGTGTGGAGTATAGGGGGGCATCTGTGCATTACAGTGGGGAGTGCCTGTGTATACAATGTAGTAGATAGTGCCTATGTGTGCAGTATAGTAGGGGGTGCCTGTGTGTAGTGGAGTAGGGTGTGCCTTTGTGTGCAGATTAGTAGGGAGTGTCTGTGTGTACAGTGTAGTAGAGAGTGCCTGTGTGCAGTGTAGTAGGGAGTGCTTGTGTGCAGTGTAGTAGAGAGTGCATGTGTGCAGTGTAGTAGGGAGTGCCTGTGTGCAGTGCAGTAGGGAGTGCCTGTGTGCAGTGTAATATGGAGTGCCTGTGTGCAGTGTAGTAGGGAGTGCCTGTGTGCAGTGTAATATGGAGTGCCTGTGTGCAGTGTAGTAGGGAGTGCCTGTGTGCAGTGTAGTATAGAGTGCCTGTGTGCAGTGTAGTAGGGAGTGCCTGTGTGCAGTGCAGTAGGGAGTGCCTGTGTGCAGTGTAGTAGGGAGTGCCTGTGTGCAGTGTAATATGGAGTACCTGTAGTGTGAGGGCTTTCTTTGCTGGTGATAAGACAGGAACTTATGCTGGATAGATGTGAAGAAGATCAATGGATTCCTAGCTGTCAGGCTCATATGCTGGTTTGCAGTTATGCAGCAGCTAACCACAGGAAGCTACTGAAGAATTAAAGGCATTCACTAATTTGTTTGTTAAAACCTCATTTAGGTCTTTAATGATCTCAATTAAAGAAAAGTGGGGAAATTGATCACGGGAGAAGGTTACTGCCTTTGCAGAGGACCTGGGTTCAGCTTCTAGCACCATATAGTGTCTCACCAGTGTCTGTAACTCCAATTCCTGAGGGTCTGGCCTCAACAGGCACTGTATGCACATGTCGTACACATGTAAATACAGGCTAGCTGCACATGCACATACAATATTTTTAAATTAGTAATATTTGTCAAAAATTAAGAAATATGAAATTTAACAGAACAGAAAAGACAGAACTCAGATGTATCACATATGATTTTTTCAATACATTTATTTATAGAATTCTTTTATGCCCTTCAAATAAACAGGAAATAAGAGTAAGTTTGTCTTGATACATGTGATTCTTTGTATATGTGTAGCTTTTAAATTTTTCATTGGGACGAATGACATAATTATCTTATAATATCAAGATATAAAAGAAGTAATTAAAAATACCTCATTTCTTTGGTTAGAGACAGCAAAAGTTGAGCCTCATCATCTTTTTTAAAGGATGCTCCTGATTCAAGCAGGCAAGCCTGCATTGCACACAAGCAATCCACTGTCTCTCTGGGATTTCAAATAGAATTCTTTCAAGTATCTCTTTCAGAAGGAACCCTTGACAGCATCCCATAATGAGACAGCATCAAGCAAGGATGGCTATAATTCTAGTGAGGTGAAGTGCTTTTAAAGATGGAAAAACAAAACAAAAAAAAATGAAAACTACCTCCACAAACAAACAAAGATGAGTAAGTAGTGTAGAATGAAATGAAGAATTAATGTGTTTCCGGAGGAAATTAGCAGGTTCTTTACATAAGACACTTTCTGCCTGCATATATTAGATAAACAGGAAGATGTATTGTGGAGCTGAAGGGGTTTTTAACCCCACAGCAATAACAATATCACCCATCCAGACCCTCCAGAGACTATGCCACCAAGCAAAGAGTACACATGGCTCAACCCGTGGCTCCAGCTGCATATATAGCAGAGGATGGCCTTGTAGTTCATCAATGGGAGGAGAGGCCCTAAGACCTGTGAAAGCTCGAAGCCCCAATGTAGGCGAATGCCAGAGTGGGGAGGGAGAAGGAGTGTGTGTGTGTGTGTGTGTGTGTGTGTGTGTGTGTGTGTGTGTGTATGTGTATGTGTGTGTGTGTGTGTGTATGTGTGTGTGTACACCCTCATAGAAACAGGAGAAGGGGCAGTGAAATAGGGGCTTTCTAGAGAGGAAATTAGGAAAGGGCATATCATTTCAAATGTAAAAAGAAGTTATATTGGTTTCTTAAAAAACAGATAATTTATGAAAAAAACCCAAAGAATTGTCTCAAAGATGGAATTTGTCACCAGCTAACATGCAGTATTGCTCCCATGACCTGAAGAATCATAGAATGATAAAATACCTTCATATTGCTCATATTTCACTTACAACATTAGAATATGTTGTTCCTTATAGCACATCTTATAGGAGTATTGAATATTCTGAAGTTTTCTCTCCATAGGATGGGTTTGGATCATACTGCACATTAGCTGTAAAATTTAGTGGCATGAGAACTGTCAAAAATAACACAAATACTGATCTTTCTGAATGTTCAAATTAAGGTAATCCCTGAGTCCTCTGATTTGGGTTGTATTGAATGATTAAGTTTTCTTTTCTTCATTTTTATTGAAAATAGATTCTTTTAATCCTGAGTTCTGGGAGGAGTATTTGATGGAGACACCCCATTTAGGACTGTGTGTTCTAAGGACTCTCTCTGCCCACTGTGTGGCTATGAGCCTCTGCATCTGCTCCTGTAGGCTGCAGGAGGAAAGGAAGAAGCTTCCTTGTTAACTGGTGGGGCCGTGGTTGATGAATGTATCCTAATATCACTAGGATAATCTTTATTAATACTTTTTATTTTTTAGAACAGTCATGTTTGATTTGACCCTAGATCTCTAGGCTGTGTAGTCTCTGGTTCAGTGTCAGGTAAGGATTCTGTCATCTTGAATGGGCCTTAATTCAAACCACACATTGCTCAGATACTCCCACATATTCTGTGCCACCATTGCCCTAGCAGGCAGGACAGATTATAGGCAAAAGGTTTTGTGGCTGGTTTTGGCATTCATGTTTCTCTTTCATGCAACTACAGAGTACCTTCCTGCACCAATGAATCTATAATGTGAGGATGGAGGTACCAGCTCTAGTTCTCCATGTCCAAGGAGCTGTGTGAATGTTGTTCTTAGCAATGAGACCCCTTTATCACTCTGCAGAGAGCAACCCGTTGTCTTGGCAACAGACTGGGTTGTTTGAGGGTTTCCATGGGATCCTTTTGGCCAACAACACAATTGGATGTACCTTAGCTCCAGAACAAAAGCTTCATTTGGTGACAGGAGTTGTCCTGTTGAGAGTGTAAGCTATGTTATTAGGAAACTTCAGTAGCTTCACCTCTATATTTTAGAAAGTTTCCATTGCCTTGCTTTCCATTCTGTTTCCTCAAATGACCTTGAATTCCAGCTGTTTCTGCACAAGTTGCCCCATTCCTATCTCACCACCCCACTCTACCTAATATTCCCATTTCAGCTCTGCCACTTGACATCCATACATAAAATCAAGTCTGTCTCCCCACCCCGAGATCCTTGTGTCTGCCCTAGCCTCTTCCTCCATAATGAACCCATCTGGGTTTATGGATTGTAGATTGGTTATTTAGTGGCTAATATCCACATATAAATGAACATGTACCATGTTGTGCCTCCCTCGGGATGATTTTTTCCTAGTTCTAGCCATTTGCCTGTAAGTTTTCTCATGCCATTTTTTAAGAGCTCAGGGACACTTCATTGTGTAGGTAGGTGTACTGTCATCCAGACAATGACACAGCCTACAGAATGAGAAAGGAGTTTTACAGACTCCATGTCTGATAGAGGACGAATATCCAAAACATATAAAGAACTCAAGAAACTAGAGTTCAAAACACTAAATAAAAAATGCAGTACTGATCTAAGCAGAGAATCCTCAATATAGGAAACTCAAACGCCTGTGAAACACTTAAGGAAATGCTCAACATCCTTAGCCAGGGGGATGCAAATCAAAACTCCTTTTAGATTCCATCTTATACCTGACAGAACGGCTAAGATCAATAAAACAACTCTCAGCTCATGCTAGTGAGGACGTGGGATGGGAGGAACAACCCTCTATTGCTGGTGGGAAACCAACCTTGTACATCCACTATGATAATCAATGTGGCAGTTCCTCAGAATGTGGGGATACAATCTCCATCAAGATCCAGCTACACTTCTCTTGGACATATGCTCCAAAGATGTTCTGTCCTATCCCAAGGACCCTTGCTAAGCCATGGTTATCACTGATCTATTCATAATAACCAGACACTGGACTATTAAGGTTTAAGACTTAAAATTTTGTGTGTGCGAAGGCCAAAGGTCAGTCTCAGGGGCAGGATAGAGACTGTGCTACTGAGAATCGAATCCGGAGTCTTGCCCGTTCACAGCAAGCAGTTTGACTGAGCTGTTGTCTCCAGACCAACCGGCTATATTTTGGGGAAAAAAGACTTTGATTTTGACATGGAGCTGTCTTATTTCATTAGGCCAATGGGCCAGCAAACCCCAAGCATCTTCCTGACTCTGTATCGCCAGGACTGAGATTTACAGACATACCACCCCACCTGGTTATTTCATGTGAATACTCTTCAATTTTATGTCCCTATGATTACATGACAATCTCTTTACTGACTGACATCTCTCCAGATTAAAGTTCTATTTTATTAAAAATGTTTTATCTACTCTACCCGTAACATTTTTTTCCCTTTTTGTTGTGATAGGTGCTCATACTTCTCACTGTGTGTGATGTTTATGCTATCTAAATGACTGCATGTTGCATATTTTAATACATTCAGAGTAATTTTTGAGCATCATGTAACAGTCATGTAATAAAAATATTATGGATGGTGGACAATGAGCTTGTGAAACAGGAAATAAAACATTTGTCAAAAGAGCGAAAAGAAAATATTAAACTCTGAGCAATTCCTTAGGTTTGGGGTACAAGTAGAGATGACAAGTATTATGTGATCCATTCAGCCTACAGTGGTTACAACTGCCATTTTCCTGTACTGAGAGAGACTTATCCAGGCAAAGCAATTACTCACAAAGACACCTTCCGGGAAGTAAATTTACATGGTGAGTGTACTTCAGCTAGATACTAAGTCTTAAATAAATAGAGCCACTAATATTTCCACAGAATGCCAGCATCATATGGTTTTCAGAAGTTACTGACAGGACAGTGATAGTCACAGCAAATGTGAAATGGACTGCGCGCCTCCCTGTTAAACAGGCTGTGGCTGTCAGCGTCACCAGTGGGTTTTGTTGTGTGCATGCATTGCCAGATAATACCACGAAGTGGCCTGGTTTGCCTGCTCCCTCCACCTCACTTTGACTTGAGCAAATGCACTGGTATTTCTATTTGGCTCTGTCCTAATGCACACGACTGCTTCCTAGAGCATTAATCAACCGCAGCCAGAATGAAAATCAATACAGCCCTAGGACGTAGCTCTGGATACCAAAAAGAAGTGTGGAAGAAGACAGAGCAGGCCATATCATTCTCATGTTTTGGAAAATTGCTCCAGGATTGCAGAGTGCAACTGTTCTTTTTCTCTTTCTGTAAACAGCTATGGATATGAATTTTATATGACATTTTCAGTGCTGGATGATGTATTCCCAGAACAATATTATTAAAGGCTGTGTCTCTGTCCTCTACCAACTGTTATTTATGATTGCTGCTTTGCGGCAAACACAACACAAAACACAAATAAATTACAGTGCTCTGTGTATGTGCTTTCCCCCTACAGTGTAGAAAACAAAAGTATCCACTTTGAAATTTGCTAAGGACAGTAGGCTGTGCTTGTAAAACAATATTCCTTTCACCGGAATGTATGAAGATATGCATTAATCCATGCAATAAGCCTATGGGATGAGCCCTCAGGCTTACACACACCCACACACACACACAGACACCCACCCCCACACAAATATACACATGTGTACATACACAGGTATACACACACATACACACATATGTAATACAACACACCCTACACACACATATCAACTGATCTAGCTGATGAGATATAATCGAAAGAATAATGTATAGAAAACATATTTCTCTATAACCAAATAAAGACTGGTGGCTCTGTGTCTCCCTCTGTTAGAATGTGCCGTACATACAACTTCCCAGGTGTGTACATTCATGCATTAACCCCCACACACATTATTTGCTCACACTTATACTCACATACCAAACACACTCTTACACACAGTCACACTCACACACACTGATACACACATGCATTCTCAAGCACATACACACATGCTCACAAAATACAATCCTAGATTTACCCACGCAAATACACCTTCACATGTGTGTACACACTTACACATATACACTACAGATATACTTTCACACATGTACACACTTATACACATGCACTCATACACACATACAGGTATATGCACATATCTTCATGCATGTGCACACACATACACACATATATACTACACAACACAACACATATACTCACCCTCACATTTGTACTCATACGTACACACCCATACACACACACACACACACACACACACACACTCCTTTTTAGTATATAATAAAAGGGTAAAATCTATAACTTCATGATGGTTTTTGATATTTCATAGCCAGTCATTTTCAGAGCAGTGCAATTATTCATATTGTATTAACTTTTACAAAGATCAACAGGTAATTTCACTTGGTAATTAATTATCCTGCCTTTACCATTAGTGTTTTAAAAAGTGCCAGCCAATAACAAATGAAGTGGTTTGATGCCTAATAGAAAATTACTTGAATTCAGGATGAAAATATTGACAGACAACATATGAAGTTAGATAACATTTTTTTTCCGGTGATCTTAGGAACAAAAAGCAGAAACAGGGAAATAGAGCATCATATTGAGGATATTCTGAGTGTCCTACATTACACAGTCCTCCCGGAAACAAGGACTGTGTGTCAGTCCACGATGAGGGCTCTCTGTTGTGGATGTTTTGTTGACTTCCTTGTCTGCACGGACAATCCAAGAATGGCTGAGTTGTTACTCACAGAATTTCCCAGGCCAAAAGCTAAGACTAATAAAGAAAAAAGGTCAATGTAGTGCCAAACATACTGCCTATTATTGTAGCTCAAGTTCGTCTGGGTTCGGTGTTTACTTCTTAGCTATTGTCTGGCCTCACAGTTCAGTGAGGTCTCTCTGTTTTGAACTGACTTTGCCCCACTCTCTTCCAGTCTTCACACTGTGCTCTGCTGTTCCATGGCCTCATCAGAAGTGATCAAATTTCTACAAATGGCTGAATCTTATTCTTTCTGTGACCACAAAGTTGTAGACATTTTCTTTTGTTACCTTGGGGTCTTATTTCTCAAAGTAAAGTTCTTACCATTGATTTCTTTCTAGTGTGACCTAGGCTAAGCATGACTCATTTGGTTTTCTTTTCTCATGGCTTTTAGGTTGTTGGATCATAAACCCTTATATGTTGGAAGGCATGATGTTTCAAAGACAGATTGGAATTGCATACAGTTGTGTATACCTACAGGTTAACTCACATTGGGAGGGAAGGTTCACTTTCCTACTATATGGCTGGATAGCCTATCAACCTGGCCCAGAGTCATGATATTAATGAGATTCTGGCTAATGATTGTGCTCAGAAATACATCGCCAACTGACCATCAAAGTTCATGTTCTTTAAAAAGGATTTAGATATATGATTCTGGGCTCAGGGAAACTCCTAATCGCACAATATTGATGCCTGCATAGCTAATGTTACTATTAGCACCTGCTAGACTGTACTGATGTCAGCATTAAAAGAAAGCCCAAAACAATTGGCAGTTGGAAATTTTGTAAGTTAAAATGTTCATAATGAAACAAAAAAAAAGGGTGGTTAATTTCAATCACACTCTTCATCCCCATTATTTCCTTCCCACTGCTAAAGCAGATAATTGCTTAGCAAGTATTCAAAGAAAGCCTCTGAAAGGAGCCAAGGGCAAATGCAAGTCCTTAATGGTGAGTAATGAGCGGCACACTGTGTAAAATGGTGTCAGGACTTTCTGCTGTGCTATATATGGATCCTCAGGTTTCTCAGGAATAGAAGTACACATCAGAACTTCTAATCCCTACAATTGAGATGGTTTAGCAACCACATCCTGGGTTTTACATCACTGGGCATGCTACTTTATGCTTCATCTAAATTCTTTCAGTCCGCTGCTTTTTTAAGAAAAAAAAATGCAGTCTTATGAAGTGTTCATGACCGTTGCATAGTCTTCCTGAGAGTCTAAGGAAACCCTTCCTTTCGCAGACAGTGGTTCCCAAACTGTGGACAGTGACGAACTTGGGGTCTCATATCAAGTGTCATGGGTATCAGCTATCTACAAGTCCTAACAGTAGCAAAATCAGAGTTATAAAATAGCAGCAAAATTCATTTTCTTGTTGGGGGTCATCACAACATGAGGACAAATATTAAAGGGTCACAGCATTAGGAAGGTGAAGAACTCCTAAACCCTGGTGAGGTTGTAGTCTCCGTCTCTGTTCTAGCCAAGGCTGGCTGATGTCTTGTGGATAAACACAGGTGACTGTTAGGCCTTCATAGAACTAGAGGGCTTTGGACTCACAGTTCATTTTTTTATGACTTTTGTATTTTGTATACAATTTGAATGGTTTGGTGTTTCCTATGTGCACTAAATTTTAACATTCCCTAAATATTACAAAGAGCAATATTTATGTGTAATCTATCTGTATAATATTGAGAAATAGAACCAGTTTTCTTTGATATTATATTTCCTAAACAACATGATGACTAGTATTTTTTTTCTTTTTTTGCTCATTGTGTCTAAATGGGCAAATGTCCATTGTGGTCAACCTTTCATTTTAGAATAATAGAATTTATGTTAGGTACATGTACTTGATTCTTTTTTGTAAATAATCTATAATTTATCCTGTCAATAAACAGTAGTGTATACACTGCCATGAAAGTTCCCTTATGTTAACAAAATCGCATAGAGAAGCTGTATCCTCATTGATGATACCTGGATGGTTTGCGTGAAGAATTCTCTTCAGTGTGCTCACAGAAGGAGCGTTTGTTAGTTTAAATCAGCATTTGCCATTCCAAAGACTGTTCCATGTTCACTAGATTATTTTCTTCAAGTTTAGTGGGAAAGACCTTCATTTCGACCTTGTAACAGTTAGAAAATGTATTCCCATGTAAATCTACTTTTGTAATATTACTATTTAAATATAAGTTAGTTTTTAACATAAGTAACCACAGCAATTGTACATTTTTATATTTTTTTTTTGCATTTAGAGGTCATATTTGAAAGATATTTGAATAATAGCATTCTCTATTGTAAAGATATCAACGAAAGTCTCCCATTATAATTGCATGTTTTCAGTTTGAGCCACATCTATTTTTATGTAAAATATAACTCATAAACAGTTTTTATATATACATTAGTAGACATAAACAGGTCTATGGTATTAGAAAGACATATAATGCAGTTTAAAATAAATATCAACAGTGTTTAGTTGTAATGATTGATATAAACAAACAAAAACCACACTAACAGTAACAGAAAGAAATAAGCAGAACACATGCACACCGCCTTTATATAAAACCACAAAACTGAGACCATAATAAGCAAAAGGCCAGTAAGAAAAATATGTTGAAGAAAGAAATTTGAGACAATAATTCTACAAGAGCTCCATCAAGTCAGTTTTACATTAGCTAAGGACTGCTGGGCACGGGGCCTACCTGTAAGTGCAGGTAATGCACCTACTGGAGAAGTATGTATATTTGTGTGCAAGCAATTATTGATTGAATATAGATTCCTGGTTAGGGATGGGAGTTCATGCCTACTTTCACCTTGCAGTGTTGAGACTGTCTGGCTTGAAGCTGTGCAAGTCCTGTGCACGCTGCTACCATTCCTGTGAGTCCTGTGCACGCTGCTACTGTCCCTGTGAGTTCTGTGCACGCTGCTACCTTCCCTGTGAGTTCTCTGCATGCTGGTACTGTCCCTGTGAGTTTATATGTATATTAGTTCTGCTTTGTCTGGATAATGGCTCCTTTTCTCAGCATATTTATATTCACTGTGCTTCTGCAAACAATACTAATAAGAAACAGGGGAAGAGATGCAGGTGGGAGCAGGGCTAGTTCGGAAGAATGGGGAGGGGCGGAGGTAGGAGGTGACAGTGTGAGTGTGGGTGTGGTAGAAACAGCAAACAGTTTCTTCAGTGTTGTCTAGTCTCTCTTGCCCTTACAGTCCTTCAGTCTGCTCTTCAGCATAGCTTCCCTGAGCCCTAAGATATCCCATTTAGGATTAAGTGTTGTAAGGCCTCTCACCTCTGTCTTAGGGTTTCCATTTCTGCAAAGAGACTCCATGACCAAGGCAACTCTTATAAAGGCCAGCATTTAGTTGGGAATGGCTTATGCTCATTTAGTTGGAGTGGCAGGAAGCATTGCAGTTTATAGGCAGGCACAGTGCTGAACGAGCTGAGAGTTGTACATCTTGTGAAAACAACCAGAAGACTACTGTCTTCCAGAAAGTTAGGATGAGGGTCTCAATGTTCCCCACAGTGACACACTTCTTTTAACAAGGCCACACCAAGCATATTCCAAGGACAACACACTCTAAGTCCACTGTTCAGTACTGAGTCTCTTCTAGGGGTAATTTCTCTGATAATGGCTAAGTGAGGCACTGATTTATGGGTGTAAAAGAATATTATTGGGAATTATTTTATTACTTTGCTTCTTTAGCAGTATTTTGTTTTGACCCTAGGACAGTGGACTATCTACTCTTAGGCGGTTGACTAGCTGAGCAGTGTCAGGCACGGGTTCCATCTCGTGGCATGGCACTTATGTCCAGGCAGAGAGTGGCTGGTTCCTTCCACAGTGTTTACATTACTATTTTACCAGCATGTTTTGCACACAGACCATCATCATAAATAACAAGATTTGTAGATGGTTTGGTGGTTATCTTTCTCCTCTGGAGCATGCAGAATTCATCTCCCTCCAACTAGCACTAGTCAGTAGGGGTGAGGGCTCTAGTTAGGCACCAGATAGACTTCTATATGTTCAGTGAAATATACAAGTGTACTTGTTGGCAGTGGGGTCTTTCCATCAGTATGTGAATAGCAACCTACAGCCGTGGTAATTTGGTGAGTTATTGGGGGACTCTATGAAAGCCCTTTAGCTCACAATCCAATTAGATATAGTGTACTCCTGACACTGGAAGTTTTACATGGTAGGTTGGCCCATTTTCTTTCCCATTACTTGGTGATTTTGTTTAGATTTCTTTCATACATATTATTTCCAAAGCTTATAAAAGAGTATGTTTCTATATGACCACTCAAATGACCCTTAATACTTGCTTTTCCTCCCCATATTTCTTTCCCTTACCCCTCCCTATACCTGTGAATCCTCTCAGTTCACTCTATCCTCATCTCTCCAAAGGTATATATTTCCTTTTCTTGGAAGATCTTCTGCTTACCTCTAGTTCCTTACTGTAAATCTAAACCCTGTGGTTATGTAGATTTATGTATGCATGCAGAAAACTTAAAACCAATGAACCACATATCAGTGTGGATGTCATAAGCAGTGTTGATGTGTAAGCAATGTTGTTCATACAGAGGCTATGGTCAGGGCTTCTTGAAGACAAAGTATGTGTACACAGTTACACTGAGTGATCAAAACTGCATCTTGCTTATCAATTGTTTCGGTGTAGCTATTCACATAAGAGTGTGAGCCTTCAGCTCTAACTACTCAAGGTGAAGGACAGGACAGCTCTGCACTGTTAGTAAGAAGACAGTTTGCCCATACTGGGTGTGCTTGCTTGATTTGACATGGCAATGCAGTTTCTGCAGAAATAAATTTTTCTGCCTTGGAGAAATACTTTGGACAGTGTGAACATTTTCTTTTGGTAGCATAGTACTCAATAAGAGGGCCTTGCTAAAAAACTGGTGATCCTGGGGACTGAATATCCTGGTAACTAGTCCCTGCTTCCTTAATGCAGTATTCCTGGATGTGAAGACACTTCTTGGCTCTGGAGACTAAAAGAAAACTCAAGTCAAAGTAAACCAGCAATGCAAATCTAAGAACAGTCAGGTCATTTACATCCTAGCCAAGCAAGTGTGAGGAATAAATAACTCGCTAAAGTGAAAATGGGGAAATGATGAGGAAACAGACTCCACAGGAGAAGGTCTGCTCAACAGAGATCTGTGGGTCTCCCTTTAGCCCCAGAGCAGAATTCTCCAGCAGAGACCCTTCCCCAGTATCCAGGTGGACCATGTCTAGGAGGTTGAAGGCCTTGGCCTTCCAGATAATGCCCCTTAGGTGATTTAGATTGTCCTTGATTAAGTGATGCCATGATTTAATATAGAGCAAATAATGGAAGCCATTTTACTGCCACTATTCTAAAAGAGTCCCTGAGAACACTGGAGATGCATGTAAATGATCACACCCACTGGTATCCCCCAAACTGGAAAACTAGAAATTATGAGAAAAAATTTTAAGAAATAGATAACTACATTTTAATATGTAAAACAACCAAATATTGTGTTATAGTTTGGCTTAAAATTCAAATAGCCCTAAGAAGGGCTGTGAGCATATCAAACATGAAATGTTGGCGAATCTCCACCTTCCCACCATGGAAACTTATCTGCAGCTTCCCGGCAGAGATCATGCTAGGTTCCTCTCCCACCTTGGTTTAGGTTACAAACATTTATCTCTCAGGCAGTGCCACTCAAAGCCCATGTCCATCCTCTCCAGCCAGGGAACCAAAGCTGAAAACAGTGGGAAAGAAAAGAAATGAGGACTAATTTTCAAGGTCTTTTCCTAGTCCTGTTGACCGCTGAAACATGTGTTAGAATGATGAAATGTGTTGGACGATTTACACGTGAACAAAATAAGTTGCTGGCAATGAGTACTAAGGAAAATGGACAACTTACTCGAAGGAGATCATTAGAAATTAAGATCAAGAAATAACTGTTTTCAATCTGATTATTATCAGAAAATACAATAGGAAACATGGAAATTGACATGATAAAAGACCATCTTTTCTAACTCTTAGTTTAATGCATGCCTAGTTAACCTTTCTCTATACAAACTTGAGAAAATACATATGAAGTAAAAGCAAAGAGACCTTTGGATTGACAAACATATATATTCAGACTTTAGTCATTTATTGAAAATTTAACATAATTCTGAAAAAAATTGGTAAACTTGGTTACCTAAAGGACATAGTAATGGTGAGGTTCTCTTTGTTTTTACTGTTGCTAAGTGCTCTCCTTATAATTTACCCTGTATGGTTGTGAAACAACAAAACCTTCCTTTGTTTTAAAGATTACCTGTAATCCAAAATCCCCCAAAGAGGAACTATTAAGCTAATCCAGCCTTAAAATTCCACATTTCTTGATGCAGATCTTTGCTTAGCTTCATCTCTGGTCTAATACATATTGGGCTGATTATATTATAGAAGAAATAGAGAGTTTTTAAGTCAGGTGGAATTACTGCCCAGGAAGTTCCTCTATATTCTCTTTCTATTAGCTTAGTGATTTATATAAATTAAATTCATCAAACTCTTAATATAAAATTTGATGCATTCCATATTCCACACTGTGGGAACTTGATGCAGATGTTAGAAATAGAAACTGGATATGGAGAATTAAATACTTGGGTGGAATAGATTAAAATTAGAGCACATGTGCACAAGACTGATTGCTATGCTTGTCTGGCAGGACAACCCCAGGGCTAAAGTAACACGTGTTCCCCTTGGATGAAACACAAACCCCACCAAGCAAATTGCACGCTGGGTTTGTCACAAGATCCAAAGACACTTAAGACTTACCAGACTCCATCTTTTTTATTCCTGATGCAAGGGACCATCTTCTTTAGCATTGGGGAGTCTGGATTACTATACAAGTCTACGAAACTTTTTTTCCCAAACTATACATTTTCGAAATACCTTGATCAATATTTCTACTATGCTCATTTTCATTGTTCTATTTGACTTTGTGTGGAATGTGTGTGCCTGTGTGTTAAGTGCTGTGTGCTGGTCCTTAACTATGCTTTTGCTTCCTTGTAAATACAAACAGCTTTTAAGACTCGTCATGTTCCTTTCTCTGTAACTGCTATAGTTTATGACCTTAATATTTCCATTCAGTTCAAGTCACTTGCCATTATCCCCCGTGATTCCCCATCTCCATTGTCCTTAACTGCTTCCTATTACAGGGCCAAACTGGCAGAATTTTCACTGACAGGATCACACTTATGTCAAGTTGCCATCTGACCTTGAACTGCAGCACTGGTGTAGTGAAAGAAAATAGGGAAGTGGAAGAGAAGTCTTGTATTAGTGATTTCCTAAATAAACCACCAAAGGTGTTTTTCAGAGATCTCTCCATCCATTACCATAGACAAATATGACGCTGACAATTATTAATTGTCTTTAGACTCATCAGATAGGATGACTGAAGAGCCAAAGTAGGAGGAAAGAAAGGAGAGGAAGAGATATAAATCATAAAGGTTAACATTTTGGTCACTAAAGGCATATCTTAGCAAGTCTAAAAAGTGAAAATGAGAAAATTACAGCTTTATTCATAAAAAAGTAAAACAGAAGGAAGGCCACAGATATGTGACATTTCTACATACAGAAATTATAACAAGGTCTATTATTAACCTAAATGTAAAGAGTGAATCATACGGTATGTGCTTCATTGGGTATGGTGATGACTTTTACGTATAATTGCAGAGTCAGAAAAAGAAGTAGTTAAAGAGCTATATGTGAGAAACTTAAGAATGTTACCTCTGCTCGTGAATGTTTTGCTAGATTAAAGGTGCTGCCAAAGATTGTGAAGATTATAGAACAAACCACCTAATGCCGACAAGTATGAAAAACCTGAATGGAGACTTTGGCAAGGAAGATGAGTGATGGAATAAATATGTCGACACTCATCAGTTTTTCTCATTAGGAAAAATAAGTTGAAAGAACGTCTACACAACAAGGTAATGTGACCTACATTGAAGAAGCAGCCGGAGGAGCAGACACAGGCACACGGGATAGCTGAGAGCCTGATTTCAGTGCAGAACACAAAAGGACCTGACACTGCTGGTCACCTTTATCTGACATAGATGGACAGAAGGCTAAAGGCTTGATACCCGGGTGTAGAGGAATGCTAGGGTGGTGCGGCAGGAGTGGGTGGGTGGATGGGTAAGCACTTTCATAGAAGCAGGAGAAAGGGGCTGGGATGGGGGGTTGTAGAGGGGAAACCAGGAAAGGGGATAACATTTGAAATGTAAATAAATAAAATATCCAATTAAAGATAAATAAATAAGTAAATACCAATGTAAAACAAGAAAGAAAGAAGAAAAATTATATGCCCAGCAAAGCTTCTAGAAAGAGGGAAATCTATACCCAACTGAGTCTAAAGATAAGCAAGTACATTTTTCTGCATTTGCTTGGAAACTGCGACAGCTTACACACACTGTCCTTTCTAATTTTATATCAACTCGACACAAGCAAGTGTCATCAGAGAGGAAGGAGGGAGCCCAAACTGAGAAAATGTCTCATTTTTATTCAGGCTGTAGGCAGGCCTGTTAGACAATTCCTTAACTAGTGATTGATAGGGAAGGTCCATCACATTCTATGTGGTATAATCCTTGAATTGTGGTCCTATGTTTTATAAGGAAGCAGGATAAATAAACCATGAAAGAAAGACAGAGGAAGGACCTCTCCATTGCCTCAGCCTTAGTACCTGCTTACAGGTTGCTGCCCTGTTTGAGTTCCTGCCCTGACTTTCTTAAATCATGAAGAATGCTGGTAGTACAAGCCAAATGAACCCATCTTGCATCCAAGTCGATTTGGCCACTGTGTTCCATCACAGCAACATAAACAGTATATAGGACACATATTCATAGCAGGATTTGGAGGTAATGCTGTGATAGACCTGACATTGTGGAAAGACATCTAACTTTGGGATGCTAAAGTCAGTAAGTGTTCAAAGCTTGGTGAGGTGTTCTGTGGAAGCTTAGAAAATAAGGATAATGAAGGTAGTTCAGACTCTGGAAGCTTGGTGTGTGACTATTCACAAAGAAGAAAAATGTCCTCTGGGATTTTTCTCTGAAGAATTTGTGTTTTGGCCCAGCTGGAGCTGAAGAATCTGCTGTGATTAAGAAGCTGCCACTGTCACTAATGTGATTTGCTTTTCAGGGAAAATCGATGCTAGTCACCTGGGGTTAAAAGTCCGCTGTGATTAAGAGGAGACCAGAACCACACAAGTGAAACCATTGCTTTGCTGGGACGATGGATGCTGCTCAGCTGGAGCTGAGAATCGGTCCTGATCAAGAAGGCAGCAGTACAATTGACATGAGGTCTTTTGTCAGCATCATGCCACAAAAGTTGTGTTCCAACGGGGAGCCGAGATTGTACCTCATGCTGGCAACTAAACTTGGTAGAAGAGTCACCCAGGTATCACTGGTTTTAAAGCCATAAAGGAATCGTGTTGAACAGCTGAGGTTGGCACTGCATAGCATTGATGGAGTTTCTGAGAAAAGCTCAGGAGATGCTACTGATGAAAGTGCAGCCCATTTGCAGTAAGGGACCTGAGTATTTGGAGATGCCAATATCAAAGGATGAAAACCAAGAATAGGAGCAGCCATGTAGTGGAGACAGTAAGCTCCTATAAGATAAGCCATGTGTGTTGCAAAAGACAGAGCCTGAGAATTGACCCAACTCCTCTATAGAAGCCCAGAAAATTATGAATAGTTCCTCAACATGGAAACTGAATGATTTACATGTATGGAGTTTGCTTTTGCTCTGTTCTGATTGTGACTATTCCCTGGATTTTTTTTTTTCTTTTGAAATAAACAAAGTGTTTCTGATTTTACAGGAGGCACAGATGAGAGACTTTAAACTTTTAGAGAGCTTTTGGAATTTTACAATGATCTAGATATTAAAACAGAAAGAATACTTTAAAGAGATTCACTTCTTATGGGTTTGAGGTTTTAAAGACTGTGGTACATTTAAAATTTGGAAATACTTATATGGTAATGAAGATATGTTTAATCTAGGGGATGAACAAGAAAGGAAAGGTTATGGTTTAACAGTGATATGTTGCGTGTCAAGATAAAAATATCTATTGTTCTGGTTAGTATTTTGTTAACTTGACACAAGCTAGAGTCATCTGAGAGAAGGAAGCCTCAGTGAAGAAAATGACACATTAAGATTAGGTTGTTGGCAAGCATATAGGGTATTTTCCTCCAACAGTGGTTGAAAGAAGAGGATCCAGACAATTATAGATGGGTTCTAGGATGTAGTGGCAAATTACATTGCTAAGTCGTAGCCAAGATGTGCTGCAAAAATTACATCACTCAACAGATCTCACATGAGAGGTTTAGTGGGGAAGGGGTGGGTGGTGAGGCTGTCTCAGAGTGGAGGCATGAGGCCGACAGAGACATAAGACAGTCAGAGACATAGACAAATAGAGAAAGAGCTAGACATACATACATACATACATACATACATACATACATACATACATACATACATACATACATACTAGCAGGCAGGTGGGCAGACAGAGGGAAAACTGCTGTGGTTGCTACAAGGTATCATTTAAAGGGTGTGCATGTTGCATATGAAAATTATACATTTCATGGAGATGGTGGAAATGTGACTCATTTGACAGTGGCAGGACATGATGTGGCTTCTGTGGCTGAGTCACTGTGGGCAGGCTTCTGAGGGCCTGATTTCTTCTTATTGTTAGGGATCTAAAGCCTTGGGCTTCCATGACTTTACTGTATCTCCAGCCCAGGGCTTTTGTTATTTGTTTGTTTGTTTTGTTTTGGTTTGCTTTGTTTGAGGCAGGATTTCTCTGTGTAGCACTGGCTGTCCTGGAACTCACTCTGCAGTCAAGGCAGTTCTTGAACTCACAAAGATTTCTTGCTTCTGCTTCCTAAGTAGCCAGACTACAAATGACCACATAGAAGATTGTTTGTAGGTAGCACTGCATATGGGACCAGGGCCTCATGAGTGCTTAGAGCATCTGTGTGGGGTAGCATAGTGTATGGACCAGGGCCTCATGAGTGCTTAGAGCATCTGTGTGGGGTAGCATAGTGTATGGACCAGGGCCTCATGCATTCGACATGCACTCTACCACTGGTCTACAAGCCTTGTCTTTGAACCCAATGCAGAGGTCAAGGGTCAGACTTCTGAGACCGTGAGATTCCCTGTCTCTTTCTTTCCTGTTGGAGTATGGCATCCCTACAGGAACTTTGGACTAACCCTGTGTCAGTTGTGATCTCTGCTTTAAATATGCACCAGGACTAAGTGGAAGAGTCGTCCTCTTTTATAGGACAAGGATAATTCCCAGCTGTGTGCAAACATCCCTGCCAGATAACTTTTGGATACCTGTTATACAAACCATTCACAATTGCCTCATGTAGTGTGCTGGAGAGTGAAGGTAACATGATACTCAGGGGATGCTCTGCAGCTGCTAGAGACTACTGCTCCAGCTGTGGATCTTCACCCAACCTGGCCTCTTTGGGAAGAGCTGGCTGTGTGTCCCCCATGAGACTAGCTTACAGCTGCCACTTATAGATCCTCCTGTCACCTTGTCAATCAACCCGTCTTCAGCATTCACCAGCTGCCCAAAGACTCCTGTTGCCAGGACTACCTACCTTTTTCATACCACCCTCTTCGGCACGGAAAACTGTTTTACGGCTCATGGGACATGTTTTGCAGACTCGGGAAACCCTAAGAACACCAGTAAAGTTGCATTATTCCAAGGCCTCTGCATCAATGCTTATGTCCAGGTTCCTGCCCTGATTGAGTTCCTCTCCTGACTTCCTTCAATGATGAACGATGCTGAATAAATCTTATCCTTTTCCGTCCTAATTTGCTTTGGTCATGGTGTTTCATTACAGTACAAATTTTGTCCAGTAATATCTCTCCTCCCTCCTTCCCTCCCTCCCTCCCTCCCTCCCTCCCTCCCTCCTCTCTCTCTCTCTCCCTCCTCTCTCTCTCTCTCTCTCTCTCTCTCTCTCTCTCTCTCTCTCTCTCTCTCTCTCTCTCTTACCCTCCCTCTCGCTCACACACACACACACACACACACACAAACACACACACACACACACACAAACACACATTATTGGTATGAAATAATGTTGACTAAGGAGTGTCTGTTAGTCTCTGAACTTTATTTGTGCTTTCACAGGTGAAGTAACAGAAGCCACCAAACCCCTTGGACTCTTACCAAAACCCTTGGCATGTAGATTGAAGATGTTCAACTTGAATCAGTATACCTTGGTTTTTGCTAGCAAGAACATATAAAAGTGAGGCTATTTCTGGGGTTCAGAGTGGTAGGGAGGATTAAATCTAATTAGAGGAAATAGAGACATTTCAAAGCTAGAGCTTTTATTCTGAAGAATAAAGGTAAAAACTCAATGGAGGAAAAAAGTAATTTATCAATATTTAGCAAGCACATATGTGTTTTGTGATGTGTCTGCTAGGATTTCATACTCCCACCCCATTTTATTTCCTTCTAAAGAAATCTTCCTGTTCACTATAGTCTGTTTGAGCTTTGTTCATCTTGTCCTTACAGTTCCACATTTCTGTTCCTGCTAGGAGTGAATTATGTACATCAACGGGTTGAGCTTCCGGCAAAACACCAGGAAAAAGCAATTGCTATTTCAATTTATTAAGCTATTGCAAGTCAATTTCTGAGTGTGGAACATCTCTGCCAAGAAAATTAGAGTTCAAAAGTGGAACTTTCCAACTATCGTGTATTCACACTTAGTTTAATTTTCTCTGGAGAAAGAGAACCTGGTGACAGAGTCAGAATATAATAGTTCTACATGTTAGAAAAACAAAGATTTTTTTCACTTATTGTTTTTTATTACTTTTTCTTATTCATAGAGGTTTCCTTAAGTTTATATTTATGTCTCCTAAGAGACATCATTGTTTTACCTGTTTATTTCAAATATTATACACAGAGCCTACATCTTTTAATATAGAAATATAACGTATAAGACAATTTTTTTCATGTGCATTCAGGATGGGACACACACACACACACACACAAACACACACACAACCTATGAAGTATAGGTGTGTTAATAAACAAGGTGGGGACTTCTCAAACTTACTAAGACTAGGACTAATTATTAGGTGAGTTTGCGGACATGCCAATAGTACACAAACAGGACCGATGGACACACAGGCATGTACATGCTCACGTGCCCAAAGTTTTACTCAAAATTAAGGAAACAGAATGAACAAGGGGTCTTGAGGTTTTTCATAGATACAGTTCAATATGATGCTCATCTGAGTTATTGTGGTCCCAAGTTCCACCTCCTCTCTCAGCGGTCCAGGGGCTATTGCACACCAGGTTGTATGGATGGAGGATGTGGAGTCCAGACTAGGTGGGGTCTGCAGGATCTGGTCCAGCCCTGCATGCTGAGGGGGAGAAGGCCTTCTCCGAGGATTTCAGTGTCCCAGCTCTTTTAGACAGTAATCAGTGAAAGATAGAGCATATACAATTTATTTGGGATGAACAAGAGCTATTTGTGGAGTAGGAAGAAGTTTTTAGGGTGAATGTAAATCCCTGGCTGGAGTTTAACACACTGGGAATACCTCTTTTGCATGGAGAGGCGCTCCATGCATCCCAGGTGCATGCTGGTCAGGAAGGAGAAACTTGAACCTGTAGTAGTGCTAAAAACTACATGACCTTCCTCAGTGAGAAGATATGGGAATCAGGCTGCCCAGGTAAGGTCAGGCTGAGATGAGGAATCCATGCTGGAAAAGGTAGTTCTACATTTTGTGCTGAGCTCAGAGGACTTATTTCTGACATGGTAGACTGTGAACTTAAATTAGCAGGATTTCCCAACAAGTATTTGTTATTTGTATTTGAATTTGGTAATGAAAATAAAATTTTAATATCATAAAAACCAGAGGTTTGTTTGCCCTGAGATGACTTCTTTCTGAAAAAGAAGAAGGAGGAGGAAGAGGAGGAGGAGTAGAAAAAGGAGAAAGAGAAGAAGAAAAGTAGAAAGGAGAAGCAGAAGGAGAAGGAGAAACAGCGGCAGCAGCAGCAGCAGTTTGGAAAGAAGTCTGGTCCCTACCCTAGGAGTGAATTCTGTGATTCTGAAAGGCAGGAGAGTGGGAAGGCAGGGTTAAGGAGTCGAATGACTGGTTGTTTTAGGGGGAAGGAAAATATGACCCATAGCTCAAGTTTAGGAAATAACATTTCCAGAAACTGTGCACTCGTTTTATTAAAAGAAAATTTAAGCTCTCAAGCATATCTGGAAATATATGGCTTGATATAATAGAAATGTTTTCATTATAATATCTAGAACTGTAACATAGTATTTAACTTTGAGGATTAGTGATCTAAAGTTACATTATTTAAGACTTAAAAAATTTATTATAGAGCAAATATTATCTCCATCAAGAGGATTTATACATTTCTGGAAATTGAAATGGAATTCTATGAAGAGAAAGATGAAGCGGGCCACTGGCTGGGCTCTGAAGCTAAGTCTCCCAAGTGAAGTGTGAACTGAAGTTTTCTTTGATGGTCATGATGGCCACAAGAGTAGCTTCATGGAGAGAAACAGGTAGGCAATGTCTCTGCCTCTGAGGTAGTGCTCATTTAAAAAAAATAAAGAGATAGAGATTATCATAAACTTGAGATTTAATTTAACAAAATTTTTGGAAGGAAAGCATTAGGTGTGCTGGAAGAGAAAGGATGTCCTTCAGGATGGGACACTGCTACCTTTAGAACACATACTTAAATATAGATGTAAGAAATTAAGTAAACATTAATAACACTTTTCCTTCTACTTCCTCTAGGCTTTTTCATTTCCCAACATTAACCTATTCTTGCCCTCTCCTTCTATAGAATTAGCCTATTTTTCTTTAGTTAGTCCTGTCTTATATACATACCACCATATCCTCATGTATTTTAAATAAATGTAGAAATACAGAAATACAACCTGCTGGGTCGTTTTTTTGCTATCGTCATGTGGATGATTTCAGGACTGATGATTGTGTATTTGATAACTAGCCCGCGGGCCATTTCTGGGGGTGAGACGTTAATCCTCCCTGATCAGTCATTAACTGCCTTTCAGTTCTTGTCTAGGATTGGAAACATTGAGATTTTCTCCTCTCTCTTGCTAGCACGCCTATTGTTGTTGTCTTTGTCAGGCGTTTCTGTGCAGCCTCTTCTAAGAGGGGTGATGTTAGAGGATACTATCTGGTCTCTCTCTTAAAATCATCTCTTTTCACTCTTCTCTGATGTGTCCCAAGCCAAGGACATATGAGTTCTGTTGCAGACACATGCATTGGAACTCGGCTTCCCACCATCCACTGATCTTCCCAGCCTTCTCAATTATGCTTCCTTACAATGGTGTCTTCTTTGAGTTGTGCTGGTCCTTCCAAATGGTGGCAGTAGGTTTTCCTCAAATACCCTTGATTTTGCTGGGCCTGGAAGCTGGTCAATTTTCTAGTGCTGGTCAAGATTCCCACCCTCAATGAATGGGATTTAAGGTCCTTTACACAACTCTTGGTTCCTACAAAACTGTGACTGTCACTATTATAGACTTGGGGATATCTTGCTGGACGTTGCTGTGATTCGTTGGTATCACAGCTGGATAGGACACTGCTTATTCTGTTTCCAGCATTTCCCAGTTCAGTGGAGTCTAGACTGCATGGAGGAGGCTTTCGGGATGTTTCTCAATGAATCATCTGAGCCTTGTGTTTTAAGAACGTGCTTGTTCAGAAATAATAACTTATCTGTAACCTCAGACAGTTAGCCAAGGGCAACAGGAACAGATTACTCTAACCCACTTGAGAGGAAGTATTAAGACTGTAGAACTCATACTAATACATCAAACTAAATACATATATAATATATATATAATTATATTATTAAGTAAAGTTATATCACTTGTGCTGATGATACTCCCTAAAAGAACCATACATGAACAAGACTCTCAGTAGATCTGGGAATTTTAATAGTCCAAATATTTGTTTTATTACTGGTGTTCCCCGCCCCGCAGGAAGATGTGCTCCTGACCATAAGAATCTAATACCTGACACTGAATTCAGGATGACACAAGCACATTGCTCTCGGTCACCTCTCCAAGACTTGTGATTTTTCTCTCAACATCTAGCAAACAAGTGGAAGGAGAGCCTATTTTGTGCTGAACCCTGGACCAGCATCAGGGATTCATAAGCCACTGTAATGATAACTGGCACATGGGGACAGTTTCATGGGATCACTAAAGCTTGCCCATCCCTAACCAACAAACCCAGAGAAAGAATGTGTTGGGCTTGTTTCTGAGAACATCTTCTAGAAATGTCACACTTCCCATTAAATTGTTTTCTGGCAAGATATTGAGAGTGTGGTTCACTTCTAAAAGGTTTCGGGCTTGGTTTGGTGTGTGTACCTTACACACAATTTATTGGATGGTATTTCAGTCTGACTTATGGGATAGGGAGGTTTGAGGGGTGAAGAAATGGCTTCAAGTTTGACAATACAAGTTCTATGATACCTGTGTATGTTTCCAAAAATATCAAAGTGCCTTTTTCTTTTCCTATATAACAATTCATCACACAATCAAAGGAGGAAAACAGTACAGTTTCTATACGGTGACAGGAGGCATGGCTGCAATGCCTGAGAACTACATGTAGGCGAGTTCTCAAGAAGTCACATATTTCACCTAACCTTCAACAGGCAATTAATGTACTTTAAGCTGTCCTAGCAGATAGTAGTAGAGGGTTTCTTACCGACTGTTTGGCTAAGGGCGAAAGCCCAGTGGCTGGAGGCAGGCAGGTGAGGAAGTGCTAATTTCTTTGTGAAGTGCTCTTTGGAACTAGTAGGAGCAAGAATCTCATAAAGGTATTGCAATGTCTCTCCTTATGTTCAAGGTCCTTATGTGTTCTATGCTATGTCCTCATAACCCAGCAAATCCAGATTCTACCGTTCAGAAGCAACTTTAGAGAACCTTAGGTGTCACTCCCCAGGACCTGTCCATCTTGTATTTTGAGACAGTCTCATTTTTGGGGAGCTCACAAAGTAGGTTAAGTAAGATAAATATGTCAACCTGTCCCAGAGAGTCACCTGCTTTGACATACCCGAGCTCCTAGCCACAAGCATGTACCAACCTGTTTTGTCTGGAGCAGGGAGAATGGGGAAGGTAAGTGACCTTATTTAAATGATAGATTTCGTAATTGATTCCAACTAATGTACTTATGGTCTACTTATTGATTTCACTCAAGCATCTTAGGAAAACTCTGTTGATCTTCATTATACAATAGAAGAAATTGAGCTTCAGATATGAGTGATTCTCACCAAACTCACGACTAAGAAATGGCAAGAACGTTGATGTTTATGCCAAATCTAACTCCAGACTTTAAGCTGTTTTCAGGCTCATGTGTGTTTATTACTCAAGGATGAATTAATCCACACCCTGTTATCTGACCGCATATTGACATATTTCACACCACAAAAGTTTTGGCTGATACCCAGAAGTTTGTTACAATGTTATAGTAACTTGCAGCTATATTTCTGAACTCCTATATTTACAAATTCCCTTGACTCCTTCAGAAAGAAGAAAAAGTTCAGTAATGAATGGGATTGGTTGCCTCAGGGGGGCACTGTCTGCTCCCTTGGCTGGGATGGAAGGATGTTCTGATTTACAAGGCAGGTAGCAATTAAGGAGCAGCGTGCTAGAGACGTCTGAGATTAATGGCCGCCGAGCAGCTAACATGGGAAGCTTTCACCTCATAGGAATTCTACCTTACCCTTGAAGGCACTGGAAAAGCAACTCAACAAACTTGCTTTCAAGGACATTCAGAATGTCAGACTTAGTGCTACTTATATCATTGCCGATGGAACCAACCTATACAGTACGAGGACACAGTGTATTATTCGTGGCTGCAGGTCCTATCTAAGAGCTATAGTGAGCAGACACAAAAAGCTCACCTTCTATCAACTTGCTGTTTGGTTAGTTGAAAAACAAAGACTTCTGACTATGGTGTGACTCTCTCTCTTTTGTTGGATACTCTGTTTACTTACATATCAAATGTTATCTCCTTTTGCAGCTATATCCCTCCACAAACTCCTTATCAAATTGACGACCCTCACAAACTTGTCATTCTAAGAAATTATATACTGATGGGGATATTTTAGAGTGTTAATTTACTCATAACACAATAATTAATGAGAAGCTGACCTAATCTCATACTTTAAATTTTTAAAATTACATTTCCAAGTGATTTTTAATGGAGAGCAGGGTTTTTTTTTGTTTTGTTTTGTTTGTTTTTTTAAACAACTTTATTTTACAAAACAAAGATAAATGTACAGATTTTAAACATTTTTTGCTTAAAATTATACATTTTTGTCAGTACTTTTTTTCAGATTTTAACATAATTTTTACATAAAACTATATGAATATATTTTTTAGTCAGTACTTGAGTTTTTTCAAGGTTTGATAGTATGCCTTGAAAACTTAATAGTTACAATGAACATAAAGTACATGTAAAGCAAAATGTAACATGGAAATAGTTAAAGTTTTCTTGTTTTGTAAATATTTTTTTGTTTTGTTTTGTTTTCTTTATTTCTTGGACTTCATACAGTCTGTGAGTTGTTTCTGGGGGAGTGCAAGCCTCTGGAGTTAGCATCCCACTATCAGTGACTGCATATTATGTCTGTTCTTTTGTGACTGGGTTATCTCACTCAGGATGATATTCTCTAGATGCAGCCATTTTCTTAAGAATTTGGTTAAGTCATTGTTTCTGGTGGCTGAGTAGTATTCCATTGTGTATATGTACCACAATTTTTGTATCCATTCATCTTCTGAAGGACATCTGGGTTCCTTCCAGCTTCTGGCTATTATAAATAGAGCCGCTATGAACATTGTGGTGCATATATCTTTGTTGTATATTAATGTGTCTCTGGGGTATATGCCCAGAAGTGGAATAGCTGGGTCTTCAGGTAGTACTATATCCAATTTTCTGAGGTATCGCCAGACAGATATCCAGAGTGGTTGTATTAGCTTGTAACCCCACCAACAGTGGAGAAGTGTTCCTCAAAATTCCAACCCAGTTCTTCATGGAATTGGAAAGATCAATGTGCAATTTCATATGGAATAACAAAAGACATAGAATAGCGAAATCCATCCTCAACAACAAAAAAACATCTGCGGGAATCACTATTCCTGACCTAAAGCTATATTACAAGGCAATTGTGCTGAAAACTGCATGGTACTGGTACAGAAATAGGCATGTGGATCAATGGAATAGAGTAGAAGATCCAGAAATGAGCCCACATGTATATGGTCACCTGATTTTTGACAAAGGAGCAGTAAACATTCAATGGAAAAAGGACAGCCTATTCAACAAATGGTGCTGGTCCAACTGGCACTCAGCATGCAAAAGAATGAAAATAGACCCTTTCTTATCTTCTTGTACAAAGCTCAAGTGTAAGTGGATCAAAGATCTCCACATTAAACCAGATACACTGAAACTATTAGATAAGAAAATAGGGAAAACCTTAGAACACATAGGCACAGGAGAAAAATTCCTGAACTAAACACCAATGGCTCAAGCTCTAAGGTCAAAGATTAACAAATGGGACTTAATGAGATTGCAAAGTTGCTGTAAGACTAAGGACATTGTCAAGAAAACAAAACGGCAACCAACAGAATGGGAAAAGATCTTTACCAACACCACATCAGATAGAGGCCTAATATCCAAGGTGTACAAGGAACTCAAAAACCTAGACACCAGAGAATCAAATAACCCTATTAAAAAATGGGGTACAGAGCTAAACAAAACGTTTTCAGTTGAGGGACACCGAATGGCCGAGAAACATCTGAGGAAGTGCTCGACATCGTTAGCCATCAGGGAAATGTTTGTTTGTTTGTATATGTCTTCAATTCTTTTTGGGTTCAGACTGGGAAGAGGAAAGCCCAGTCAGGTCTTATCACTGAGTCTTTGCTACTCCCAGGTCAGTGTTGTAAAAGGCAACTGTAGAAGTCCATACCTAAACATAATAAAAGCAATGTACAGCAAACCAACAGCCAACATCAAACTTAACGGTGGGAAACTTGAAGCAATCCCACTAAAATCAGGGACTCGACAAGACTGCCCACTCTCCCCCTACCTATTCAACATAGTACTGGAAGTCTTGGCTGGAGCAATTAGACAGCAAAAGGAGATCAAGGGGATACAAATCGGAAAGGAAGAAGTAAAGATGACATGATAGTATACTTAAGTGACCCCACAAATTCCACCAGAGAACTCCTACAGCTGATAAACAAATTCAGCACAGTGGATGGATACAAAATTAACTCAAACAAATCAGTAGCCTTCCTATATTCAAAGAACAAACATGTGGAGAAAGAAATTAGGGAAAAGATACCCTTCACAATAGTCACAAAAACTATGAAATACCTTGGTGTAACTCTAACTAAGCAAGTGAAGGGCCTGTATGGCAAGAACTTTAAACCTCTAAAGAAAGAAATCTAGCAAGATCTTAGAAAATGGAAAGATCTCCCATGCTCATGGATTGGAAGGATCAACTTTGTAAAAATGGGCATCCTACCAAAAGCAATCTACAGATTCAATGCAATCCCCATCAATATTCCAACCCAGTTCTTTATTGAGTTGGAAAGATCAATGTGCAATTTCATCTGGAATAACAAAAGACTTAGAATAGCAAAAATCCATTCTCAACAACAAGAAAACATCTGCGGGAATCACTATCCCTGACCTCAAGCTATATTACAAGACAATTGTGCTGAAAACTGCATGAAACTGGTACAGAAATAGGCACGAGGATCAATGGAAAAGAATAGAAGATCCAGAAATGAGCCCTCATGTATATGGTCACCTGATTTTTGACAAAGGAGCAGTAAACCTTCAATGGAAAAAGGACAGCCTATTCAACAAATGGTTCTGGTCCAACTGGCACTCAGCATGCAAAAGAATGAAAATAGACCCTTTCTTATCTCCTTGTACAAAGCTCAAGTGTAAGTAGATCAAAGATCTCCACATTAAACCAGATACACTGAAACTATTATATGAGAAAGTAGGGAAAACCTTAGAACACATAGGCACAGGAGAAAATTTCCTGAACAAAACATCAATGGCTCAAACTCTAAGGTCAAAGATTAACAAATGGGACTTAATGAGATTGCAAAGTTTCTGTAAGGCTAAGGACATTGTCAAGAAAACAAAACAGCAGCCAACAGAATGGGAAAAATTCTTTACCAACTTCACATCAGATAGAGGCCTAATATCCAAGGTATACAAAGAACTCAAAAAGCTAGACACCAGAGAATCAAACAACCCTACTAAAAAATGGGGTACAGAGCTAAACAAAATGTTCTCAGTTGAGGAATATCGAATAGCTGAGAAACATCTAAGGAAGTGCTCGACATCCTTAGCCATCAGGGAAATGCAAATCAAAACAACCCTGAGATTCCACCTCACACCAGTCAGATTGGCCAAGATCCAAAAGTCAGATGCCAGCAGATGCTGGTGAGGTTGAGGAGAAAGAGGAACACTTCTCCACTGTTGGTGGGGTTGTAAACTGGTACAACCACTCTGGAAATCATCTGGTGGTTCCTCAGAAAATTGGACATAGTACTACCTGAAAATCCAGTTATTCCACTTCTGGGCATATACCCCAGAGACACTCCAATATACAACAAAGATACATGCACCACAATGTTCATAGCAGCTCTATTTATAATAGCCAGAAGCTGGAAAGAACCCAGATGTCCTTCAGTAGATGAATGGATACAAGAATTGTGGTATATTTACACAATGGAGTACTACTCAGCCATCAGAAACAAAGACTTAATCAAATTCTTAAGAATATGGTTGCATCTATAGAATATTATCCTGAGTGAGATAATCCAGTCACAAAAGAACAGACATAATATGCAGTCATTGTTAGTGGGATGCTAACCCCAGAGGCTCGGACTCCCCCAGAAACAGCTCACAGACTGTGTGAAGTTCAAGAAAAAAAGAAAAGAAAAGAAAAGGAAGCAAAACAAAAATATGCTCAATCCTTACACACCAAGAAAACTTTGACTAATTTGGGGTTACACCCTGTTTTACATGTACTTTTTGCTCATTGTAACTAGTAAGAACTTAATGCAGAGTATCAAACCTTAAAAAAAAAAAAAAAAAAAAAAAAAAGGCCAAGCACTGACACAATTGTATTTGTATATACTTATTCAAAAATGTTTAAATTTTTTTCTTTTATCTTTGTTTTCTAAAATAAAGTTAAAAAAAAAAAAAAAAAAAAAACGAAAGTTGTCCAGGTATCAGGTTCTAGAAGCTAGACCTGGGAATGTTATCTAAGAAGGGAAAGCACTTCTTGGCTTGTATCATTACAAGAATTATGCTAAAATGGAAAAATAATCTAGGAGCATCTAATGTGTTTCTCTGAATTATGGATATCTGGAAAGCAAGAGTGGAGAGGGATGAGACAGAGATGGCAGAAGCTGATTGGAATGGTGCGGCCACACATCAGGGGGTCTGGACCAGGATGTGAGAGGAAATGTTCTTCAGTAGTGAGCAGAACTCAGAGCCAGTATGAGCTTTATCTGTGAGAACACAGTGGCAGACAAAGGATGGTTCTCGTTTATTTTCTCATGATTGACAAGATAAGCTAAGCATCCGAAGCTCACAGAGAAATCCTCAAAGGGGGGTAACGTTCTCGTGCTCTAAAGTTTAAGCCGGAAGTGAAGAATGGGGATACACATATATTAAAGCCCAAATTCAAATATAAGCCACCTGGCTTCCACTTTTGGTCTTTCTAATATTTGTTTGTTATTTTCTAAATTAATAAGCACTGAAATTAGCTTTAAGGGAAATTTAATTTGAGGATGCACATTATATAGTGTAATAGGTCTTAGTTTACAATTTTCTATATAATTCAGTGTTTTCTCTTATGTGTATATACTACTTATTTGTTTCTCTATCTATCTATCTATCTATCTATCTATCTATCTATCTATCTATCTATCATCTGTATATCTGTCCATCTGTCTGTCTGTCTATCAATCATTTATCTATCTTCCTACCTATTTGGAAAGGGTCTTCATCAGCAGCCAGGCTGGCTTAAAATTCATAATTTCATTGTTCTCTTAAGTCAATGTTTTGTCTTTTCTATCACAAATATGGTTTATTTTTAGAAAGAAAATAAATCTAGCAGGTAAAACAGTTTAGAATCTAGATTTTAAAATGCTGCTAATTTGATATATTTAGTGCATACTCTCAAAGGAAAGCCTAGATGGGCTGTGCTAAACAAGACCATTTTTTCCATATTCCTGGAGACTTGGCTCAGTGGTTAAGAGCACTAGCTGTTCCTCCAAAGGACCTTTCTTCAAGACTGAGCATCTACAAGGTGACTCACAACTGTCTGTAACTGGAGCCTTTGTCTGGCCTCAGTAGGGACTAGGTATGCACATGGCGTGTAGACATACATGTAAACAAAACACCCACATACATGAAATTAAGTATAGAAGATTGTTTCCAAATGAAATTAACTGTGATCTAACTGGACTTCCAGTATGCTTTTATATTTGTGAGCTGGACCAATCATAACCATTGCTTCAGAATATGATGCAAAATTTCCAGAATGCATGGAATGAAGAAATTAACCAGTAGCTACAGGGGATGCTGAGGCTAGAAGGTCAGAGTTCCAATGTCTTAATAGGCTACAAGATGAGTTCAAGGCAAGCCTGATCATCTTGGTAAGACCGTCTCAAAAGAAAAGGCATATGCAGGGCTGGGAATGAAGTGTAATTGGGGGATGAGTGCCTGTAAAGTGTAACAATTTAAGTTCTGACTCCTTTACTATGAATAAACAAGTTAAATAAATCACATTACATTTCAATTTGGAGAGTGCCATAGTATAAACTCTTTTTACTAAAATTTTAGTTGTATTTGGAAACAGATATTTTGTCGGACTGGAAAAACACAATAGCCACAATGGATCTGTCTGCATATCTAAAATGTAACTTAATTTTATCCTAATAATTCTAAAAAAACTACTCTGGGTCAACTAATGCAGCTATTCAGTTTAATTATTATATGGTTGAGGGTCTCTGAAGAAATCTGTGAGTGTGCTCTATGTTCATAGATGTGTGTACATTTGTGTGTGAGAGTGTGCCATGTGTATATGCATGGTGTGTGTGTGTGTGTGTGTGTGTGTGTGTGTGTGTGTGTGTGTGTGTACATGCTCTATGCATGGAGTTGTTTCTCTGTGTGTGACTATTGTATCTGTTTTGTTCAACAATCTTTGGGTTGTTTATTACCTATAACCATCTTTATCTGACTTTCTTATGAAAAATAAATCAAAGGTTTTGCTCAAAACTAGACTGGGCTTGTTAACAACAAAAACATGTTATCAGCAAGAAAGATCCTAAAAGCACCAGAAAGCAGGAACATGTAGAGCTATGTTTAGCAAAACAAAATCTGATTCCAGTCCGTGAAGTGCTGACTGTCGTTCTGCCCAAGATCTAAGGAGAAGCAAGTTTCTGGTTAATGTGGCAAATGTCTGTATTGGGAGCCAATTTAAGTTCCCCTCGATCTTGTCTCAGGTGAGTTATTAGAAGTTATAAAGGCCACCTTTAATAGCTTCTCAGCAGAGAAGACCGATAAAGAGTATGCTTTTCTGTTGAGACTCTAAATTTAAAAATGTTAAAGAACAGAACATCAGCACATGGAAAATCAGCGAGCACCCAGATCTATGCATTGTGCTCAGAAAACAGTGATCTTAAACTTTGTACCGAAAACCACAAACATCAATATAGAATTTCATCTCTTGAAGCCAATGAAAATGGTGGACCTCAGTGAAAAATATAGTAATATATTTTTACAATCTTTCATGCTTTATTTATTATCGACATTTTACCTTTATCATTCCAATCATGTATGTGTATGCAGGCTCTGGCAACAGATCCCCTTGGAGGCAGTCAAGAGCAATCCAAAATGGGTGCTTGGATTTGAGCTCTTGTCCTCTCTAAGAAACCATAAACACTCTTAACTACTGAACTATTTCTCCAGCCTTACATACTCCCATTTTTATTCAGATCTGATAAGCTCTCATCATCACAGATGATACTGCTTTGTTTCCGTGACAGTCCTGGCAAAATGTTAAAGTTGACAGAAAATGTAAAGGTTATTTTGTCTAAAAATTTGTTTAAAAGAGGTTTCCAAAAGTTTTTTGCTGTGATGAAAACTGATCAATTGGCCATTGTCCTGTCTTCGGAAGCCTGTCAGTCACACTTAATGGCAGGAAAAAATCCCCTTCAGTAAATTTTAGCTAAAGGGACATACTACAAGCTAATCTTATTTAAACACCAGAAGGAGATTAAAAGTCTTGTGATTAAAGCTATTAAATTTTTTTTCAAGAAAGTCCACATATATAAGCAGTCAAAATTATACATAAGATGCAGTCTACAGTGGCATGTTTGAGAATATTCTTCAAATGTGAAATCTGATTAATGTTGATTTTTTATTAACCATAAATGAATAGTCCATCTAGGAACAAAATGAAGGAATAGGCTTGAACATAGGGAACTAATTAAGATGTCCCCGTACCACCCACATGTCCTCTAGTGATTTCCCTGGTAGATTTATCATGTGGAAAAGTATCTCTACTTAGGTGTTACTTGTGGACTAAATTCCTTTCCATAATGTAATGAAGGCTTCTGTGAGTGATAAATAAAGAAACTGAAGTGAAGGCAAAGCTTACCAAGAGCCTGGAGTCTCTTCTCATTTGTGTTTTATCATGGTGAACTGTATGTCACTGCTCCAGAATGAGAAACAAGATACAGAACTCAGATGACATCATCGGATTGGAACCAAGAGTGACATCATCCTATTCCTCTTGATAGTGTGACTAATGACCGAAATGCTGTCATAGGAGTTGCATTTAGATGTACTATAAAAGATTAGTCTTCTCGTTCACTGACAGATGTTCACATACTTCATATTCATATAGTAGACACTATTTTCCTGATTGAAAATGCTGTATCTGATAACAACATGATGGTTTGAATGAGGATGTTCAAGTGTGTGTGTGTGTGTGTGTGTGTGTGTGTGTGTATTTGTGTGTGTGTGTGCATGTGTGTGTGCATGTATATTTGTGTGTGTGTGTGTATGTGTGTCTGTGATTGTGTCTGTGTGTCTGTGTGTGGATGAATCCTTGGTCCCCAGTTGGTAGAATGATTTAGGAAGGAATTAGGACTCAAGGCCTTGTTGGAGGAGGTGTGCCCTTGGGAGTGTACTCTTGGAGGTTTTAGAAGTCCATGACATTCTAGGTAGGTCTCTCTTTATTTGTCCTATGGTTGGGTCTCAAGATGTGAGATCTCAGACACAGCTTAGTATCCTTCCTGCCTACCTGCTTACATGCTTTCTTTACCGCCACATTATTGAATACATGAAATCATAAGCCCAGATCACATACTTTCATTTAAAAGTTGCCTTGATTATGGTACTTTATCTCAGCAATAGAAAGTTTGTAATGTAACTACTCTGTGTGTACATTTAAACAGACTGCAAGGAAAGGGACAGTAACCACTTTAGGCAGGCAGAAGGGCAGGTGTACAGAAGAAACATCTGGCTGGTAAACTGAAGTCGACTGAACACTCAGGGAAAGGAAGGAAATGGAGGAGGACAGAGTTCAGCTCCTGCAAAATCATTCAAGCCAGACAACACAAGCCATCCAACTGTGACTTATAGAAGACCAGTTGCACAAGAATACCTAATGCCATTTCACCTAGAACACAATTGCCTCTTAATGTCTTAACATCTGTCCAAGTCTCCATTCAGGCTGGGAGTAAAAAGGCCCTGCCATCATAATTTAATTTCTTCATGGTTATCTAATTATTTCTACCACTTTAAGAATGAAGAATATTGAATACAGTTTATGAGAGGCTATTGATTCCCAGCAGAAAATAACCACCCAGGCAAAATTTCTATATATCTGAACCACGGCTGACTTATTTAGCTAAGCCTCCTAGAAATCAGGACGGACATGACAGGCAAGTCCCCAATAAGCCCTTTGTCTCAAACATAATAAGGAATTATCCTCTGCTTTAACCTTTACAGAAAGCACAATCTGAAGTAGCTTGATGTCAGCCAGCATCCTTTCTGTATTAAACTACCCTCTTGATCCAGTTCAAACATTGCACAAACCCAGATGCTCTGACATGCCTGACTCATTATTAGCTAATAAAACCCAGCTCAGTCTTCATTTTGATGATGCCATGTTTTTGTCAACAGGATATTGGCTTCTTGGTTGAATATAACTTGTAATTTAAAAAAATTTTATTTGTTTTTGAGTACAGGAAGCATATACGTGCAATGTGTATCTTGTAATAAAAATCATTGCTATAATTTTACAAATTTTTAGAGGGCCCTCTGATGATATATTAAAAATCTGAAACACTTAAAAGACAGTTGTTTGTGAGATAGTTAGCCAATCATTAAGTTGTGCATTCAGCAAATCACTTAAGTGAAATTTTAATTTTTGTTAAATAATTATAGCAATAAAATTTAATGGTGTTTCTACACTTTAAAAAGTTGTTAAAAAAAAAAAAAAAACACTCAGGATGATGCTCACTTTTAAAGTGTTTTCTCGGGGAAATTTGTGAGAGACCAGAGAATTGGACTTACTGACAACTGTAATGAAAGGAATGCACAGTACACATCAGGACATTGAGGACACCAGGTATGTTGGGGATTAAGCATGCATTAACAGACTATAGGCAAGGCTCTGGGGAGGCAGCACTGGGCATCAGTTGCTTGTTCTCCAAGGCCAAGGGCCCTATGATCTCAGCAACAACACATATACAAGGGAAACTGGTTTGGGATTATGCGGAGATACAGGGGTGTGTGGAGTAAGCTACCTAGCTTCATTGCATAAGCAAGCTCTGGGATCAACTTAGAGATTCTACATCAATGAATAATTTGAAAAGCAACGATTGAAGACTCCTGCTCTCATCCTTATGCCTCTCCATATGTATACCAGAATCTGCACCACCAGAAGCTCAGCACATGCAAATACCCATATATGTGCGCACACACACAGAAAAAAATGAGAAAAATAAGAGTCAATAAATGAACATCTAACACGTATACACACAAAAGAAATTCACCACTCAATAATACCATTTAGATTGTTTTTTAATCATACAAAGTATGAAGGCTTTGTTTCAATTTGAAGATTTTTTTTTTTTGTGGGTTGGTTAGAGAGTAATGAGGAAAGACTGGTGGACAAGGAACCATGCCATTAGTGCAGAAGAGAGGCCGTCATCTGTCACACTAGATCAGACGGAGTGGACGTATGGATGTGTGGCCTGAAACATCTGCCCTGTTATTACAGAAAGATGGAGAACGCAGTCTGAGGGTGGCAGGCAACATAGTTCATGCTATCTACAACCAATAGAAGCAGGATTAGAAGGTGTCAAAGGGTATGTGCTGAGGAAATGTAACATACAATTTCACCACATGGCCAAAGAACAAAATGCATTGACTGTGGGACCATGAGTATGAATCTCCAGCAGATTTGTAAAATGCTGGCCATGGGGGTGGGGTCCTGTAGCTCCAGTGCTGAGGATGAGGTGACAGTGAGTCCTAGGGTCATATACTAGTATAACCAGCCAGCTGTGACTAATCACTGAGCTATAAAAATCCTCTTTCCCAACATCAGGTTTCCCACTTTGAACTCTGGCTTACAAACAGGTAAGCATCAAGGAGAGAGCAGTGTATGTGTGTGTGTGTGTGTCCAACTAGGTATAAGACAGAAAGTTTGCCATCATGATCCTTGATATTTTCATTGAGATCTTGATTCTTTAAAAAAAAAATTTTCTGCCTTTTTCTTTTATCATTTTATTGGATATTCTCTGTATTTACATTTCAAATGTTATCCCATTTTTCTCCTCTCCCTTGTCCCACCCTCCCCTTGATTCCATGAAGGTGCTCCCTTTCCCAACCACCCACTCCCACCTCAGTGCCTTGGCATTCCCCTACACTGGGAAAACAGTGTTCACTGGACCAAAGGCCTCTCCTCCCATTGGTGCCAGACAATGCCATTCTCTGCTACATATGCAACTGGAGCCATAGGTCTCTTCATGGAGAGATTTTGATTCTTAAATAATTTTAAAATATTTTTTCTCACAAATTAAAAAATATGAAAAAAGTGATCATCTATTGTGATATATAGTCCTGTAACTTAAAACAAAACAAAACAAAACAGGTCTTAGATGCAAGGTTCTCTTACTTTTTTACACTAAAACCAAGTGAAGTTATACATGACAAACATATTGTATTTAAATATTTACACACACACCCAGAAGTAAATGAGGACAGAAGCCATGACTTTTAGATAGAACACGTGGCTGTGTGGTACACAGGAGAGGCTGAGGTGGGGATGGGAAAGAGGGAATTATGTAATTATATTTTAAGTTCAATTTAAAAAATGTTCTTGAAAGTGTAATATGTCTTCTAGCTTATAGCTACAGAATTTATTACATTTTTTCTTGTAACTAGATCATGATTCTACAACTTGTGGGTCACAACCCCTTAAAAGACCCTGTCTTGGTGGTAACCTCAGACCATCAGAAAATACAGATATTTACATTAAAATGCATAAGAGAAGCAAAGTTCCAGTTATGAAGGCAACAAGAAGATAATGTTATGACTGGGAGTCACCAGACCACGAGGGACCGACTGTATTAAAGGGTCATAGTGTTAGGATGGTTGAGAACCACTGGTCTAGAATTAGAACTGAATCCAGTATGTTAATGACAGTGGAAATCAAAACAAATGTTTAAAGTTTTTACCAATGTGGACCACCTTTCAGTGTTTGCCATTATATGAATGTTTACAGAATGCAATAGAAAGAATAAAAATTATGAAAATCAATCATAAAAAGTTCTCATGCATTTATATCCAATTTTAGTTGTGGAGGGCATCCTGAAATAAGAGTTGCTCATACATGTCCTTGAGATGACCAGCACAGTTCACCACCTTGGTAACAGAGGGTAAGGTCTCTGCTTGCAGTGACTGAAGTCATGTCCAAGACAACCTTGTGCCACGCCTCAGCCCCTAAACTTGAAGTCACTTTGGATGTTTTCCTCCAGTAATGATTTGCTGCTTGAGGTTAAGTCAGAGATTGTCCTGCAGTGCAACTTTGTAAGCCAGGGTAATGAATAGATAAAACATTATTCCGTATTTTAATATGCATTTCCTTGCCAGTTCATTTAAGATCACCTATCACATCATTCACATTGTGATGACCTACACTGCAATATTATTGATTTCACCACAGAATAGATTTTGTCTAATTGTCTTAGTGATTTTTTTTCTTCTAATGAAATACCCCAGATTAAAACACTTATGAAAAAGTAGATTTATTTAGCTCACAGTTTTGTAATTTCTAGAATATAGCCAGTGCTGATTTGCACCTAGAGAGAGTGCTAGGGTAAATCTGTGAAGTGTGTTTTGTGGCATATGGTCACATATTGGACAAGGAAACAATGAGAGAAAGGGGAAAGGAAGGGAAGACTGGAATTCCCTCTCCAGGGTATTTTCTCACTTAAGGCACTTGCGTTACTTTCTTATAAATTCTACACCTAGTACCAACACACAGGTAATCAAGTCTCCAGTCAGAATGGGATGTGAAGCATGTCCTAAACCCATAATCAAGTCATAGAAATATTCATAGTCTCTCTCTCTCTTAGGATCATGCCTTAGGCTGTTTCCGAGGCTGTAATGAATATTACACATGTTAGGGGTGGGCAAAGGTTGGTGGGATACTCCTTAAAGAACACTTTTAATAATAATCTTCTGGGCTTTATGACATCTTATAAAATTAAAAATCACCCCAAATTTCAGAAGGGAGACATCATGGAAGTTATTCATAGGACTCTAGCTGAGTGAGGTTACTACATTTAAAATGCACCAGATTGACTGTCTTGATTTCAGCCCCACTCCAAGTTCATTGGAAACTCACATTTCATTGCCTTCCTTTATGGAGCAAAATGTTTGTTAAAATATCAGCTGTTACTCTAAATTCTGATGATGTCTTTATTTTCAAGTTCAACTTTGAGCTAAGGTAACATTCTAAGACAGAGAAGCTTAGGTTTTAACTGCAGGAAGTGACTTTGTGGGGAGGTATGTCTACAAAGGTGTCTACTTACCCATGAAACTGGGTCTCCCGGAGAGAAGGTTGTTTACAGAAAGGTAGATCCATAGACCTGACTACCCTTATTTTCTTGAAGTTTAAGAGATATTAGAAAACAGAAATTGGTATGACAAAAATGATTTCTTTATAGTTTGTACAAAAGGGGCTGATGGAACTATCTAATTTTCTCTCTAGCATGTATTGGCTGTCTTACAATTTATAGAAACCATGGGCAGAGTCTGGAATATGTGAGTATTTTACTTTGAGATCAGTTCATACATTCTTTTCTTATTGGAAGAGGATCTGTGTTTCAGCTCTCACTTCGAAATAGGATTTTTATCCAAATCCAAGTAGGAAACAAACAAAGAAACAACAACAACTAGACTTAGAAATCTCTGACTGGGGAAGGGAATGAATCAGGAGTTTTATGAGGCATCAGGACCTCTGCTGCTGGCTTGGCAGGGCTTTTCCTCAGTCAGTTCCTTTGAAAGGAGCCTTTTCTTCAGAGGTCTGCTCCATCTCATGATTCCCTGTGAAGTGCATCAGTTTTGCAAATGTTACCTGGTGGCAAAGGCACATGTGTCTTTTCTTTAAAATACATCGGTCTCTCTCTCCATTGCAATAAAGGAAATCTCAGCAGACAGTTGAGAAAGAACTCTCTTACCTACTTCTACAACGTCATGTTTTCATTTTGTAGCCTACAAACTATTTCTGGGGTTCTAGAACCTTTGATTGGGAGGGGGGATAATATATTATTCACTGGGGTCCACTAAATTTACTAAATGCTTTTGAGATTTCCATCCTTTACCGAGACACTTTATGATCATTTCCCAAAGTGCTGGCTACACTTAACTAAATGTCCTCAACAGTGCTTTTCGTCATGTCCCTCGGTCTATGTGCTATGTGCATTTCTGGGGATGTTCAGTGTGATGTGAGATGTTAATGCTACTTGAATAGTTCTCCCCAGTAATGCTTGGGACCAAAAGTATCAAGTAGTCTAGGATTTTGTGTTTTGGTTTGGTTTGGTTTTGCTGTCATGTTTTGGTTTGGTTTATGTTGATGTTTGTTTCAGTATATTTTCATATCCAGATAAGCAATTTGGAAATGAGTTTCAAGCCTACAAAATGTTTCACACTTGATTTACAGCACAGACACCCAGCCTGAAGGTAATTTCATTACATTTGCCTGTGTTGTAACTATGACTGAATCACCTGATCAGATGTGATACTTAACAGTCATGATAGCGTACTGATATTAATAATGTCATGGATTTTGAAGCATTTTGGGTTCATGATTTTCAGATCAGGGATCCTATAATGTAATTATGTGATTTGTAGGAACACATGTGGACTTTTCAAGTGTGTTGCCACTGCCAAGGTCTGCCCTACCGCAAAGAGGCGGGCTGGATTATAAATATAGGAACTAATTGTTGCAGTGGAGATATGCTCTGCATGACTACTTCCTATCAGAGAAGCACAGAACTGCAGCCACCTTAGGCATTCCAATGAAATAAACAAATTTCAGCGATAGTTAGTGTTTTGGCAATGGAGCTGTAGTGTTTCCCACGAAAGGAACATACAGCAGTGACCTGATCCTCACTTCAGACTTCAGACAGGACTCATGCTACCCACAGTATAAATGATGTCAGAGCACATAAGGGTGGAAGTGTGACTGGGGCTGGCATCTGCAAAGATGTAGCATTTAGGAGTGACCACCTATGTTTAGGAGAAATATGAAAGGATAGATCTGCCTTTGAGTCACCAATGGTTCTGTGCATAAATCAATTGTCCACATTGCTTTGCTAAACTAAATTTGTCCTGCCCTATCTGGGGTTAGTGGCTAGTGTGTGTGTGTGTGTGTGTGTGTGTGTGTGTGTGTGTGTATGTGTATCTCCGTGAAAAGTAGTTCAACATCAACCAAAACATTCTTTTGCAATAGAATGTACATAGGTATCTTTCTGCCTCATGGTTCAGATTTAGGTTCAATTCTCAAGAATTTGTCAAGCCATTTCTTGTGAGAATTTACTGTTGATTGATTATATAACTTTCTTGAGAATGTTAATAAGATTGTTGCAGGAATGAAGAGACTAACAGCAAGTCTTTTAATGTAGTTACTGCTTTGACCTGTGATCTGTGTTCAGTTACTAGCTGCCCACATCAGGTGACTCCTGTTCCCAAGAGATCTGGTGCTCTTTTGACTCCATGGACATGTAAAGGCATGTACATAAGTATTATGCAACTCATAGAAATGCTCATAACTAAGAACAACATTTACTTAAAAATACACATGCCCTTTTGAATCATATTTGTAAAAATTCCAGTGTTATATAAATCTCTAATGTAAGCTTAGACACTTCTGTTAATTTTCATTAACTTATTTGGGTAGTGTTGAAATTTTTTCTAATTTTTAAGATTGAAATAAATTTGAGTGCGCTTAAGAGCTAAAGAGCAAAATTCTTTCCACAGTATATTTTATCGAGTGATTCAGAGAAAGGGCAGAAATCATGTTCCCAAGACATCATTTGTGAATAGTCAGAGGAAACTTCTAGGAGATGAAAGGAGAGACATGAACCAGCCCAGCTAATTTAACAGATCTGTGAAACCAACTAGGCCGAAAATGGCTGTATTTGTAGTGAGGCTATCCTAGACATCTGAAAAAGGCTTTTCTGGGTTGCTGGGTAGAGTTCTCTATGCTATTTCGCCACTGATTATTTAATCCAGACAAAGAGTACAATAAAATGCAAATGTGAAGAATGAATAAGGAACAATAATGTCTTTCTTTTGCTAGACTAGTAAGTTTACATTACAACTGTGAAACTGTAGTAGAAGCACTTTTTTATTGTAATTTTTTGAGTGGTACTGAAAATATCTTTTAATATTTTAAAATAGGAGAAACCTAACAGAAATTAAATGGTTCAGAGTAGAAATTAGTCTGAACACAATATCTATGATCCAGAATCAGATGTGATATTTATAACATAAATTTGAAAAACTAGTTGTTAAATTAAAAAGTTAGATTTTGGATAATGGAGACATAAACAGGAAAAGACAAAAATGTCAAAGTAATAATACATCTTGTTTTTTTCTGTTTTCTATGAAAGCAAAATAGAAAATAGAGGAGGTTGAGCAGTGAAGTGGGAGAATCTAGGAGGAATTAAAGAAGGGGAAAACAGCATCAAATAGTATAAATATAAATTTTATCTGCCAAATATAATGGCTGTCTTAAAGGCTTACTGATAAATAACATCTTTTCTAGTACTTTCTGAACGCTGGCTGGCTGGTTCAACTCAGCTGTCCTGGCTTAAACACCTCTCCAAACCAACTGATTCAAACTGGCTTCTCTCGGCTTCTCACTGAAATGCTCTGCTTGGAAATGCTGCCTCAGAACTCCACAAACTTAAGTTCTCTGAACTAAAGTTAACCCACCCCTTTTCCTCAATATTCTAAGTAGCCTTTCTTTCCTGTCTGTTCTCATGAGAATCGACCTTAATACATCTCTGACTTATTTATCAAATGTTTCTCTGATTGGTCACTTTGCCTGCTCATCTATGAGTCATCATTGTTTGGGATTAAGGGTGTACACTTAGAGCATGTCTGAATTTCAGGGGGAATCACATAGGCCTAGGTCTTCGGATGTGTTCGTTTACCATGGGAGGCATGTTGATTGATTAAAATTCCTATGCAAAATATATTGTATAAAAAATATTTTAATCAAATTACAAAAAGGATTTGGTGTTTGGTCTCTGAAGGTGCAGTGAGTGAATGTTGAGGTAGTTATCATACATAAACATTCTATTTTTTGTGTGACATATGGTGCAGATTTGTCACCTTAGTCACTAAGCATGCCTGGGAGAAAATGTTGCAGTGTTCTCCAAAGAGAAGCGAAGTTTGAAATGTTGTGTGGAAGTGAGAGGCAGAGCCGAATGAAGGTAGTGATTTGAAATGACTGTGTCCTTTGGAGATGTGTAACGACACTGTAGCTTGGACTTAAATTTCAGTTTTGTGATCCTTATTACACTGGGAAAAAATCCAATATGTTCATTGTGAATAAAATATAGAGGAAGAGTCCCTCCATACATATGTGTTAGAGGGTCCTATGAAGCTCCCTGGGAGTTAGTGAAGCAAGAGGTGACAGCATATGGTAGTGAACAAAGTCCTTTCAGTGCATGCACTGGGGCTCAGGTGCTTCATGTAGACTCCAGGCCCAGGCTCTATAACTTTGATTAGTGAGCATTAACTTTGCAATACAAGCTCTTGATTGGAGTCAGCGCCATGGCTACTTAATCTCTAGCTTCATGTCACAGGAGGGAGAGAAGCGAGCATATGAAGAACTATATTCACAGAATATGATACTTGAGAACAAGGGATTTTAAGCCTTATTGTTACTATATGTTGCATTTTTTATAAATAGCGAATATTTGCATCACACACAGACACATACACATACACATTGCACCTTCATTAATTTTAACTGTTTTTTTTTAATTTTTTTCTAATTTTATTATATGTGAATGTTTTGAGAGACAGAGGATCAGAGTTGTCTTAAATTACACAAGTGCCCACAGCAAAGCCAGGGGGCAGACACAGGGAGCGTCATTTACCCTCTTTCATCACTAGCATTTTCCATGTTCATTAGCTTCAGGACCATTTTAATCACATGAATTTAACACACTCAAAATAAGTATCAACCAAAGCTGCCTGTGCTATGTAAAAACCTGCTAAGTTTTTGTGTCAAACACATTAGAGATAATAATTTGATTAAATGGTATTTTCCTGCCAAGCAGAATGGCTTGAACCAAAAGGATGGTTTGAATTCATAGATGAGTTAAAGCCATAGATTAGTAAAATACATAGATACCATTAGTTATATAGATAAACATAAACCTACAGACAGTTTTAGAAGAAGCGATTCCTTTGAAGAGTTTAAGTTCTTACAAATATGTTTGTAGAATTCATTACTAATTGCTGTAATATCAGAAAAACATTATATATATGCTATATATGCACATTATATATATATATATATGTGTGTGTGTGTGTATATATATACAGCAGGCATAAATTAATTACATGATGCCATACATCAGATGATGAAGCTGTAGAAAAATCATATTATAGTTGTTTAATAACATTTCCTGAAATTGCAAGCAGTCTCAAAAGATCAAGCAACTTAGTTGTATGTAAACATGTACATTTCTAAAGCCAATTAATGCCTAGGGAAATGTAATCAAAGAATTTACGTAGAAGGTAACTTGGGGTTTGTAAGCAATGGTTCCTGAGGAGGAAAAATGTTATAATAATAACCTATTGCTTTTAAATGTATAAGATTTCTAATTGCCATTCAGATTAAATTCATTCATAATCTAACTGTCAAAAACATCTGGGGTTCACACTAATCTCAGGTAGATTAAGTAAATGTTTAATGTTACTATAATGGTATTTTAATGCATAGCATGGGTCAATGCCAATGCCTTGCATTTTGGTTTTTGTAAGCAAAACATGAAAACACTGGAGAAAACAGTCTATTTTGAATGGTTCTGTTAGAACAGAGAGTGGCTGAAATAAGTCGCTTTCTTCTTTAAATTGTGAAGAAAGTTTAAGCTTAAATTCTAGATGGTCATTGAAGAGAAATGGAATGTTGGATGATCATTAAGCGCATTATATATAAGGTTACCAAGCATGGAACAATTGGTAAGGTGTGTTTGGTCCACTTGTTCACTATAAAATCAGCATGGATTCTGCTTTAGACTGGGAAACTATTCAACTAATAATGTTAATATGAAGACCTTGCCCGAGTTTGAGGCCATTACCCTTCTCACACAAATGTCCTTGCTCCTGTTGCTATCGATCAATATAGCAATAGGAGCATAGACCAGTCTCAGGTCAGTTATGGGCAGCAACAAAGTAAGCATCGTGCTTCTCATGAACCTTTCCCTTCTGGAGAGAGTGCCACGGGCACACACTCTCTGAATTCACCTTTGATTTGATCAGAGCCTTCTCTATAGCAGTGAGATGTGGCATGAGCAGCTGTCTTTGCGACGGTAACAAAAACATGATCAAAACCTATTTCTTTTTGCTTGATGCTATTGTTTCCAGTGTCTGAATTAGAATGCAGACATCTTCTGATGAGCGTCTATAGAACTCTTAACTAAATTTGACCCACATATGTTTATTAACCTCAAGTAATGCCATTATTTTTACTAAAATATATGTCCATAATTTGTAAATAAAAATTATTGAAACTTATGGTTGCCTTTTCAGAGCTATCATATTAAAATGTATTTTACTATCAACAGAATTACCTTCTCAATTTTTTCTAAAGCATATTCAGTGTAAATATTCACTTCTGTGACTCAAACAAAACCAGAATTTTCAAGAAACTATGCTATTATTCTTTAATCTAGATGTTAAAAGGCAATCATCAAATTTTCAAGTGTATAAAAAGATTTTTTTCAGGAACGCAAATAACAGAAGGTTAGGCACAACACAGTGTCATGTTGATTTTCATCAAACTTAGAAGAGGGGCATATAAGCTTTCTTGTCCATTGTACCCAGTGGGGCTCAGAAACCTATATTTGGAGGCCAAGGGCAGATGTTTATTGATTTACAATGAATAATGCATAGAAGGAGCCCTATACTTGAATTTCCGCACTGGAGCCTCCTTCCAGTTGAATAGTACGTGAGTTACAGCCCCATGGCCCGTTGAGACTTTCTTATTTGTAGAGTACCTTCAAATAGATCCTGGCCATTAAGAAAGAGTATTTTCTTCCTCGGACTGCAGTGGACCCTTTTGAATTTTAGTTGGGCTTCAATAACAGCTGAGCATCGTCTTCACCTGCAGGGGTTTTAGATGGCTGAAGGGGTGGAAGCCTGCTTCCTGGCTTAGCTCCTCTCTCTGGACCAGGAGGCTAGTGTGGGCTGTGAAGCAACTAGACAGCTGGCCAGCTAACATGGGCCTTAAAATAAACACATCACACAATTGACATTAGAAAGAAAACACGTGATAATAAGGAAGTGCTCAGTGTTGAACCAAATTTAAAAAAAAACAAAAAAACAAAAAAAAAAAAACCCAAAACTTTAAGCATAAAGATGATACTAATATTATATATTTACATTGAATTCAGAACAAAAATAAGGATCATATTTAACAATTATTTTATGTTATGAAAATAAATTCAGAAAATGAAACAACAGAATTAGGAGCTCACTTCGTTATTTCTTGCACAAAAATGCATATTTAGATCAAAATTGCCTAACATCTATATTTTGTTGAACTATATTGAAAAATGTAGGTAATGTTTTGCTTCAGTTTTCTGTATTATTTTCAGTTGTCTGATTACTAACTTTATTTTGCAAGATGAAGATTTATTAAAATAAAACTGCCAATAAATTAAGTTAAAAGCATTTCTTTTTGATTCAAAGATAATCACAACTTGCCCCTACCTGTGGTTCGTGGAATAATTACAGTTCTATACCATGTTACATATCAGGAAACTGAGAGAAAAACAGCTTCAAAGCCTATGTGGACTGGTGCAAAACATCTTGGTATTACTCACATGTATCTTGCTGTTTAGCCTGGCAGTTTGAACGTTTCTATTGTCCTCACACAGCTTAGAGCAATTATGCGATGCCAAAAAGAAAGAAAAAGGATTTTTTTTTTCTTACACAGCAAGCTTGAAAGCTATGGGGCAAAGGGGATGGGATGCAGAAACAGGAGTATGTTTCCCTAATATTTAAGAACATCCACAAGTTTCTGAATGTCACTCTAACCACTAGAATACCTTTATGCTTTCTCAGCTTTTCTCGTACACTTGGGTCTCAAGTTTTTGATATTCTGAGGGGCCTAAATATTAATGATTCACAATTAGTAGAAAGATAAATTTGGTGAAACCCACAGAATTAATTTCTGACAATTAAAAAGTTCCAGTTGCCAGTTCATCAATGCATTCACAAAATATTAATGATCTCTCAGCAGAAGAGCCATATTATATTTATTTAATATATATATTAATATGTTACATATTAATATATCATATTATATAATTATATGACATGTAACATTTATCATATATTATAAAATATATTATATAATATATAAAAATAATTATTACAACTACTGGCTATTCATTGAATACTTTGGAAAAATAAATTAGAAAATAATTCTTCATCTCACTGTGTAAACATATTTTAGAACAAGATGGTACATATGATACCTCTGTATGCACATATACATATACACACATATATATATATATATATAATTTTAAAATTTTACCTTTGTTAAAACCTAGTTGAATTAAAAAAAGAAAGTTTACATGTATTAATTTAAACATTATGATATAAACTGTACCCGAACAAATGCATCATCAATGCGATGTATACACAGACATAATAAATAACATTGTATTTAGAGTTTAGGCTCCTTGTGGCTTAAGTAATAAACATCACCCTGAGGCAGGGTCCTTTCTGAGCCTCGAGATCGCTCTTTTGGCTTGTCTGACTAATCTGCTTGCTTTGTAGATACCTATGCTCCACTTCCCTTGTGCTGGTAATATGTAAAGGAAGGCACTGCATCCTCTTGCTCACATGACAAGTTCTTTACCTGCTGAGCCATCTCCTTACCAAACTCGGTGAACGTCACCATTCCCATTATCCTTGGAGACGGAAGTGAAATGACAGTTGGATTAAAGAGACACATAAGAAAATCTTCAGACGCGCGTCCCAGGCGTGAACACTCTCCTTCTGCTTACTTAGGGAAATGCAGGCACCTTGTCTCTATCTTTCTTTTAAGCATGTGTAGCTATAAAATGACTGTTGTGATGAGTTTGGGTGTGTTGCCTGAATGTCTGCATGTGCACCATATACATGGCTTGCCAACAGAGGCTGTGATATGAAGTCAGTCTCCCTGGAATAGAGATAGTGAAAGGGGTGCCAGGGAAGGAGCCCATGTCATCTAGAACAGCAGCTAGTGCTCCTAAACACTAGCCATCTCTCCAGGATAGATAATAACTCTTTCTGATGCTAGTTGGTAGAACAGTGGGAAGATTAGCCGGGGTAAATTAGCTGGGGTCAAACAGAACTAGTACCTTCTTGGTTTCTTCTCAGAGCATAATGGTTGCACTGTGGTTAAGAAGTTAGGAGAGGAACCCTTGTCCCACTGAGAAGTGGATCTAGTGGTGTGACTCTAGATTGTAAGTTGTCAGGCTGAATGATACATAGACTGTTTGGTTAGTTAGAGAAGCAGACTCTCTCACTTTGGAGGAAGCCAAGGAAAGGCAGTGGAGGGCTGAGAAAGCTTTGGGAGAAACACCAGCCTCAAAGAGGAACATCATGTATTCTGTGGGCAGGTAAATATAAGAATTTCTCTAAGTACAATGGAGGAGATAGAAAGCTTCAGGGAACATTGGATGATACACAGAAGATAGGAGGAATTCAGGAAAGTCATCCTAAGGAGACTGAGACAGATGAGCAAAACAAGGTTCAGAAAACACCAGAGAGACAAAAACTACTCGGAATTGACTCTGTGACCAAAAAGCAACACTTCCTATTTATTCACATGTGTAAACTAGTCATATGTCTTAGCAGCTGGGAATTTGGGTGAATGCATTCTGTTTTAAAATCTCAATTACAATAGAAAACATGTTTAGCATTTTCAGAAATGGCATTTTGCCCATACATTCCTCATTCTTTCACTATATGATTTTTTATATCCTTTCATCTTGTCTCATTACTTGTGCAGCCACTGACCTTATTTCTTTAAGTGTTGTTTACACCTACATAGTGTGTACATGGGTTAGCTTATGTGTGTCAAGACCTGTGTAGGAAAGTTAGAGGGCATTTTCCAGAATCTGTTATTGCCTTTTATCATGTACATTCAGGGAAATCCAACTCAAATCCCGAGGCCTGACAGCCAGGTCCACTGCTCATGGACCTTCAAATGTGCCTTCAGTGGCCTTTTTCTTTTTTAAGAAGCTGTTCTGTGATGCTGCTGTTGCATTATGAAAATTTTTGAATTAAGGATTTGTCATGACCAGAGGCAATTATCAATAATTTGTTGGTTAGACCAATGTGTTTAGGAACGTATGCAGTCTATTTGTATGCAATTATAAAGGAATCGAAGCAAACACACACAAACACACACACATACACACACACATACATACACATACACATACACACACACATACACATACACACACATACACACACACAAACACACACACACATACACACACACATACATACACATTCACATACACACACACACATACACATACACACACACAAATACACACACACATACACACACACATACACATACACACACACACACACACACACACACACACACACACACGGCAAATAAAATGGCAACTACAATGGAAATTTCTTTGTCCTATAACAGAAAATATTTCTTTTTAGATGTTGCCATCCTGCTTCCCAGTCTTGTTGAAATGTTAAGGCAGTAACTTCATGTCTATCATGAAGCTGGAATAAATGTGTCTACTAGCAACCAAGGCAATGGCTGCAGTTTAAAATTTGTCCCTTATGTGATAGATGTGATGTTCTTACCAGAATCTGGAGAACATTGAAGACAATGACACTAGAGAACAATGTCCCTTTTTTTCCTGCATTGTAGTACTCTGTGAACAGCTTATACCCTAACATGATGGCCTGTGTTCCAGAAGTTTCTGTAAGTTCTTTCTATGACCTCAGCTTTCTTGTGCTGATTTATTAAAGCCCCTGGTCCAGTTGTGCCATCCTTGAAGTAAGAAAATCTCTGATGGCACTAGCTGGGATCCACAGTTTGCAACTAAGAGTTGCATAGTTGCTGCCTAAGTGGGTTCATTAGACGGGGAATTTAAACAAATCTGGAAACAATGCACAGGATCCTCTCACAGAGAAGGTGACATCGAGTTCCAATTAAATGCAAATAAAAAAATTCACCATGAACTCAATAATTAACATAGCTTCATTTGATTGGCCAGTATTTTTACCATCCTGATCTTTGGTTTGTGTCAGGTTCGTCATTGAAATATTGATCTAAGTGTATTATTAAGAAGACAAAGAAGTTTATCTTATTGTCATTCGAAAATTGTCAAGATTGTCTTTCGGAATCTGATTCTGTGTTCTAATTTTATAAAAGGAAACCAGGTTGATACACCAACAGAAATGGGAGATGAGCAGTCAAAGCATAGGAACTGTATTTCTGATGAGAAGTGAAAGTTTTGAAGTAAACATTTTTACTTTTGCCATTTGATTGACAAAATGAGACGGACAGAAACAGATTCATGACAATTAAGGAGACAGGCTTCTGCTTTAGTCTCATTGTTACAAACAAAATTTTGTAGTATGAGCAATACACAAAAGAGCATGCTTATTTTTGGCTAATGGTTTCCAAGGATCCATTCCATGTGCCAGGGCCCTGTTGCTTTAGGTTTGTGATCACCAAAACATGGTAGCCCAGAGCACAATGGTTGACCCAAGATACTAGAATATATAATGTGTTTATAAGTTGCTGCACACTGCCTGAGATCAATAAGAATGGGGCTTTGGATGTAGAATTTCCACCCTCCTCTTCAAAGTGTGCTCTATGAAGGCTCTTTGTCCCAGAAATCTGGTGAAACAGCATTTTCTTGACACTAGAAAGAATGAATATGTAGGGTAAGAACATTGTATCCCTGAGAATTGCTAGAAGAAAGCCATTTCCTGCAGAGGTTACTATTGTTTGTTCCCTGCCATAAAAATCATAGCTTGTGGATGGTAGGGCAAGTCCATACACTGAGAGGATGCTGAGCATCACAGGCTTTCCCAGGACAAGTCCACACACTGAGAGGATGCTGAGCATCACAGGCTTTCCCAGGACAAGTCCATACACTGAGAGGATGCTGAGCATCACAGGCTTTCCCAGGACAAGTCCACACACCACTAAGAGGATGCTGAGCATCACAGGCTTTCCCAGGACAAGTCCATACACTGAGAGGATGCTGAGCATCACAGGCTTTCCCAGGACAAGTCCACACACTGAGAGGATGCTGAGCATCACAGGCTTTCCCAGGACAAGTCCATACACTGAGAGGATGCTGAGCATCACAGGCTTTCCCAGGGCAAGTCCACACACTGAGAGGATGCTGAGCATCACAGGCTTTCCCAGGACAAGTCCATACACTAAGAGGATGCTGAGCATCACAGGCTTTCCCAGGACAAGTCCACACACTGAGAGGATGCTGAGCATCACAGGCTTTCCCAGGACAAGTCCATACACTGAGAGGATGCTGAGCATCACAGGCTTTCCCAGGACAAGTCCACACACTGAGAGGATGCTGAGCATCACAGGCTTTCCCAGGACAAGTCCACACACTGAGAGGATGCTGAGCATCACAGGCTTTCCCAGAGGTTCCTGTGGACACTGCGCACCTTTACTTAGACCAGGCTGCTTTTGTTCACTTTTTCAATTCAGCTGGTCTTTTTCACTAGACACTGTAAATACTCTATCTGATGGTATTGACTGTCTGTCTGTCTGTCTCTCTCCTACTTGCTATTTTGTTTCACATCGTACATGCCTGATAATGTAGCTCATTCAGAACAGAATGTACAGATATCATAGATGTCCTTGGAGAAAATGCAGTACTGTTCACATTGTCTTCATTCTATAATTCAGCATAGTTATTCTGAGGTTTATATATGTTTTTGTCTATACTAGGAATGTAATCTGACTCATCACCTAGGAATAGCTTACCACGTAAACATGTTACAATTTATTTATGTCTTTACATATAATTGATATTTGTATTTATCCAGATTTGTGTCAGTGCAAATTAAACTTCATTCAGTATTTTCAAATTTATCCTTTTTTTTTCAGAAAAAAAAATACTTTCATTTTGCTAAGCACTTTGTATCACTCTGTGTTTCAGCCAGTGACCTAGGACTGTTCTAGTCCTCTGTGTCCATCAGTACTTAGAACAGCAACCATGCTAAAGATAGGTATGTGTTCCACCCAGAATAGTCATAGTTTTAATATGGCCTCATGAGTGAATAGGAAGGCTGATCAGTTCTTTCACTTTCCTACCCTCACCACACAGCTTCTTGGGTAATATATATATTAGTATATGGTAGGCATAGAATATGTGATTATCTATTATTGAAATTTGATTATAGACTACAAAATTGTATGAGAACAAAACGTGGACCATTTTCTAGTGAAATAAATGACTTCTCTGCTTTTAACTTTATAAAATTCTTTATGTACACATACATATGTAAAATTATATATATAATTATATATATGTAGAAATAAATATATTTGATGTAAATCCAGTCAAAAACACAACAAAAAAACATATGCTCCTAGCGTCAACTTTTATTCCATCAACAATGCATTTTACATGTGTGTGCTCTCTCTCTCTCTCTCTCTCTCTCTCTCTCTCTCTCTCTCACACACACACACACACACACACACACACACACACACACACATTAATAATAATAATAATGAAGGCTAGATTGTAATATTTTCTTGAAGGATGTGGCTTTGAGCATTGTTTCCAAAGATTCTTTTCCAAGCCTAAGCAATTAAACAATGTTCAAAGCCTTCTGTCTTTTTCTCTTTATATTTATTGAATTATTTCATATTTATATCTTATAAATTTTTTATTATAAAGCACAAATTTAGGACAAAGCTTACTGCTTTGTGCCTATGCGTTGCCGTTACTTAGCTGAGAATTCTGTTTTAGTGAGCTTCATTTAATTCATTTCTACTGTGTTAACTTTGCAGTGCCTCAGTGTTACGGCTTGCACTGCCTCTGCCTTTCCTGCTCTGCACAGTGTGTCTTCTCTCACGCTATAACACTTTTCTCATTTGTTATAACCAATCACACTCGATGTGAATATGTCGTTTGCTGATGGACTCCACATTTTGGTTTTACAGAACAAACTGACCTGACCTATTTTTCAATTTCTAAGCACAAAGACACTTTTAATCATTACTGCTCTTCCTTATGTTGTTTATACTCAGTAGCCTGTCTCAACTCTGACGTCATGACGTCATGGAAAGGCTTGCTTGTGTTTTCTCACAGGTCCCAAAAGGTGTTTACATTTTTCATCTATTTCCTGTATTCCGTTTTGCAATGAACATATTTCTATGGTTAGTTTTGGCTTTGTTTCATTGTCAAGTAATTTTCCTAAATTTTTTTCTAGAATCCTATTAGTCACATCTCAAAAGTTTCATCTGTCATTTTATATTTTTTAATTTCTAAAAGTACCGTTAATATTTCCTTGATGTCTTTTCTTTATATTTGATAATTTACACATATGAAATATTATCATTAATAATTTAATATCCTCATCAGTTAATTCTGCCTTAATATCAATTCTAGATCTTTATGATTAAATGCGTTTTCAGCTCTCAAAGTGAATTAGAGTATCACATATATTTATATGCCTTGATTCTATACTATTTTCATGTAATTGATTTTTTTTCATTAAGTGTTAGATTCACTGGTTATATTTTTCTAGCTTTTGCTCTTGGCCACAAATTTTGTTTTTGATTTTGTTTTTGATGACAGTTGAAGTATCATCTCCAACAAAGTGGAAAGAGAACTGGTAGAGACCATATCCAGAGTTTAAGCACAGCCCCTTCTTGAGAGAAGGGGTCACACACCTATCTCAAAATTTTTAACCCAGATTTGCTCCTATCTAAAGGAAATACAGGAACCAAGAGTAAAGCAGAGACTGAAGGAAAGACCATAGAGAGCTGCCCCACCTGGCGATCTATCCTATAAGCAGCCAACAAATCCAGACGCTTGCTGATGTCAAGAAGTGCTTGCTGACAGTAGCTTGATATAGGTGTCTCCTGAGAGGCTCTGTTGGAGCCTTACTGATACAGATGTGGATGCTTGCAACCAACCATCAGATTTAGCTCAGGGACCTCAATGGTGAAGTTAGGGGAAGAACTGAAGGTGTGGAAGGGCTTTGCAGCCCCATAGGAAGAACAACAATATCAACCAACCAGACCCCCAAGAACTCCCAAAGACTGAACCACCAACCAAAGAGTACACATGGAGGGACCCATGGCTCCAGCCCCATTAAGTAGCAGAGGATTGCATTATCTTACATCAATAGGAAGAGAGGCCTTTGTTCTTGTGCAGGTTCAATGCCCCAGCACAGGAGAATCTAGGATGATGAGGCAGGAGTAGGTGGTTGGGTGGGAGAGTATCCTCATAGGAGAAGAAGAGATGGGATAGGGAATTTGAAGAGGGGAAATCTGGAAGGGGGATAACATTTGAAATGTAAATAAATAAAATAACCAATAAAAGTCAACAATATATTACTTTTGGTTTACTCTACAAATTTATTTGTGTGGACCAGATACAAATTTTATGTAGGAAGAATAATTGCCCCTTGTGGAGGAACTTGTTTCTCTCTTCTCTACAATCTCTGTCATAGGTGAAATATGCATTATACATTTGATGTGATCAAAAGTGTTTAGTGTCATCTCTGAGATTCATGTGTGACTCTGTCTTCCTGTAGCTTTTGATTTGTTAACATTGTGTCCTCTATTTCTTTTACTTTGTAGGTGTGTGCTCTAGAATACTTTCCATGTTCTCTACAAGAGTATTTTTTTTTGAAACATCTGTTTCTTCTTTTGGTTTCTGAACAGTGATCTCTATTGTAAAGTTTTAGTTTTGTGTCCTCCAATAAAGGAACATGTCAGCGCTCTGTCGTAGACCCCCTTTTAGGTGGGGAAACTATGCTGAGGAAATCAACTGAACCAACATTCAGCTTTGTAGCTTTTGTTTTGTCTTCTAGGCATCAAGAACTGTAGTGTCTAATGATGATTATCAAGTACATGTGATGGAGGTTTATTTTAGGCAAGTGGATAGTTTACTAATGATATCACAACATTATCAAATGTTGATTATACTCTGTAGATGTGGTGTGCTAGCTAGTGTTCTCATATACTTGGCCCACTATCATTCAGGTATCAGAGAAGCAATTATTTAGACACATATAGAAATTATATTTATGATTTTTATCAAGTGAATGCTTTAAAATTACATCCTACAAAAGTATAGTCTGGATTTTATTCTAATAAATAGTTGTCTTTTTGAGGTCTTAAAAGATTAATTAAGCAAGAAATCCCCACAAACAAAACAAAAGGAAAAGAAAAGCTAAGGAAAAATTAATCAAGTAATGATTCTATAAAATCTATCATTTGCTCTGTTTTAGTAGTGAGAGATGTATTCTAGATCTAGATTTACAATGAAATAGTAGAAGATGTGTCTGAAGATATCCTTTCTATTTTTTAAATGGCATTGGAGTATTCTTCAACTGGATTTAACATCTTGAATAATGGAACAATTATTCTGAAAGTTGGCTTGGGTTTGGGAACTTAATGAGAGTCTAATTTCCCCTTAGTATTGACTCAATCGCTGTTTCTGTTCATCACCCCCAGAAGTTTTCTGTGTAAGCTTAAATAATATTTTATTAGACTGACTCCCTAATTTATTCTAGACTCAAGGTGATAATTTAGCTATCACTAAAGATCCTTATGGGACAAAACACTCTAATTGCCTTTCTAGTCCACTAGACATTCAGCGGTTTCTAGCTTCTGATTTTAAAGTCCTTCCATGTGCTTCTAACTCTGTATCTATACAGTCCTTATTGAAATCAAAGATAATAACCACCACCAGTAATCCTTTCTGTCTTATTTGATATTCAGAAAATAACTAGAGCATTCAAGGATTTTCTGGTTTGTTTATTTGTTTGTTTGTTTGTTTGCTTTTTGAGTAAGACTTTGCCTAATATCTTTGTAAGGAAAAACTAATCCTGTTTTTTTTTTTTTTTTTTTTTTTTTTTTTTTTTTTTTTTTTTTTTTTTTTTTTAGTAACATGGGGTAACATAAATCTGTGACTCACAGACATTGATTTTAATTCTCTGTGTTTTTATATTAATTTATGTTTATTATGTGGTTGAAGTTCTGGTGTCTTATTATTATTGGATATAGGCAAGAGTCAACAATAGTTTTGTTCAATGAGACAGGGAAATATTTTTAAAAGCTTTCTGTTTGTTGTTCAAAAATATACATTAAACCTAACTCTCTAAGAGGACTAGCACTGATACATTTGGTTTTTTAATGTGTTTCATTTTTAAAATACCAAATCATTTTCTCCTTTATACTTATAATTGCAAAAAAATATACAAATAATATATCTTCAATATATATATATATGTGTGTGTGTGTGTGTAGTATCTTACCATTAAAATATGATTATCGTTGTGTGTGTACACACATGCAAATATACAGGACCCATATATATCACAATAGTAAGCATGAGGGAGTCAGAGAACAGCTTATGAAAGTTTAGCCTTTCTCTCTACCATAGGGATCCTGGGAATCCAACTAAGGTCATCATATTGGATAGTAGGCACCTGAACTACTGAAAAATATTCTTGTGTGAAGTATTATGGAATTTTATTGAATATACTTATGTCCCTTAATGTATGTCTATTAAAATAAATTGACTTATGTTTTGAGTAAAATGACACTGACCAGTTTTAGGTCAACGTGACAAAGCTGAAGTCATTAGGAGAGTGCTCAATAGAGAAATTGCCTTCAGAAGATTTTCCTGTAGGCAAGCCTATAGTGCAGTTTTAATTCTTTTTTTTAACTCTAGGCTTGTTTTGATTTTCATTTAATTATTTAGTTCATATACACAGGGATAGGTTTCACTGTGCCATTTTCCCATATATTTCTTTTATGTGCCTCTCTTTGTGGTCTTAGAGAGGATAAGAAAGCAGAATTGGTAAACCAGAAGAAACAAGACAATCCACAGCAGTTGTCCATTATACTTACTTCAGTTCCTGCCTCTAGATTCCTGCTCTGCTTAAGTCCCTGTCCTGACTTCCCTCAGTGATAGATTGTTAGTTGGAGTTGTAAGCAAAATAAATCTTTGCTCCCTAGGTTTCTCTTGGTTTTAGTATCTGATCATAACAGAGAAGAAACTCAGACAAGCACTAGATAGATGTCTTAATGCTCTATGACATAAATTTTAATGTTCTACAATATGATCTATGGACAGACTATCAACAGCAATGAATTGCAACCACACTAGACTGGAATGTTGAAGGAGGTAGTATATGGAAATCTTAAAGCTAACAACTCGAAACCATGTAGCTCATTTCTGGCACTTGTGTTTTATTTGGTAGTATAAAATGTCTGCTGAGGGCCTTATCTCCTGCAATATAAAATTACTCCATTTAATTTCTTTTATATATGCAAATATTTTATACATTACTAGACTAGTAGATTTTCATATTTCTTTTTGAAAGGTCTTTAGTATTAATTATTGCTCTCTATATTACTTCCTCTAATCTGCCTCTCCAATTAACCCTTCTAATCTTAACTTCCCTTTTATCCCCTCAACAACACTATTTTCCCTTCTTGAATGATCTCTTCCTTCTCCCTTTTTTTAAATTTTTATTGGAATTTAAATTTATATAAATCTCAAATGTTATCCCCTTTCTCAGTTTCCTGGCCAGAATCCCCCTGTCCCATCCTCTCTTTCCCTGCCTCTATGAAGGTGTTCCCTACTCACTCACCCACTCCCCCTGCCTCCCTGAACTGGCATTCCCCTACACTGAGACATTGAACCTTCACAGGACCAAGGTCCTCTTTTCCAACTGATGCCCAACAAGGCCATCCTCTGCTACATATGTGGCTGGAGGAATGGGTCATTCCAGGTGTACTTCTCGGGTGATAGTTTAGTCCCTGGGAGCTCTGGAGGTGGGTCTGGTTGGTTGATATTGTTGTTCTTCCTATGGTGTTGCAAAGCCCTTCAGCTTCTTCAGAAATTATAGTCCTGAGATTCAAATAATCCTATTAAAATTGGGAGATAGGGCTAAACAAAGAGTTCTCAACTGAGGAATATCAAATGGCCAAAAAGCTCCTTAAAAATGTTCACAATCCTTAATCTTCAGGGAAATGCAAATCAAAACAACCCTGAGATTTCAACTCACAATAGTAAAAATGGCTAAGATCAAACATGCAGGTGACAGAAAATTCTGGTGAAAATGTGGAGAAAGAGCATCATCTTCAAGGAAAGTCATAAAAAAGATGATACTGAGAGACTGACTATCACCAGGACCATACTTTGGGTGTCTTAACTGTGACTTCCTCTTTCTATTAGGAAGTATCCTTTCATGATACAGCAGGTATTTCTATCAGGGCCTTCTTGGTTTCTTCCCTGTTTTTTTTTTTTTTTTTTCCCTTTCCAAAGACCAGTAAAACTTGCGTTGCTTGAACAGACGATTACAGTCAGATAATAGAATAGAACAATTCACACCAGGAATTTTTGCCACCTGTTGATTGGATTGCAACTTGTACTAATGCTTTGGAAATCAGTCTAGTAGTTTCTATGAAAATTGGACAAAGTACTTCTTGAAGATCCAGCTACCACTCCCGGCCATATACCCAAAAGATGCCCCAACATATAACAAGAACACATGCTCCACTATGTTTGTAGTAGCCTTATTTATAATAGCCATAAGATGGAAAAAACCTAGATATCATTAAACAGAAGAATGGATACAGAAAGTATAGTACATTTACACAATGAATTACTACTCAACTATTAGAAATAATGACTTCATGAAATCCTAAGGCAAATGAGTGAAACGAGAAAATAGCATCCCAAGTGAGGTCATCATTCTCCTTTTTCATCTCCCTAATCTCTGTGGATATTCTGAATAAAACACGCATATCTAAAACTTAAAGGTAAAATCTGTACATAAGAGAAAACATATGTTTTTCTTTCTGTGTCTGGGTTTTTTCACTCAGGATGATTATTTCTAGATCTATCACCTTACCTGAACACTTCATAATGTCCTCTCCTGAACTATCTTCCATTGAATAAATGTACCAACTATTTCTTATCTGTCAATAAGTTGACATATAATGTATTTGAAATAAGCCTGTATCAAATACTTTGTGTTGATGCCTAAGAGTGGTATAGCTGGGTCTTGTGGTGGATCTATTTTTGTCTTTCTAAGGAACCTACACACTGATTCCCAGCATTTTACTCTTATGCACTTACCCAGCAGTTTCTCAGCATCCCCCCTTTCCTACAACCTCTCTAGCATCTGATGTCATTGGTTTAATGTCCTTGGCCACTCTGATTGGTGTGACCTGATGTCTCAAAAACAGTTTTAACATGTATTTCTCTGATACCTAAGGATATTGAACATTTTCAAAGTTTTTCTTGGCTATTTGCCTTGTATGTTTTGAGAATGCTCTGTTTAGATCCATATCAAATTTTTTATACTTGGGCTACTGTTTCCTCAGTGTTGTTCTTTGAGTTTTGTTGAATATTTTGGATCTAACCATCTGTTGGGTATATAATCATCCTTAAACATTACTTTTTGAATGGTGTTTACATATCCTTCATTGGGCCCTCCTAATTACCCAAATATTATTATTTGGGTCAATGGATTATAGCCTGGTTATCCTATATATTATGATTAATATAAAAGTTTAATTATGTACAGACCATTTGTGTTTTTTCTAGGTTTGTGTTACCTACTCAGGATGATATTCTCAAGTTCCATCCATTGGCCTAAAAATTTCATAATGTCTTTTTTTTTTTTTTTTTTTTTTATAAAATAGCCCAGTAGCATACCATTGTGTATCGCCTATAGAAGTTGAAACAAAATAATCTTAGAGTGAATGGTGGGAGAAAACTGGGCAGGAGAGAGGCTGAAGCAGGACATAGGGATGGTGATAAGGTGTGGGGGTAAGGAGGGCAGGAGAGGGCTTGGAGTGAGAATGGAAAACGGAAGGGGTGCATCTCTAGGGTCAGCTAGAAACCTGGGATGGGGGAAGCCATAGGGATGATGTTAGCTGAGATTTCTACCACTGGGGTGTATAGGGACTGAAGTGGCCATCTCCTTTACCCTGGTAGGACTTCAAGTAGAAAAAGGTGGGCATCAACCCACCCATAAAACCTTTAACCCAAAATTTGTCTTGCCTACAAGATGTGTCGAAGTAAAGATGAAGCAGAGCCTGGGGGACAAAACAACCAATAACTGTCCTAACTTGAGACACCATGGGAGACGGCTAACCCCTGACACTATTAATGGTGCTTCCAGACAGGAACTTAGCCTAACTGTCTCCTGAGAGCATTCATCCATCAGAGAACAGGAAGAGATGTGGAAACCCATAGCTAACATCAGGTGGAGCTCCGGGAATATTATGGAAGACAGTGAGATATAATTGAATAAGTCATAGGGTTCAAGAACACCACAGAAAGACCTACAGAATCAATTAACCTGGGTCCAGTGGGGGCTCACAGCAACTGAGCCACCAACCAAAGGGCATGCAGGAGCTGGACCTAGCACCCTAACACACACACACACACACACACACACACACACACACACACACACACACATTTGTAACTGATGTGCATCTTGGTCTACATGTAGGTCATCTGACAATTGGAGCAGAGGCTGTCTCTGACTGTTGACTGACAGTAGAACCCCTTTCCCAATGTGAAATGCCTGGTTGGGCCTCAGTGGGGAGGAGGTGCTTAGTCCTGCCGGGACTAAGTGTCCCAGAGGGGTGATTCTCAAGGGCTGTTTCAAGTTCTCTGAGGAGAAGGGGAGAGGTTAATGGGATGATGGATTTGTAAGGGTGAGACTGGGAGGACTGGAGGGACGGGGGCTGCAACTGGGATTAATATGAATAAAAAGTAAATTATTAAAAAGTCCACATTATTTTCTGTAGGCTATTTCTTTGTTCAAATGGTAGCCTTTGCTGTATAGCTTTTTAGCTTCCTAAGGTCTAATTTACTAGCAGTTCCTGAAGAGGTCACAACCTGAGGGCACACCGTTGAACTTGGTCAGAGTTTGAGGAGGTCAGGAGCCTGTTCAGCTTTGTGAATTTTCTTTCCCTTGTAACATATCCAGATTCAATGATACCCTGCATTTAGATTTCTCTCACTCTAAAGTTCATATGGTTCATAATAATGTGCCCTCCAAATCAAAAGATCCCGAGAGCTCATACTTCCTCTGTCTAGCTGCTTTTCATAACCCTCTGGCACATTTCAATTCCAGCTTATGTATTCTAATAATTGAATTCTGTATGGAGGCCAACACCCATGATCTCCACAAGCAGTCCACAGCTGCTCGATATTTTAAGGTGATGGGGATACCTTTCTAAAGGCCTCTACAAGGTAGGGAATTATGTTCACTTAAAAAGCAGAGACTTCGGGTTGCACATTTGGCCAGTTATTATCAGGACTAGCACAGAGCCATGAAAAGGGATCCAAGTATAGTGCAAGCTGAGATGCTTTGCTTTCTAGGATACAGTTCTTAAGCATCACCTTCAAGGAAGGGCATACAGAAGATGGTACTGAGAGACCGACTGTCACTGTGACCATACTTTGGGTGCCTTACTGTAACTTCTTCTTTCTTTTAGGAAGTATCCCTTCATGATACAGCAGGTGTTTCTCTCAGGGCCTTCTTGGTTCCTCCCTGTTCTTTTCTGTTTCCAAAGTCTCGTAAAGCTTGCGTTGCTTGAGCAGATGAGAGCAGATAATAGAATTGAATGATTAACACCAGGAATGTGTAGACTGAACGTCCTCTTTCTGTTCCTCATTCAAAGCTCTCTGCCATGGCTCTAGATCAAAGGAGCCCATCTATAGAAAACCAAGGATTTATCTCTAGGAACTCAGACCAAACCTTCTGCAGCCCAAGAATTTGTACTTGAATTCCTTGGTTTCTTAGCAGGTATTTTTATCAAGTGCTGCTGAACTGCTCTCTGATCTAGTAGCAAATCTTCCATTTGGATATAATCTATCATAGAGGGCCAGGGCCATGGGTCAGAGTAACACATGTCATGATAGTAAAGAAACAGAATGGAAGGATGCTTGAAGTAGCTTTCCAGTTGTTTGAGTCTTTACCTCTTGGTTAATCCTGTCAGGAAATCCTCTTATAGCTATACCAAGACATTTACTTTACTAATCTGATAGGTTATTAACTTAATAACTATCATAATATGGTAGACTTTAGTAAGATTTATTAATTTATTTTATGTATATGAGTACACTTTTGCTTTTTTCAAACACACCAGAAGACAGCATTAGATCCCCTTAGAGATGACAGTGAGCCACTATGTGGTTCCTGGAAATTGAATTCAAGACCTCTGGAGGAGCTGTCAGTGCTCAAAACTATTGAGCCATCTCTCCAGACCCTGGTAGAATGCTCTATCCAAGCCACAGAGAATATAATGTTAAGATTTAAAAAAAAAAGAATTACAGAAGTGATGGCTCATCCCCTTGCCCATTTGACCAACATCATGACATTAAGTGCAAGCCATGTCAGAGCTATGTTCTTGCATATGGATATGGGCAGCTGAGGAGCAGAGGAGCGACCATTGGGTACAAAATTAAGAGTCTCTTGTTGGAAGAGCATTTCACCAAATTAGGCATCGCATCCAAATACAAATAATCATCACACAATTATAAATCAACAAAATCAAACATATCTACATATTTAGAAATACATTATCAAAGCTATGTATAATTCTAAGAGTTTACTTTTTCCCTTTAGATTTTTCTTACACTGCAGAACAGTACCATTAATATCAATGCATGCACTTTGATACTGTCTCCATTTGTTTTTGAAATATGTGAGCATTTTGTATGTCAGCTTAGATAAATGACATTTTTTGAGAGATGTTCAAACAATCTGGCTTTCTTAGCATCTGATTGCTTTATTATTGAACATCAATACATTTCTTCTAACAACCTGACATGTCATTAATTGTGACTGTAAATCTGTGTTAGATCCTTGTAGAATTGTAATTGATGCCCAATGGCATATAGCTACTGCCTAAATTGTTTATCAATAAAATTAATTCTGCTTTTGAAGAATGCATCCTAAATCTGGTTGTGCATAAATATATTTGTAGATAATTGTGCGTATTGACCTCATGTGGGATGCTGTTTTAAAGATAAACAATATTATATCCTAAATCTCTTCATTTAATAAAATAAAACATTTTTCATCTTAGCTGATATTTATATACTGGGAAATTGACTAATTAATTATATTCCCATGAGAACAAACACAGCCCTGACATAGCAGCCCAACTTGGTGAACTCAAGCTTTATGCTTAGCTTAGGTTTGCTTCCTATGTTGGGAACTCCATTTTATACATAATTTTAAAATAGACACCAGGATAACATGGAATCAGAGAGCTCTATTCTATTCTGGTGTGAGTCTGGGCTGGAGATCAAAGTGGACACAGCAAGGTTTTGAAACATGGAACTTGCACAGTAAGTGTGGCAGGAACTTCAAGCTTCAAATAACCACAGAAATTCTGTATGTCAGTTCAGTGTCTTCTGGATAATTGCTCAATCAATTTCACATTTACATTTCTTGTCAGTGTTTTTTTGTTCTTCCTGTCCTTCTTATAAAACTTTTTAATTTTTTCTTTCCCCAATATAATTTTCTTAAACTTCTACCGTGACAAACAGGTAGCTAAATTCTCTTAGACACAGAGCAATACTTCTCTTTCACACACACACACACACACACACACACACACACACACACACACACAGACACACACACGCACATACACACACAGAGACACATTTTGGTATTGTTTTAGTGAACTAACAGGAATTTTGATTAACTTTTTCTAATCTGTGGGCCTTATCAGAGGGTTTGCTGCTCTAAAATGTAAATATACTAGTGACCGAGTGAGTTATTTTACTGCAACTATATATCCAAAAATAAGGCAATAATTTATGTTAAGAACATTTAATTCATTAAATCAGTCAATAGCATTTAATTAATGCTAGACTATCAAAGCACAGTCTCTGACGTGTATTTACCAGGTTCAGCTCTTAAGTTCTTAAAATCTGAGAAAGAGTGAATCACATATGTGACTGTACATGGGTCTCTGGGTTAAGGTGGAGTATAGACTGTCTAATTAGGAATGCCAAGTGTGTGACTTGTCAGTGTCCAGTACACTGTTTTGGATGCCAGAACTCTTAGACTTAGGCTTCAGTTCACAGATGAGCTAGAATTTATGAATGCCTTGCTGTTTGAAACAGTGGCATGTTTGAACACTCACCATCTAGTTTTCTCTCTTTTTTTTCTCTATGAGAACCAAATGTGTCAAGAAACATAACTTCAAGGAGGGTGTTAAAACAAGACGGTTCAGGAGAGTCACTCGAGTTTTCTAAAGGCTGATTTTTGTCTTAAAGAATGCCTAGTGATTTTGTGAAGCTTAAATACCTATACTCCAAAGCTTTCCACCCAATCAAGCTTCTTCTTTTGCTTCATTTGGTTTCAATTTCAACGTAGTCTAAATAGATAACTGTGCATGTTGCTTTTCCTTGGTCTCTCCCCATCCTGACAACGCCCCGCATCCCGGAATTCTTGTACATTTAGTTCTTTGTTGGTGTCTGCAGTTCAGAGGACATGCAGAGTAGGGTTGTTGCCATCAGAGTTAACAGGAATACAGAATCAGTCAGGGGAGGGCCCTGTCACTGCTTGGCCACTCTTACAATTTCTCTGCCCCACCCCAGTACATCTTGCTGGCAGGATACACTGTAGGCTGAAGGTTTTGTGGCTGACTGTGTCCTAAACCCTCCACTGGAAGTCTTGCCTGGTTGTAGTAGGTGGCCTATTCAGGCCTATTCAGGCTTTGTATCCCCCATTACTAGGAGTCATAGAAAGGTCACCCTCATACATTTCTGGGAATTTGCACTAGATTTTGACACCCCCCCCCCAAATAGCCTCCATTTTTGAGTTGTCTCTCCAAGGACTCTCTCCCCTTATCACCTCTCTCTCCACCTGATTCTTCCTGTTCCATCCCCACCCACCCACAGTCTACCCACAATTATCTCTTCTCTTTCCCCTTCCCAGAAAAAACTATGCATACACCTGTGAGGCCTCATTGTTTCTTAGCCTCTTTGGGTCTGTAGATTGGAGCATCATTTTTATTTACTGTGTCATTAACATCCACTTTTAAGTTAGTATATTCTATTCCTTTGGTGTCTGGGTTACTTCACTCAGGATGACATTTTTTTTATTTGATTTTTTAAATTAATCATTCCACTTGTTTACATCTCAAATGATATCCCAATTCCTGGTTAATCCTCCACAACCCCCTCCATTCTACATCGGGCCTTTCCTCCCTCCTTTGTCTTTATAAAGGTGCTCCCCCACCCATGCTCTTCTGCCCCACCACTCCAGTATCCCTCTACCCTGGGGCATCAAACATCCACAGGACCAGGAGCCTCCCCTCCTATTGATATCAGACAATGCCATTTAATGTTACATACATATATCTGACTATAGATCCCTACCTATACACTCTTTGGTTGGTGATCTAGTGTCTGGCAGCACGGCGTGGTTCAGCAAGCCAATGCTAATTCCATCCATTTGCCTTCAATTTTCATAATGCTACCATTTTTTAAAGCTGAGTAGTATTCTATTATGTCAAAGAATCATATTTTTTATCTATTCTTCAGTTGAGGAACATGTGGGTTAATTCCAGTTTCTGGCTATCACAAACAAAGTTGATAGGAACATAGTCAAACAATGGCTGTGTGGAGTGGTGGAACATCCTTAGAGAATATGCCCAGGCCTGGTACAGCTGAATCTTGAGGTAGATCACTTCCCAAGTTTCTAAAACACCACAATATTGATTTTCTAAATTCCCATCAAAGATTTCACTACCACTAGCAATGGAGGATTGTTCTCCTTGCTCTACATCCTCACTAGCATGAGTTGTCATGCCTGGTTTTGATCTTAGACATTCTCACAAGTGTAAGATGGAATCTTAGAGTTGTTTTAATTAGCATTTCCCTGATGACTAAGGATGTTGAACACACCTTCAAATGCTTATCAGCCTTTTGAGATAACTCTGTCAGGAATTCCATATTTAAATCTATATCACAAATTTTAAATTCATTATTTGGTTTGTTGATGTCTAGTTTCTTGAGTTCCTTATATGTTTTGGAAATTAGCACTGCATCAGATGTAGAATGGGTGAAAACAGTTTTCAATTATCTAGACTGCCCCTTGTCAGATTGATGGTATTTTTTTCCTTGTAGATGCTTTTCAGTTTCATGAGGTCCAATTTTTACATTTTGATCTTAATGTCTTCACTATTTGTGTTTTATTCAGAAAGTTGCCTAGTCAATGTAGCATAAATACAATTATCTTGACAATTTATCTTCCAATTTATAATTATCTGTCTTTTTCGTGGGTCAGTTCTATCTGTTAGTTCAATATTGTTTTTCTGTGTTTAAAATAGTTCTCCGTATTTAAAATTAAATTTGTACAATGTCAAATTTAAGGTTTCTATTTCCTTTTACACTCAAAAGAAGCAAGGATGAGTCAACTTAAAAGGCACAGAACAGAACCATTAATGACACTAAGCCACACTGAACAAAGATGGATAATGTCAAAGTAAACTTTACAGAATATTTCAAATTAACAAAAGTTTACCAAAAATCTGTGAAATATTAATTCAATAAAATCTTACCAAAATTAAATTAAGATCAGATAAATTATCTAAGTAGTTTTATTCCACTGAGGAAACATACTCTAAATATATCCTTGTCAAAAACAAAACAAAACAAAAACTCCTGGGACAGATGTTTTTAGCACAGAATTCTACCAGACCTTCAAAGAAGAATTAAAACCAACACTCATCAAATTATTTCACAAAATAGAAACAGTAAGATTATTGCCAAACACATTTTATGTGCTCATGGTCACCCTGTTACCAAATCACACATAGATTCAACCAAGAAAGTGAATTTCAGACCATTTTTTCCTAATGAACATTGATGCAAAAATACTCACAAATATATTTTATCCAAAAATATCATCCACCATGATCAAGTAGGGTTTATCCTGGAAATGCTGGTACAGTTCAACATATGAAAATCCATCATTTATAATCCACCATAGGAACAACCTGGAAGAAAAAAAATGATCATCTCATTAGATGAAAACAAAAAACCAAAACAAAACAAAAAAACCAAAACAAAATCAAAACAAGCAAACAAACAAGAACAAAACAAACAAAAACTAAAACCAAAATCCAGCACCCCTTGATGATAAAATTCTTAGCGAGATCAAGGATACCAGGTGCATACCTAATCAAAATAAAGTCAATATACTAAGCAAGTCAACAGCCAACACCAAATAATACTGAAACATTATGCTATTGCCCTAAATCAGGAACAAGACAATGCTGTCCACTCTCTCCATATTTATTCAATATTGTACTTGAAGTTCTAGCTGTAGCAGTCAGACAACTAAAGGAGATAACATTTGGAAAGGGAGAAGTCAAAGTATTATATTTGCTAATGATATGATAGTATGTAGAAGTGATCCCAAAAATTCTACTATGGAATTCTTAAACACCTTCAGCAAAGTGGCTGAATAAAAAAATTCTAAAAAGTCAATAGCCCTCCTATATACAAATAATAAATGGGCTGTCAAGGTATTTAGGAGAACAATTCTCTTCATAATAGCCACAAATAATATAAAGTAAATGTGATATTCTAAAGGAGCAAGAACTTCAAATCCTTGGAAAATAAAAGACTGAATAAGATATCAGCAGATGGAAAGATCTCCAATGCTCGTGGATCAGAAGGATTATTATAGTAAAAATGGTCATATTACCAAAATCAATCTACATATTCGATGCAATTCCCATCAAAATTTCAACACAATTCTTTATAGACCTAGAAAGTATAGTTCTCACCTCATAGACAAAAAATATAAAACAAACAAATACCCACAGAATAGTCAAAACAATTCTATATAGTAAAATAACATCTGCAGGGAACAGATTTCCTACTTTCAAGTTGAACTACAGAGCATTAGTGATAAAAACCACATGGTAATAACATAAAAAACTGACAAATTGATAAACAGAATCTTTATGAAACTTACAGACCACGGGGCTGATATCAAAAATATATAAAGAACTTAAGAAACTAGACATCAAGAAAACAAATAACCCAACTTAGAAAACAAAGTTCAGATCAAACAGAGAATTTCCAAAGGAGAGTCTCTGATGGCTGAGAAGCACTTGAAGAAATGGTCCACATCTTAGTCACCAGGGAAATGCAAATCAAAACTATTCTGAGATGCGATCTTAGACCTGTAAGAATGGCTAAGATTAAATAACAAAACAAAAACAAACAAGCAAACTAAAGGGACAGCACATAAGCACACACTGACAAGAATGTGGAGCAAGGGGATTCCTCCTGTACAATCACTTTGAAAATTAATTCTGTGGTTTGTCCAAAAACCGTGAATAGTTCTACCTCAAGGCCCAGCTGCGACACTTCTGGACATATACATAAAGGATTGCCCCAGTATGTCCCATTAACAGTACTCAGCTATGTTCATAGCAGCTTTATTTGTAGTTGCCAGAAACTGGAAACAACCTTGATTTTCCTCAACTGAAGAATGGGTAGAGAAAATGTGGCTCATATTTTTATGAACCCTTTTCTAACTCCTCCATTGGGGTTCCCGTTCTTAGACCAGTGGTTGGCTGAGAGCAACCCCTCTACTTCCAGAGACTGACCAACCAAAAAGTACACATGAAGGGACCCATATGTGAAGAGGATGGCCTTATTGGGCGTCAGTGGGAAGAGACCCTTGGTCTTGGGAAGGCTCCATGCCTCAGTGTAGGGGAAGGTCAGGGCAAGAAGGTGAAAGAGAGTGGGTGGGTGGGAGGGAGTGGGGGGAGAGCACTCTCATAAAGGCAGGATGAGGGTGGAAGGGATAGGGAGATTCTGGAGAGGAACCAGGAAATGTAAGTAAAGAAAATATCCAACAACAACAATAACAATAATATACATACACAGACATACACACATATAATATAATGAACGAAAATGTGCTTCATTCACACCCTGGAATCCTCCTCAGCTACTAAAACCACGGACAACTTAAAATTTTCAGATAAATGGATGGAACGAGAATTCTGTGTAAGGGGGCCTAGATCTATTCCACGCATGCTCTCTGTGTGGCAGCTCAGTTCCCTGAGGGCTCTGGTGACTTGATTCTGTAGGTTCTCTGTGGTGTCCTTGATTTCTTCAACTCCTTCGGTCCTTCACCATCTTACATTTTTCTCAGGCTCTCTTTCTACCACGGCCCCATGTGTAAGCGCTGCTCACCAAGCGGTTAACTCCGCTGTCCTTTTGTTTGGCTGTGTTACCAATACTGCTTGATGGGACACTGCGGTGTTGGGTCTCCAATCAAGTCCTCTAATATTAAAATAGGCACATTTGCTACCTGTCCGTTACCTAGCTTTCTCCTACACTTAATAGAACATAATGGGCGTACCCAAATATCAAAACAATAGCTTCTGTGTTTCCTGTAAGTTCAAGCTCCAGGGAAAGGATAATCGAACAATTAGGACAGTGTAAAGACTGAGAGTAGCTGTACTGTGGGCCAAGTTAAAGCTCAGCTTGCCCCGTCCATTAAAACAGGTTCAGATGACTGTGTCTGAGGCAGCCATTAGCAGTTTACACTCGTGCATTATGCATGGCTTTTGACTATTCATAGGGAGGAGACTATGCTATTTTCCATTAGTGGTTTCTATGAGGTTAAGTCTCTAAATGAAGGGAGATGTTTAGGCTGATGTGTTGCATCTTTGCATGTTTATTATGCTCCAGCAACATCAATTATTAACGTGAGTGTCATATGGGATAGTAAAATTCAGTAGGATTTCTATCAACTCCGGTTTCCTTGATTAAAGTGCTTATGAAAATCTGACATTGTGTTTACATGGGAGTCTATGAATGACTGGGAAAGGCTCCCGCATATATTTTTTTATTTTTTATTTTTTATTTTTTTTTTTTTTTTTACAGAACAGCTGGTACAAAAGAGTTTAAGATGGGACCACAATGCTAAAGCTGATGTGGTCGTTTATGAAATCAGAATAAGATGGCACATAAAACTGATGGCTAATTCTAGATTGTTGCAAATTTTATATACTGTATAAAAAGCAGCACACAGATATTCAGTAAAATGCACATACACACACACACACATATAATTACTGAAATTAAAATAATTAGATCACTTTCACTATGCTCCTCTCTCTACTCTTCTCTCTTTCCAATTGTGGCCGTGTTTTTCTTTTACACACATGCACAAACAGACACACATACACACGAACATGCACACATGCATGTACACACATTCATGTGTGTTGCATATATTACTAATTCTCTCAACTTTTCTTAGTTGCCAAAAGTTCTTGTCTGTGACTCAGACCCCTTGAGATTTCCATCTTCTGCATTAACTTTTCTACTGATACATTTCCTGTTCAGGTCATGGTTAGTAAAAGCAGTTGGTGAGACTTCGTGAGTGCAGCTTTTCCGACATTTATTTCTAGGAGACACAATCTCACAGCAAATCTTAAGACCCTCAGTCTCTTAACATCTTTCTGCCCATTTTCTGAAATTAGCCTCAAACCATGGGTACAGAAATTATGTTGCAGATATGTTGGTTGGGGACTGTATTTTTTCATTGTAATTAATCATAAATTTCTGTAATAATCCCCAGCAAAGAGAAGATTTCTGGATAAGGCATGAGGGCTATGCTTATCTGTATGTATAAGTACAGATATTTAGAATGTACTTAACAGTTGTAAGAGGTTATAAATAGGGGTGAGGTCATTGCACATAGACTAGTGGTCCCAGAGGAAAATGCACTGAGAGTTTTATCTTACATATAGTAATTTGCAAGTGCATTGATAAGAAAACGATGCCTTGGGAATAACTTATAGATATTTCTTAACTACTTTTCCAAAAGGATTAGATTAATAGTCACTAACAGGCATCAGAATTACAATTCCTTTTTGCTAGAATATCTTTTTGAAAATTCTTTTACAAGAGAGAGTGACTCACTATGTCTATAAAATGCTTAGTTTTGTCACTCTGTGGTAATGTAAGCACACCATATCTGGTCTTCATTTTCTCCCAGAGGTGCACACACTAAACAGTGATTTTTGTTTAGAAATGATCGTTTGAGCTTGATTACTAACATTTACCAAACAGAACAATGATTATACATGCAATCACTTAAAATCTATATATTTCATAATAAAATTGATTTGTTTTAGAATCTTAGATGAACATTTGGGCCTTTGAGGTCAAGAAAAGAGCATCTTAAAGCTGACCTTGTTTTATTTCATGCATTTGTTAGATGTAGAGAATTTCAAGGTGCATTGAAAATTGTAAGTTGGTAATTGATAACTGTTTGGGACGTCTGTGGCATATTTAATGGTGCTGTAATGTCTATGAACTAGCTGTGAGACCCAGGGTGTCACAACTGAAGATGACAGGGCTTGTGTTGCTTGCAAAGCATTTCACTTTGACTAAATATCTGCCACAGAGCATGCGGTGCTCTTTCACATTCAGTGCCTGCAACTGTCATTCTGATTTGGGCTCCTGGAAGAGTTACAAAATTGCAAACAAAATAAAATAAAGACATTACCTACCTTCTCAGCAGCAAACTAAAGGGAGTAGGCTTTGATTAGCCCATAGAAACTAGAAGGATATAAACCATAAGAAAAAATTGACAGTGATTCCCAAGGACTCAATTTAGCTGATAATTTTAATGTACTTCCCAATAGACCTATTTAATCCGAAACAATGAAAATTAATGGCCACTGGACAACACTTCACTGAACCTTAGAGAGGTGCAGACACTGTTATATGGACTCAGCCTATGCAAGATAATGGGCCTCAGCCGAGCAGGTTCAGATGTATAACCCCAGCTGATTGAGTCAGGTGTCAGCAATAGGATTACAAGGTGCCTTTGATACCCCTTAAGTCATGGGTGTATAAGCAAACTGTCTATTTGTGTCATAAACCGTGACACTGTTCAATAGATAGAAACTCTTGATTTTATCTATCTATCTATCTATCTATCTATCTATCTATCTATCTATCTATTTATCTATCTATCTATCTAAACCCATACAATCTGAGCTCATAAAACATTATTTCAATGTTTCCAATATCTAAACCAATTTGTATAGATGAGTATATCATTAACATAATTTAATTTTATATCACATGCCATCTCAGAATTTCCAGTATAGTTTATTTAAACTGGAAAACCTTTCTATTATATCTTCGGTATACATTTTGTATATTTTCTTGTGGAAATGGTGCTTTTTAATGTACTTCCATTTTAGCTACATGCTGCTGTTACTTCTTTTCACATTTTCAGCCTCCACAAGCAGCCATTTGCCCATTTCCTTTTGTTGCATATTAGTTAACGTTTTTAAGTATTATGTAATGGTGTCCCAGTGCAAATGCTCTTTCCTGTCTGGCATGCTTATTTGCATTGGAAGTTGATTTCCAAACATGTTTTATGGGTTGGTATTAAAAGATTACTTTATTGTGTTTCCAATTTACATTTTTCTTATGGTTTCTTAGTTTGAATATCATTTTCTGCACTGATTTTTCATGGACAGAGGTTCTGCCTGTGTGTGTTTGTGTGTGTGTGTGTGTGTGTGTGTGTTTGTGTGTACGCATGAGTAGACTTTGAATGACATGAGGAAAAATATGTTGAACTCTTGACCCTTAGCACCACAGAGTATTGCCTTATAAGGGAATAAAGTCGTTGCCAATGTGACTTTGATATTTGTCCATAGTGTACTAATGGCATATTCTTCATATTGAAATTAAAGGTCCAGTGAAGAAACAGAGAAATCAGAACTCATAAGAATAAGAGGGAGATCATGTGCAACTACAAGCCCAGAAGACACTGAAAACTCTCAGCAGCCACCAAAAGTTAAAAAAAAAAAAAAAAAAAAAAAAAAAACAAAAAAACAAACAGAAACAGAGACTGAAGATGCTACAAGCTGATGGGCCGAACAAATATGTCACCCTTTCCACATAGTGACTATGGGCAATCTGCCTCCAAACTGTAGTAGGTAAACATGTTTCACGTTTAATGACATATGTACACATACTTGATACAGACACCACACAGCTGGGCCTTTCCAGTGTGAAGATCTTTTCTACGTGATACATAGTTTTCAAATGCCAGCTGACACTTTCAAGACTGTAGTTCATCAGGACTTCCTCCTATTTCCTGATGCTGGTAACAAAACTTAGGATTGGGCTTTCTGGATAAATATTCCACTACTTAGGCTTCATTGCCAGCTATGTCTGTCGATATGGTTAATGGGACAGGTTGTAACAATGTGCCCAGCTGGCCTCAAATTTCCAGTGATCTCCTGACTCAGTTTCCCATATTCCGGGTGTTTGGTATTTACAACAAAATCTGGCTACTCCAGATTTTGACTATGGGGGCCTTGGGCTGTGAAATATATCCTGGTTCCTGACAAGGGACCTGAGACCTGGTGACCCTAAGGGATGTTACCCATCACTAGTCACAACCCTCCAGCAATGCCTCAAACTCCTCCACGTGTCAGGAATGCTCAAGACACTCTTCATTATATTGAGGTACCTAAAGGCCTGGAGGGTTAGCCAATTAGCCTTTCCTCCCACACACTCCTCCCTGCAAAGGTATTTAATCTCAGGCCCACCCTGAGAAGGGGCAGGTACAGTTTTACTCATTCACTTTCCCCCATTACAATAAATGTCTTCAAACCATGGACTGTCTCTTTTTACCAGGACCTGCCACAGGGAACTTTAGAGAAGGCCTTTGCCTACAGAGCCGCAGCCAACCTCCTGCAGAAGGCCTCCCTGCACTCCTAGCTGCGGCTGCCATAAAACCAAGCTTGTAGCCAACTTCCTAAAAGACAAAAGGACCTTCTTGTGGGAGCCAGGGAACCAGATGACCCCAGGCGTCATCACAGGCCCAGGGACCCCCGAGTGAGCTCCGGCTGTCCCATGCAGGTTCTCCACTACAGCCCCCATGAGCGGCGCCCTACAGCTGCCCTATGCCTGACACGGGATAAGTGCGGTCCATCTTCCTGGGTTCTGCCTCCCCCAGTGGCATGAGCCCTGTGGCAGAGCAGACTGGGACTCCCCACTGCCCCCCATTTAACCCGACATTTGACACTATCACAGAAGAACAGTTCCTTGTTTTAAGGAAGTCCAGTTTCTAATTGACCAATCGGAAGCTAGTGGAACACAGAGCTGGAACCCCCCAACACGAAAAGAAATGTCTCTTTTCATTACATATTAGCAGTGGGCCCAGCCACGGTGATCTCACAGTAATAGTATGCCCTGCACACCTCTTCTCTGTCATCACTTTCAAAGTAACAAAGCCAGAGCAGAATGTCAAAATAAGGGTCAACAGCATTATAATATCAAAAAAGTCCAGAGTTTCATATAATTACACATAATACCATGTACCAGGAAGTGTCAGGTTGAGTGATAACCGAGAAAACAGAAACGTTAAGGTTACCTTTCAATCTTATCCAGAATCGATCATAACATCCTGTCAACAAGCCAAAAACAGGATGTCACAGCAAAGAAATAGAAATGTATAGAAAACGCTGAGTTGGTCTTAGAGAGCTATTATCTAGAGGTATGCTATGATCTTGTTGCTGAGCCTGGCTGAGAATTCTCCTAGTCTGGGCTACCCTCAAAATCATGATGATCCCTTCTTTCAACAAATTAGACTTTGACAATAAATAAAATACTGTAGTTTTAGAAATAGTGAAGTTCCACTTGCTTAACAGTCCTATGAGAACTACAGAAAGAAAAAAAAAAGACCAATAGGATGGAGGAAGGAAAAAGAAATTATCCACGTGAATAAGAATGAGAAAGTAAGTAGAAATGGATGCAGGGTCTCAGGGCAGTGACTCTAAGTCTGTATTTGATACTTTCGACACGGAATTCCTTGGAAAACTAGAGGAGGGAAAGGCAGGAGTAAATATAATCTGAGTGAACAATGGTATAAAAATGTTTGTAATTTGACCACAGATGTCATTCTAGGAGCTCAAGATGATGGGCAAACATAAGCTATAGCAATGATTACAAAGAGACTAGTGCACATCATAATAAACCTTCTGAAACTTAAGACAATGTCTTCACAGCGCTGGTGCCAAGATGTCCCTTATGGAGGAGCACAATCCATGCACCATCTCCTATGACATCCAGCTATGCCAAGGTGTCTATGATGCCTCATGGGAAAGCTTGTGAATGACAAAGAGGTGGTAAATGTGATTGCAAGTTCTGAAGGAAAATTACACGTCACCTAGAATTTTACAACCAGAGATACATCATTGAGCAGGAAAGAGAAATTTAGACCGAGTCAGAGAAGAAATACTTCAAGAATTTTCCCCTAGAAGATGTAATGCGACCTTTATTGTTCTTTGCTGGTTTAGGTTTTGATGGACTTCTTTATTTCCCAGAAGAATGGTGCACACAGTACAATAAGGGTTCACTCCTCCCACCGTTGGTTTGCTTCTCTGTAGCTTAAAAACTATACACTTAACACAGGCTGGCTGTGAACCCAAATCCCCTGTCCTCAGTCTTTTACTACTGGTACTACAAGTGCAGAAACGTACAGCTACACTTTCAAAACCATTTCATTTTCTACACACCATCCCTTTCTCATATTTCACCTCTCTCAGATTTACCAGCAAGGCTGAGAAGATCCCAGAGCTTCACCTGTTCACCCACTGAGAAAGACAACAGGTTTCACCATTGAAACACACTGTTTTAGGTACAAAATAAGTATAATTAGAAAGGAGAAAATAGTCTTTCACTAAAGCACATCCAGGAAAATGTAAACACTGAATAAATAGAATAACAGATGGAAAACATGGCTGGGTTTTAAGTTTCCCAGTGAAGGAAGAAACGATGTCATTAGACCACATTCTTAGAACAACTAGTAAACCCTGGTCATTTTCTATGACGTGTACATTTTCTAAAGCCTATGGATATAACAAAGAATAGCTACATACAGATTACAAACATTTGTAGACTTCAAATCTTTACAACAAACATTATATTTCATTCTAAATTTAGTGTTCCTTTGTCCCTTGTGTATTTCCTAGTGCAGCATTTCAAGATGTTGAATGGATTCTGGGAAGGCATAATGTAGTGGAATGCACTATAACTGTCTCTTTAGAGTCTATCACTTGGCTGGGGATGTCACTTGTTCCCTGTACAAGCTGAGGATCATCTTAAAAATATGTGCTTTAAAATTACAATTTTCAGTCTCATTTAACATAGAGTTTTCAGCATTTTAGCCATTAAACGGATGTTTTGAAATTATTTTAAAACTGTGAAATGGTCTAGAAGGGAACCTGATTGTGCATGATTCTGTTTAAGTGATGCATTGTGAGTCCCTGTAGAACGGTGTAGCTGCTTATGGCAAAAAGGACCTGAGCAGAAACTCCTCAGCCATCTTACAGAAATACACTCCTGTTAAATGCCAGCATAGCCAAAGGTAAACAGCGATAATTTCAGCTCCTCTTCCAGAAAATAAACATTTTAGATCTCAAATCTTGGAGAAAGTAAGCAACATTTCAACCTTCAGGCTGAACACCATCTACAGACAGATAGCATACATTCAAGGGGATTTCACCAGGAAACTGGGTTTCATCTTAGTAATGTTGGGAGATCAATGCCATTGTATAGAAAAGCCAGTAAGGAGACAAAGCCATCTGAGAGGTTTTCTCCCAGATAAATGAACTGATTTTTTTTTTTATCTTAATTGGGCTTCACCTTTTAGTTTCCAGGTATTTAAGACAGTAAATCCTACAGATAATAAACTCACATTCCCTTTCTTTCTTTCAGTTTTTTAAATTAAGTTCCTTTCCCATACATCTGTTTTATACTAGATTTGACGAAACCCCAAAGAAATATTGAACTATGTCAATCCCAGAAGTTAAACCATAATTACACAGATCTTTGAGGTGATAAATAACTTGACATTGCGCTGTATTAAGCTGGAAAGTTTTCATTTAAATATTTTCCAAAGACCTGGCATTTTCACTTAGCAATATATATGGAAAGTATAAACAAAAAAACTAGATATCAAACTATATTAAAGAAACTTAATCTGCAGCCATTTTCTTTGTAGTCATTTTAAATATTTCAATGGGATCGTGGAATCTTTACTTTTATGTCAATACTCTAAGTGAAATCTATGACATTAAGAAGGTATAAAGCCTGGGGAGTGCAAAGAAGATAGGGAGCGCTGATGCTCTCCTAGATGATTCCTCTCAGCTTACTGCTGGGGGATCTGATGCCCTGTCTCTGCCTCACAGACACATATGTACACATAATTCAGACTGAAGTGATATGAATCTCAAAACGGACTTATACATGACTTTCTTTATGTAATTCAATTAGACCTAAAGTATTGTGATGTTCTTTTTTTTAATTGAACAACTTTCTTTAAAAAAAAACAAAGATAAATGTACAAACTCTAAGCATTTTTGCATAAAAGGATACGAATACAGTTTTGTCAGTACTTAGGTTTTTTTTAAAGGCTTAATAGTGTGCATTAAGATCTTACTAGTTACAGTGAGCATAAAGTACATGTAAAACAAGATGTAACCTGGAATTAGTCAAAGTTTTCTTGGTGTGGAAAGATGAAGCATAATGGCTTTTCATTTTCTGTTTTTTTTTTTAAGCCTTTGTTTTTTTCTTGGAGTTCATATAGTCTGTGAGTTGTTTCTGGGGTGTTCAGGGCTTTCTGGGGTTAGTATCCAGTTATCGGTGACTACATATTATGTCTGTTATTTTGTGACTGGGTTATCTCACTCAGAATGATATTCTCTAGATGCATACATTTTCTTAAGAATTTCATAAAGTTATTGTTTCTGATGACTGAGTAGTATTCCACTGTGTAAATATACCACAATTTTTATATCCATTCATCTACTGAAGGACATCTGGGTTCTTTCCAGCTTCTGGCTCTTATAAATACAGCTGCTATGAACATTGTGGTGCATGTGTCTTTGTTGTATATTGGAGCATCTCTGGGGTAAATGCCCAGAAGAATAGCTGGATCTTCAGGTAGTACTATGTCCAATTTTCTGAGAAATGGCCAGACTGATTTTCAGAGTGGTTGTACCAGTTTGCAACCCCACCAACAGTGGAGAAGTATTCCTCTTTCACCACATCCTCACCAGCATCTACTGTCATCTGAATTTTTGATCTTAGCCATTCTTACTGCTGTGAGGTGGAATCTCAGGGTTGTTTTGATTTGCATTTCCCTGATGGCTAAAGATTTGGAGCACTTCCTAAGATGCTTCTCAGCCATTCCATATTCCTCAATTGAGAACTTTTAGTTTAGCTCTGTACCCCATTTTTAATAGGGTTATTTGATTCTCTGGCGTCTAGCTTTTTGAGTTCTTTATATACCTTGGATATTAGGACTCTATCAGATGTGGGGTTTGTAAAGATCTTTTCCCACTCTGCTGGCTGCTGTTTTGCTTTCTTGACAGTGTCCTTAGCCTTACAGAAACTTTGCAATCTCATTAAGTCACATGTGTCCATATTTGACCTTAGATCTTGAGCCATTGGTGTTCTGCTCAGGAAATTTTCTCCTGTGCCTATGCGTTCTAAGGTTTTCCCTACTTTCTCATCTAATAATTTCAGTGTACCTGGTTTAGTGTGGAGATCTATGATCTAGTTGCACTTGAGCTTTGTACAAGGAGATAAGAAAGGGTCCATTTTCATTCTTCTGCATGCAGAGTACCAGTTGAACCAACACCATTTGTTGAATAGGCTTCCCTTTTTCCATTGAATGTTTACAGTTCTTTTGACAAAAAAATCAAGTGACCATATATGTGAGGCTCATTTCTGGATCTTCTATTCTATTCCATTGATCCACATGCCTATTTCTGTACCAGTACCATGCAGTTTTTAGCATAATTGCCTTGTAATATAGCTTGAGGTCAGGGATAGTCATTCCCGCAGATGTTTTCTTCTTGTTGAAGATGGATTTAGCTATTCTAGGTCTTTTGTTATTCCAGATGAAATTGTACATTGCTTCTTCCAACTCTATGAAGAATTGGGCAGGTATTTTGATGGGGCTTGCATTGAATCTGTAGATTGCTTTAGGTAAGATGACAATTTTTACAATGTTGATCCTTCCAATCCTTGAGCATGGAAGATCTTTGCATTTCCTGCGATCTTCCTAGATTTCCTTTTTTAGAGATTTGAGGTTCTAGTCATACAGGTCCTTCACTTGCTTAGTTAGAGTCACACCAAGGTATTTCATATTGTTTGTGACCTTTGTGAAGGGTATCTGTTTCCAAATTTCTTTCTCCCCATGTTTCCCCTTTGAGTAGAGGAAGGCTACTGATTTGTTTGAGTTAATTTTATATCCAGTCACTTTGCTGAACTTGTTTATCAGCTATAGGAGTTTTCTGGTGGAAGTTGTGGGGCCGCTTAAGTACATTATCATGTCATCTGCAAACATTGATGTTTTTACTTCTTCCATTCCAATTTGTATCCCTTTAATTTCCTTTTGCTTTATAATTGCTCTCGCCAGGACTTCCAGTACTGTGTTGAATAGGTAGGGGGAGAATGGTCAGCCTTGTCTAGTCCCTGATTTTAGTGGGATTGTTTCAAGTTTCGCACCATCAAGTTTGAAGTTGGCTATTGGTTTGCTGTATATTGCTTTTATTATGTTTACTTATGAGCCTTGGATTCCTGTTCTTTCCAAGTCTTTTAACATGAAGGGGTGTTGAATTTTGTCAAATGCTTTCTCAGCATGTAGTGAGATGAGCATGTGGTTTTTTTTTTTGTCTTTGAGTTTGTTTATATGGTGGATTATATTGATGGATTTCCTTATATTAAACCATTCCTGCACCCCAGGGATGAAGCCTACTTGATCATGGTGAATGATCATATTTTTGCATCAATGTTCATAAGTGAGATTGGTCTGAAGTTCTCTTTCCTTGTAGGGTCTTTCTGTGGGTTAGGAACAAAGGTAATTTTGGCCTCCCAAAATGAGTTAGGTAGTGTTCCATCTGACTCTATTTTGTGGACTACTTTGGAGAGCATTGGTTTCAGGTCGTCAATAAATGTCTGATAAAATTCAGCACTGAACACATTTGGACCTGGGCTTTTTTTGGTTGAGAGGCTTTTGATGACTGCTTCTATTTCTTTTGGTGTTATGGGATTATTTAGGTGGTTTAGATGGTCCTTGTTTAGCTTCAGTGTCTGGTATCAGTCTAGGAATTCATCCATTTCCTCCAGATTTTCTGGCTTTGTGGAGTATAGGCATTTGTAGTAGGATCTGATGATTTCTTGAATTTCCTCAGTTTCAGTTATTATGTCTCCACTTTCCTTTCTGATTTTGTTAATTTGGATAATCTCTCTTTGCCCTCTAGTTAGTCTGGCTAAGGGTTTATCAATCTTATTAATTTTCTCAAAGAACCAGCACTTGGTTTTGTTGATTCTTTGATTGGTCCTTTTTGTTTCTATTTGTCAATTTCTGCTCTGAGTTTGATTATTTCTTGCCATCCATTCCTCTTGGGTATATCTGCTTCTTTTGTTCTAGAGCTTGCAACTGTGCCGTCAAGTTGCTATTGTATGCTCTCTCCAGTTTCTTTTTGGAAGCACTTAGGGCTATGAGTTTTCCTCTCAGTACTGCTTTCATTGCATCCCATAGGTTTGTGTGTGTTGTATTTTCATTTTCATTAAATTCTATTAAATCCTTAATTTTGTTATTTCTTCTTTGACACAGCTATTGTTTAATAGAGCATTTTTAGTTTCCACGTGTATATGGGCTTTTTGTTGTCGTTATTGTTATTAAAGACCAGCCTTAGACAATGGTGACCTTATAGGATGCACGGGAGTATTTCAAACTTCTTATATCTATTGAGGCTTGTTTTGTGACTGGTCAATTTTGGAGAAGGTGCCGTGAGGTGCTGAGAAGGTGTATTCTTTGGATTTTGATGATATGTTCTGTAGATGTCTATTAATTCCAATTGGTTCATAACCTTCCCTAGTTTCACTGAGTCCTTGTTCACTTTCTGTTTCCATGATATGTTCATTGATGAGAGTGGGGTGTTGAGGTCTCTGACTATTATTGTGTGGGGTGCAATGTATTTTTTGAGCTTTAGTAGGGTTTCTTTTGTGAATATCGTTACTCTTGTATATGGAGCATATATGTTAAGGATTGAGAGTTCCTCCTGGCAAATTTCCCCTGTAATGAGTAAAAAGTGTCCTTCTTTATCTTTTTTGATAACCTTTGGTTGAAAAATTACTTTATTAGATATTAGAATGGCCACTCCAGCTTACTTCTTGGGGTCGTTTTCTTGGAAGTTTTTTTTTTTTTTCTCAACCTTTTATTCTGAGATAGTGTCTGTGTTTGTCTCTGAGATGAGTTTCCTGTATGCAGCAAAATCCTGGATTCTGTTTTTGTCTTTTGACTGATAGCCTATATCTTTTTATTGGGAAATTGAGTACATTTATTTTAACAGATATTAAGGAATAGTGGTTCCTCTTTCCTTCTATTTTTGCTTTTAGAGGTAGAATTGTGCCTATGTGTCTTTCTTCTTTTGGTTTTCTTGCTTAGGTATTTTTTTGTTTTTCCTAGGATGTAGTTTCCCTCCTTAGATTGGGTTTTCCACCTATAATTCATTGTAGTTCTGGGTTTGTGGTCAGATTTTTGTGTAAATTTAGTTTTGTCCTGGAATATCTTGGTCTCTCTGTCTATGGTGATTGAGAGTTTTGTTGGGTATAGCTGCTTGGGCTGACACTTGTGCTCTCTTAGGGTCTGCATGATGTCTGTCCAGGATCTTCTAGCTTTCCTAGTCTCTGTTTCAAGTTGGGTGTGATTTTGATTGCTCTGCCTTTATATGTTACATGACCTTTTTCCCTTACTACTTTTAGTATTCTTTCTTTGCTTTGGGCACTTGGTGTTTTGACTATTATGTTTTGGGAGGAATTTCTTTTCTGGTCCACTCTATTTGGAGTTCTGTATGCTTCTTTTCTGCTCCTGGCCATCTCATTCTTAAGGATAGGGACGTTTTTTTCTATGATTTTGTTGAATATATTTACTGTGCCTCTTAGATGATATTCTTCACCCGCTTCTATTCCTATTATCCTTAGGCTTCGTCTACTCATTGTTTCCTGGATCTCTCAGACATTTTGGGTTAGGAGATTTTGGCTTTTGCATCTTCTCTGACTGTTTTGTCTATGTTTTCCATGTTGTCTTCGGCCCTGAGAGTATCTCTTCTATCTCTTATAGTCTGTTGGAGATGCTAGCATCTGTGACACATTTTTTTTTTTTTTTTTTTTTTTTTTTTTTTTTTTTTAGGTTTTCTACTTCTAGGGTTGTCTCTTTTAGTGTTTTCTTTATTGTTTCCATTTCCATTTTAAATTCTTTCTTCTATTCCTTCATGTCTTTTGTTCTGTTTTTGTCTAGTTCTTTGATTAGAGTGTTTTTCTTGTTACCTCTTTCAAAGCTTCCATCTCTTTATGCTTTTCCTTCTTTTCTTATTTAAGGATCGTTATCATCATCTTGAGGTATGATTTCAGGTCTGAGTTTTCTTTTTCTGGAGTAGGGCATTCTGCTGCTTGCTGTGATGGGAGAGCTGGGTTCTGGTGTTGCCAGGTTGTCTTGGTTTCTCTGGGGGTATGTTCTTTCACTTTCCTCTTGCCATTTTGTTGTCTGTGATTATACGTGGTCTTGTTGTCAGTAATTGTTTCTCATCTCTCCCGTGTACCTGGCCTCTGTCCCTAGATCTCTGCTGTTCCTTGTGGCAGATGGCCTGAGTGCCTGTTCTGCATTCACAGGCCCTTCAGTTAGAAACCAAGTTCCTAAGCAGAGTTCCTGCTCTCATGAACTAATGGGAGCGGGCACACTTTCCAAGTGCTCGACACAGACCTCTCTGCTCTCCGGCTACTCAGAGCTCAGTCTCACCAGGACTGTGTCCCTGGATCTTTGTTGTTCCTGGTGGCAGATGTCCTAAGTTGTATTGTGATATTCTAATTACAATACTCTGAGAGTAGTAAATCTACATTAAGTGCCCAAATTATCACACATTACAAAAAGAATAAACAGCAGTTTTTCACAAAAACACATTTGATACTCATCATGTTTTCTGCTTGGAAGAATAAAAAGAAAGATTAATCTGAAAGACATTTTTTTTCCAGGTGCTGACTGGTAGCAAGATCATAAAATTCTGTACACAAGCAACGGTGCTGATTACCCATCCCACCCCCATTTTGCAGACACTATAACAGAGATCTTCTGTAAGTTAAATATTTTAGAGTATCAGAGTAATCTTTGTGGCTGGGAGAGCTAAGCAGGGATGAGTAAACATACCCTGTCAACATCTCTGCCCTTCACTGTGCTTCCGGTGAGAGTGAACCCTGTTTAGTGGATTCACTTGACAGGGCAATCCATTACCAGTGCCTTAAAAGCAGACATAAGTAAAACAACCTAAACCACATCCACTGTTAATAATAGATGTTTATTCGTCATTGGCAACTATTGATTATAGGCTTAAAAGGAAGTTTTTTGTGCATTGATTTTGGGGCCTTAGCCTTGGTATGGAGATAATTGTGAGAAACATGAGCTTAATGGAAGCATGTCTCAACTCTTAAAAAAATTAAGTTATCATTCAGGAACCATGATGCAGTGTGAGGCCTTGTAGGTTGTGAATAGAAACAACTTGCATTTGGAAAGACACTGTGAACCATCATTTTGCAGATTTGTTAAGGACAGTTTTCTTCTGTTATTTGTAGCCTCAGAATTTAGAGCTCTATTATTCTAAAGGTTTAGACAGATGCACCTTGCTTTTTATGTCTGAGTTGAAACTGAGTCTTATCAATCATATGAACTATTCATTTGCTCATGACTCCAAACTTATTTTCTATTCTTCTCTGACACCAGGGACATGCAGTGTATTAAGGATTTGGATAAAGTGGTGCACATGCTACTGTGTCCAGACTTGAGAAATCACACAAATACAGGGTGAATGCAGTAAGGGATTACACAGGACAAACTTCTGTGGTATTTAAAGCCCTAAGCTGGAGAATAATTTGAACTCTATACTCTAATGGAGAAGATAGTCATTAATCTGTGAATCTCGACTTCATATTAAACCTGTCATATACAAAGTGAAAAGTTACAAACTGTTACCTATTGGGATGACATGGATAGTGATGTTAACATACATATGAAGTCACATCAAATTGTGAAAAAGTCAAAGGAAGGTCAAGTGGTGTGTGAGATGTCTAGACATAGATGACGCAGATATATGGACCCTCGCAAATGCATAATGATTAATTAGAACCAGTAATAACATGGCTCTTATACATGGTAGTAATGTCCTCAATGACTAAGCTATTGAGATAAAATATTTTTATAGATGAGATTCAATATTGACAGTTTGTTCTCACTTCCATTAACTTATTTTTATTGGCATGTAAAAAGCCATTATTGCACCGTGGTAGCTCAGACTGTAGTCTGGGAATTTAGAGTGTATAGAGAAGGCATCACAAGTTTAAAACCGTCTGACATACAAAAGGAAATTTAGTCTCAGAGATGTGTAAAAACCATTAAAAGCATCAAAGGCCAATAAATTGTATGTACTTGTACTTGTATCCAATTGTATCTTTTCCCTGTACGTATAGAGTATGTCTGTTGTATTTTAAAAGATAGATATCATCCCATAGTGTAGACTGAGGTCAGCAAGGACTTGTATCTGTGTACATATTTGTCTCATATACTATTCCATTGCTGTGATAAGGTATTATGAACAAGGAAAAAAACATATGAAACAATTCATTGGACTTACAATTTGAAAGATTGAAGGGTCCATCGTGATGGGGTTGTATGGCAGCAAGCAGCCAGCGCCTTGCCTGCACGAGTTGAGAGAGCATACTTCAGTTCATTGTTAGGGAGCTAAGAGATAGCCATGGGAATCTCAGGAGTCATTTGAAACCTCAAAGCACTGCTCTAGTGACACACCTGCTCCAACAAGAACACACCCACTGATCCTTCCCAAAGAGTTACACCAACCTAGGAACAGTTATTCAATCCTATGAGCTTTTGGGACAATTCTTATTCAAACCACCACAATGTGCATATATTAAGACTGTCATTTCTACATAGAAAAATACTTATTGTGCAACAAAATGTATGTTACTTTTGCAAGATGTGGTATTTTTGTAAGTTATCAAAAGTTAGAATGATCCTTATTCATGTCCTTCCTCTTGTTTAAGAATTGTTTTTATATTATATAGATTTTTATGACAATTTTAATTAAAACTGGACAATTATGAAATATTGTTAAACATTTAATATGTTTATGCTTGTAAAATGAGTTTTAACAGTATTGAGACCTCCTTATCCATATGGTCTCTACTTCAAGCTCAATAAGAAATACAGAGTTACTGCAAGATATCTGCCAATGTGTGTGAATGTCAAAACTTTCTATAAACTGAATAAGGCTAATAGGCAGTACTACATTCGACTAACTGTCAGTGAAAATACACACTCATTTTTGAGAAGGCAGGTAGATATTGCATTATTATCTGCTCCATTTCAGATGAAATATGTTCAAAATATTTATAAGAATATAATTCTCTTAAAAAAAGAATATAATTCTCAGTTGCAATTCTTTTCCCATACAATTTTTCTGTTAGTTCACGTATACATACATCCAATTCTCAGACAGAAATTATGATGTACTTACAAGAATTGTAATTATTATCTAAATGACAATGACAAACCAATATTTATGCCATCTAAATGTTCACAGAGATTAAATTACATTAAACATATTTTATTACACTCACAACTGGAAATATGGGAGATCCAGTACACTGTAATTTAGTGCCAGCAAGGAGAATATAAATTACCAAATCTCTCTCACTACTCACTTGAGTCAAAACACTCAGTCCAAATTGTCAAAAGAGTGCATTAACAATGACTTCTAAGATAGATTTAACACCAAGGAAGTAAATTACGGTTGCATTTAATGCGTCACAATTCACTCACAGCTGGAAATGTGTCGCTATTTCTTCTCTTTATTATTAAATATATCTAATTTCAAAATTAGTGGGAAGCAAGCATCCCATATTATGCAAAGACGAAGGTTGACAGTGGTGCGCTTTATTACCTCAGTATTTTGTGTTTTAGAAATATGGAGATTTCTGTCTGAGTTTTTCATTGTCACAATGTCTCTTGATATGTTGACCAAGTACCTTTCTTCACCAGCATGGGGCTAAGGTCTTAAGATGTATGTGATAACTAGCTACAGAACCATGTCTGTTCTGAAGAGCCTTGATTTGGAGTCAGCAGTGGACTGATACAGAGAGAGAAGGGGACTATGAAGAATTCCACATCCTTCGTGGCCAGAATTTTGTCTCAAAACAGAAAAACCAATGCAGATCACATACTCTCCTGTTGCTGTAGCAAAGGATCTGACTCTTCCCTGTAAAATATTTAGTACAAATAGCTGGGAACATGCATCAAAGAAAAAATATGGCCTGGCTCACAACAGACAAGGAGGATATACACAAGCCCTGAAAAGACAACAATTTCCATAAAACAGAGCATGCTCAGCCAAAGCCATGAAGGTGTCTGTGTCATCTGGCAAAGTCAGGTTTCAGGCCTATGTGTTTTTGCTAGGTGGATACACTTGGACGGGGAGACAGCATTCAAGAAGCTGTTTTTCTTGCTGTGTCGTGAGGATACATGTCAGCTTGTCTGCTGAGGCTACACACTCTACTGAGGGCTTATGCTTGCAGCAAACACTTAACCATTATGTTTCTCTCTGGGCCTCAGAGCCTTCCCATTAGCACCTCCATATGGTGGTTTGGTGGCATGGCACCTGGTTTTATTCAAAATAATTAATATCTTAGATAACAATCAAGACAACATTCCTGAAAAAAATTGATATTCTTTGCATAAATAATTGATAGTATTATTCTATCACTTTTGTTTCACTCTATTAATTGTCCATTAATTGATTAACCTCTTTCTATAAGACAGACTTGTGTAATAGGCAGATATCTTGTTCCTCATAGAACCTGATTAATACTCTGTAGAGAAATTTTAATCCAGCTACATGAATACTCTGATCACACCCAAAGACCTTCTAAGTCTGTCTGATCTTGTTGGAATGCAGACATGTCCTTAGTATACATCTTAAAGGTAAAATTAATTTGTAGAAGGAAGCAGCCATGTTTGAAAGTGATGTCTCATTGAGAGACAGACAAAATGGCAAATGAGAGAAAGATTTGAAAGAATGAGTCAGAGATAGTGTATGTGCGGGTCTCAGGAGAACAGCACAGGAAAGAGAAGTTATTTCAGAGCAAAACAAGGGAGAGAAGCACCCAGATGGGGGTCATTGCAGTGATGGAGAACAGTGGAGTTGAGTCTATCCGTGAATCCATGCAGTTCTGTGCAGGTCAGCAGAGACAGCTGAAGCCACAGAAGAAGGAGCCAGAAGATTAGAACAAATTTCCAGAGTCAGCTTGAGGCTAAGCAGAGCAATTCAACCAGAAGCTAAGAGAAGCCAGATTAAATCAGTCAGCAAGGAGAGGAGTTTGAGTCAGAACAGTTGAGTTGAACCACCCAGCCAGAGTTCTGAAAGACTAGAAAGGATGAGCTTATTCACCAGTAAGCCTCAGAGAAGATAATTACATCAGACCAATAAAAGTTACATTTACAATGCTCCAGATAATTCCATTGCTTCCATGAGCACATTCTTTTGGTTACCAATAATTATCCATTCATAGCACTAGCTTGGAAACTGTGACAAAATAAATCAGGTCCAGGTAATAATGAGTATCTTGCGTTTTTATTATTCCAAGTATGTCTTCCATGTACTCAATACCTTTTATTTTAAGACCTACAAAGTTAATGTTTTCTTTTAGTTTGATATTGTATAACCAGTGTCAGTTATCTTGGTCAACAACTGGGAAAAAAATATTAATGAAAAATACTTTAAGTAAGTCATCATCTCAAGACTTTATTTCTTTGTCTACTTTTCTAGGCCCTTAGTTCTATATGCCGAGACCTTCTTCTAGTAAAGTTATCAAACACTTGCTAATGACCACAATCCTGGCCTCCAAATTTGGTTCACTTTGTGTGTCTTTTCTGTCATCTTCAATTCGTTCTTTAAGAACAGTACACGTTGGACTGTTTAAATTTTCTTGCTCATGTGATGCATGTATTTGGTTCTATGTATAGCTCAGCCCTTCCAAATCCTCCTGAGTGTCCTCTACACATACCTCTTTCTCTAATCCACTCTCATTTTAAACAGATTTTTAAAAGACATTATCTTCATTAGTGTTGCCCATCTGCTCATGGATATGAAGCCATCCACAGGAGCATGGGAAACTCCATATTAGGATTTACATGCCCAAAAAAACTGACTCTTTTTTCCCTGTCGGCCATTAATGGCCCATTGCTTCTCAGCTTCTGCACCATTCATCCATATACATGAGAGTTCTGACTGGCTTAGTACTATGCCGGCAGCGCAGGCACTGGGAGATCATGGCTCTAGTTGTATAAATGCCCTACTATATCCAAAAATTACTTTTAGAGCCATCTTCCATAACTGTGGCCCTGACAATCTTTCTGCTCCTATTTTAAAACATTTCCTGAATGCTGAGGGCAGGGAGTTTGTTATAGAAGTTCCTCTTACAGCTTAGAACTTTGTGGAGTTCTTACTTATTTATTCTCAGAGTTCATACTGTTGTAAATTTATGCATTAACGAATACCCACAGCAAAAATAAGTGTCTCTAATGGAGGTTAAAATCTGTAGTAACAAGTGATGTAATGTGTATTTAGAGAGAAGCTTGAGACAATGTTCATCTAACAAGATAGTAGTGCTAAATTATTCCCCACGGCCGAAGATCTCCAAACCCATGGATCTGTTGTTATGTTTAGAGCAAGAATGAATGCTATCCTGTGCAGTTGGTCTTAAAGCCAATTGGTTACCCACAAAACATTCTAAGTCAGTATTAGCTTGATATAAGTATTGTATATCTTTTTCTTCTGCCAAGAAAAGTAAAGGACAGAGTAAAGTTTCTCTAGTTTATCCTGGGATTGAGATTATCTACTGTGTAATCTCCTTAGAGTGTTTCATATAACTAAATAGTACTCAGAGACACTATGTTAACAAAGACAGAAATTGCCCAAGAAGGAATCCACACTCTACAGTCTAATCTCAAAAGTCATACTTAATTGCTTTTACTGAATTCATTAATTAGAAATGAGACTTTAAGTCCACTCATACTTAAAGTGGGGTGGGGTAGGATGTACATCAGAGGGAATCCAAGAAGAGTCAGATATTTGTGAGCTCAGAGGCTGCCTGCATTAAATATCACATGCTGAGTTTAATATAAACCTATATCAACAAAAGGGGGAACATTTAGACATATTTAAGAATACTAATTAGTTTTGAATAAACACAATTGATGACAGGTGCCAAGCTTAAAAATAAACACATTTTAGAATATCAGCTAAATTATATGGAAATGTAACAGTTATTTAGCTAACTTTATTGCTGAAGGATATTTTCCAATTAAATCAAAAATGCTGTTACTCTCTGGGTGTACATCTTTGTTAAAGTGAAATGTGAATTTGTTAGTGCAAATACTTCATGAGCAACTTTGGTTGTTATATTGACACTAATAATTCCATAATTTATTTCCAAATTTGGCATTTTGAGAGTGGGATTTTTAACATTCAATAATAATGGATTATAACTATATTAGTGTTATGATTTATCAATAACTAATAAAATTAATATGTTATAATTATATCTAAATTAGGTCAAGAGCAGCTGAATGCAAACATGTTCAGATACACATACTTGTCTACGGCCATTGTGCATCCGCATAAATAACACAATATTGAATTGTGTTCGCACTTTCTCTTATGTGGAGATGCATTAACAGCTACAAATATTTTATTTATAAATATATTTTATTGTACTATTTATGAAGTTATATCATAAACTTAGTGTAAAGAAAGCTAAAAATAACCTAATATAAGAAAGGTCAAGAATTGCTCAACACTCAAAGGCTAACAGAACTTTCAGTGTGAACCTTATTTTATTAAAAATTTGTTGAACTGGTAATATACTTTAAGTGGTGAAGAATATTTCTATTTCTTTCAGGGACACCTATTGATTGTTTTACATGTTGAAAATTTTACTATTTCCTTTATTGAAGTGAAGTCTAGCTGAGCTCTCCACCTGATTATTACTTAGAACTTCTTTCAAAATGAAACACTACTTTATTAAGAGTAGATGTTCTGAGAACTGAAATGGGTAAATTATGAGATTTTTGCTTAAGCCTCACTGTAGCCAAGGACTAGATAAAATGATGAAATTTTAGCCATTTCTTTGTCCTTTCTATCCTTGTTCACCTTATACAAATCAAGCAGAAGATACTTTAATTCTTAATATGCACATTTGAGGGTTTATATGAATCATTAAAATAATTTTTCTTGAAACATTATATATATATGTGTGTGTGCATATTGAATTCAAATGATGATGAGATATTATTAACTTATTAAATGAGGATGAAATGTTATTAAGTACTTCGTATTCTCTAACTTATTTGAATTGTGCATTGATATATAAGGTTTTTTATTTTAGAATGTTAGAAATCTTAAGTATAACTTGACTCTTAGAAGATTTTAATGGGAGTTTAGAAATTTCTCATATTCCTGACAGGAACAACCTAATTTCAAGTGCTAAAGTTAACATGTAACTTCACCTCTATTCTTTTCCCTCACTTATATATTGATGTAAGGTCTTAATCCCTTCCTTATGAGTCTATCAATATAAAATTATTCATATATATTATATATCAGTCAACAGGCTCAGTGAGATCTTATTTCTTCTGTGTATCAGGTTACTATTGTGCAGTAACCCAGTCCCAAACCTAACTTGTCTTAGGAGGTGGGAGGATGCTCTGAAAAGCACTAAGGAGTAAACCTTTCAGGTACGGAAGGCCCTCAAAAGCTTTGTTGCAAGCATTTAGTACTAATACGGTAACGTGAGAACAGATGGTGGGTAGATGGCACAATGTGGTTTATTAAAATGGTATGGCTTCAAGAGGAGAACTGGATTTATTTGGGTGACACCCCCCCCTTTATTAACTTAGCAGCAATGTTCTGTTATTTTCTTAGTTGAACAGTTGGATTCTGGTTTTCCTAATTTTGTTGGCCATCTTCACACAGTATCAAAGCACTGAAGTTTAGTAGGGATTTAGGGGATGCTCCTTCTGGATGACGTGTTGGTTTGCTGTCCCTAGAGTCCTTGGTGTCTTCATCATAATTCTCATCATCCAGAAAACTACTATGGATGTGGGACAGGAAAATGAAAGATCTTTTCATTTCCCATATTTCAATTGGTTCATCTGTTTTATTGTATTTTATTTCTTAAGGAGCGCTGGGCGCGTGACCAATGTGTGCCTCACTGGGAAGTCTCATCACAAACTGTGTGTGTGCTACAGTAGGCAGAGACATGTCCACCATGACTCTCATAATCAGCATGATATGGATGCTTCTTCAGACGTGCTTCTGCCTGAAAATACTCTAAGGTCTCTAGGTGACTGAAATTAGGGAAGATATCTGTTGCTGCACCAGTCAACAAAACACAAAATCTGAGGAGCAGCTGTCCAATGACTGGTGGTCCTCTTGTTTGTGTCATATGTATATCTGTAAATCCAATGGAATATTTCACTTCTCAACATCACTAATCAACTATAGGAACTGAATATGTGGCGTTTGCCCTACTAAACGTTTCATTCATCTTGTAACAATCTTGTTCTCTGTCCTTACAGTCCTAGTGTCCTTGATTTAATAAACTCTTTCTTTTTGGCAAGTCATCATCTTTTATATAAATACATTCACTTTCTTCCTTCCTAAAAATGTATGCATATGTACAAGTGCTCTGTTTTGCTTCAAGAAGAAAGCGTCTGATCTGATCCCTTTATAGGTCATCCTGAGCCACCATATGGTTGCTGGGAATTAAACTCAGGACCTCTGAAAAATAAAGAGCATTTTTAACTTATAAGCCATCTTTAAAAGCCTGCCAGCCTGTGTCTTTCATTCCTTCCTTCCACTCATTCTGCTTTCCCTCCTTCTACCCTTTTTTTCCTTCCTATTTTCTATTCCTCAGTCTTCTCTCTCTCTCTCTCTCTCTCTCTCTCTCTCTCTCTCTCTCTCTCTCTCTCTCTCTCTCTCTCTCTGGGGGGGGGTATGAAAGAGAGAGAGAGATTTTTTCAATTTTACATCCTGACTGCTGTTTCTCCTCTCTTCTTCTCCCAGTCCTGTGTAGACATCTCTCATACCTTACCTATCTATGCTTTCTCTGTCTCTCTTCAGAAAAGAACAGGCCTCTAACAAATATTAACTACCTTGGCACATTAAGTTGCAGTAAGATTAACCACCTCCCACTGTATTTACAGAATCAGTAAGCAATTTTTATATTCATATAAAAAACTACTTATTTTTCAGCATATCAATTAAACTCATTAGTTCCAAATATATACTCCATTGGGTGTTATTTATTCCATTTAATTGTGGCTGCCACATGAACACAGAAGCATCAAGTGTTTATTTCCAAAGTTGTTCATAGTTACACAGTGATTGCTGAATTATAGAATTAGCAATCCAATAAGATACTATTTATTAAAATTTCTTGTATCTTAAGGTGTCTAAAATGCAGTTATTTGGTGTTGGGTGGGGGTAAAGAACTGAAGCCCTGAGGGCCAGCAGAAAGAATGGAAATAGGCAACCTCTGGAGGTAGGAGGTTGGGAGACCCTCTAGAATATACTAGAAACCTGGAAGGTGAGAGACCAAACAAAGGGACTTTAGATGAAATGCCTTACTGTGGGGAGAGGGAACAAGAAGAGCCCACATTCAGCAGAAAGACACGGCATCAAGTGAGGGGTGGGGTTGCTATCCCACAGTGAAAACTCTGACCCATAATTGTCCCTGTCTGAAAGAACAGCAGGGATTGAAATGGAGAAGAGCTGAGGGAAAGAAGGTCCAGCAACAGGCGCAAATTGGGAACCAGTTATTTTATTTTAATAAACAGTCTTGCCCAACACTTTGTTCAGTGACACAATTTGTATACCTGTTACTGTGACTTTTAACTTTTCAGATGAAGTGATGAGAAGAATGCTAAATCTGTGCTGTGCTGATACACAACTTGGGCTGAGCCTAGATCTTTGTTCTAAATAGTCCTAGGCCCAGGCTTGGATGCTTGTAGCCTCTGTACAACCTTGCCTTGTAAGATCACCAATTCAATCTGGCTTCTCTTGACTTCTCCTTGAACTGTTTTGCTTGACTTCATAATAAAGTTGGCAGTATGTTCTAATCTTCCAGCTCCCTATTCCCTGGCTTGATCTGTCTTCACCTGTGTCTAGCTTGCTCTCTCTGCCACATGTTTCTCTAAAGATGCTCTGCCATAGACACACATGGCCTCCATAGCTCTCTCTCTCCTCCTTATCTTGTGCTGTTCTCATGTGAGTTGGGCGCACCCTATCTGAGTCAATCTGTCAAATCTTCCTCTGATTCATCACTCAGCCTACCACTCATTTACACATCACATTGAAACATGGCTCTTCCCTTCTACAGACAAAGATTGCCTTAATTGTTGGGGACTAGAGATGTCTACTGAGGGCATGTCTGTAGTCTAGCCAAATCATGCTATAATATAGGCTGTACCTGCCTTCAGGCTGGATCATACAGACCTTGAAGGTCTTTGGATGTGATCCCTTGTTATAAAAGCCATGTTGCTGCATTAAATGCCCATTACAATCCTGCATTGAATTAGTTGTAAGATATTTTATACTTTTATGTTTGTTTGTTTGTTTATTCACTTTAGAATTTCCAGTAAAACTAAATTGGAATTCCAGCTAGGAAGTCAAAGCAATATTGCTGGACAATATCTGCTAATATTATTTGGATATTTGCTTTGGAACAAAATGGTCTTTTTGTTATAGTTAAAACACCTCCCGACACAAAATAGTAAAAACATCAAGTGCCCAAAGTAAAGAAAGAATACTAAAAGCAGTAAGGGAAAAAGGTCAGGTAACATATAAAGGCAGACCAATCAGAATCACACCCGATTTTTCAACAGAGACTATGAAAGCTAGAAGAACCTGGACAGACATCATGCACACCCTAAGAGAGCACAAGTGCCAGCCCAAGCTGCTATACCCAGCAAAACTATCAATCACCATCGATGGAGAGATGAAGATATTTCAAGACAAATCAAAATTTACACAATATCTAACCACAAACCCATCACTACAACGAATTATAGGTGGAAAACCCAATACAATGAGGGAAAATACAGCCTAGTAAAAACAGGAAAACCCCTAAACAAGAAAACTAAAAGAAAAAAAGACACAGACACAACTCAACCCACATAAGCAATAATGGCAGGAAACAGAAACCACTATTCCTTGATATCTATTAACATAAATTGACTCAACTCCCCAATAAAGAGACATAGACTATCAGACTGGATACGTAAACAAAATCCAGCATTTTGCTGCATACAGGAAACTCATCTTAGAGACAAAGACAGACACTATCTCAGAGTAAAAGGGTGGGAAAAAAACTTCCAAGCAAACAGCCCCAAGAAGCAAGCTGGAGTGGCTATTCTAATAACGAATAAAGTAAATTTCCAACCAAAAGTTATCAAAAAAGATAAGGAAGGACACTTTTTACTCATTACTGGGGGAATCTGTCAAGATGAACTCTCAATTCTTAACATATATGCTCCAAATAAAAAAAGCACCCACATTCATAAAAGAAACCCTACTAAAGTTCAAAAAATACATTTCACCCCACACAATAATAGTGGGAGACTTTAATACCCCACTCTCACCAATGGACAGATCATGGAAACAGAAACTGAAGAAGGACACTGCAAAACTAGCAGAGACCTTGAACCAACTAGAATTAATAGATTTATACAGAACATATCACCCTAAAGTAAAGGAATACACCTTCTTCTCAGAACCCCTGGCACATTCTCAAAAATAGACCACATAATTGGACACAGAACAAGCCTCAATTGATTTAAGAAGATTGAAATACTCCCATGCATCCTCTTAGATCACCATGGTCTACGGCTTTAACAACAACAAAGACGACAGAAAGCCTACCTACACATGGAAACTAAACAAAGTTCTGTTAAATGATAGCAGGGTCAAAGAAGAAATAAAGAAAGAAATTAAGGACTTTCTAGAATTCAACGAAAACGAAAACACAACATACCCAAACCTATGGGATGCAATGAAAGCAGTACTGAGAGGAAAACTCATAGCGCTAAGTGCTTCCAAAAAGAAACTGAAGAGAGCTTACATCAGCAACGTGACAGCACAGCTAAAAGCCCTAGAAGAAAAGATAGCAGATATACCCAAGAAGAGTAGACGGCAAGAAATAATCAAAATTAGGGCAGAAATAGACCAAATAGAAACAAAAAGAACCACTGAAAAAAATCAACAAAACCAAGAATTGGTTCTTTGAGAAAATCAACAAGATTGATAAACCCCTAGCCAGACTAACTAGAGGGCAAAGAGACAGTATACAAATTAACAAATCAGAAAGGAAAGTAGAGACATAACAACTGAAACTGAGGAAATTCAAGAAATCATCAGATCCTACTACAAAAACTTATACTCCACAACATTGGAAAATCTGGAGGAAATGGACGAATTCCTAGACAGATACAAGATCCCAAAGTTAAACCAGGACCAAGTAAACCATCTAAATAACCCTTTAACACCTAAAGAAATAGAAGAAGTCATCAAAAGCCTCTCAACCAAAAAAAGCCCAGGTCCAGTCAGCTTCAGTGCAGAATTTTATCAGACATTTATTGCAGATATAACACCAATACTCTCCAAGCTATTCCAAAAGATAAGATCAGATGGAATGCTACCCAACTCATTTTTTGAGGCTACAATAGCCTTTGTTCCTAAACCACACAAAGACCCTACAAGGAAAGAGAACTTCAGTCCAATCTCACTTATGAACATTGATGCAAAAATACTCAACAAAATCCTTGCAAACCGAATCTAAGAACACATCAAAACGATCATTCATCATGACCAAGTAGGCTTCATCCCGGGCATGCAGGGATGGTTTAATATAAGGTAATCCATCAACATAATCCACCATATAAACAAACAAAAAGAACAAAATCACATGGTCATCTCACTAGATGCTGAGAAAGCATTCGACAAAATCCAACACCCCTTCATGTTAAACGTCCTGGAAAGAACAGGAATCCAAGGTCCATACTTAAAAATAATAAAAGCAATATACAGCAAACCAACAGCCAACATCAAACTTAATGGTGGGAAACTTGAGGCAATCCCACTAAAATCAGCGACTCCACAAGGCTGCCCACTCTCCCCCTACCTATTCAACATAGTACTGGAAGTCCTGGCTGGAGCAATTAGACAGCAAAAGGAGATCAAGGGGATACAAATCGGGAAGGAAGAGATAAAAACATTACTCTTTGCCGATGACTTGATAGTGTACTTAAGTGACCCCAAAAATTACACCAGAGAACTCCTACAGCTGATAAACAAGTTCAGCAATGTGGCTGGATACAAAATCAACTCAAACAAATCAGTAGCCTTCCTATACTCAAAGGACAAACATATGGAGAAAGAAATTAGGGAAAACGTACCCTTCACAATCGTCACAAAAACTATGAAATACCTTGGTGTGACTCTAACTAAGCAAGTGAAGGACCTGTATGACAAGAACTTCAAACCTCTAAAGAAGCAAATTGAGGAGGATCTCAGAAAATGGAAAGATCTCCCATGCTCATGGATTGGAAAAATCAACATCTTAAAAATGGCCATCCTACCAAAAGCAATCTACAGATTCAATGCAATCCCCATCAAAATTCCAACACAGTTCTTCATGGAATTGGAAAGATCGATGTGCAATTTCATATAGAACATCAAAAGACCTAGAATCGCGAAATTCATCCTCAACAACACGAAAACATCTGCGGGAATCACTATCCCTGACCTCAATCTATATTACAAGGCAATTGTGCTGAAAACTGCCTGGTACTGGTACAGAAATAGGCATGTGGATCAATGGAATAGAATAGAAGATCCAGAATGAGCCCTCATATATGATCACCTGATTTTTGACAAAGGAGCCGTAAACATTCAATGGAAAAAGGGCAGCCTATTCAACAAATGTACCGGTCCAACTGGCACTCAACATGCAAAAGAATGAAAATAGACCCTTTCTTATCTCCTTGTACAAAGCTCAAGTGTAAATGGATCAAAGATCTCCACATTAAACCACATACACTGAAACTATTAGATGAGAAAGTAGGGAAAACTTTAGAACATATAGGCACTGGAGAAAAATTCCTGAACAAAACACCAATGGATCAAGCTCTAAGATCAAAGATTAACAAATGGGACTTAATGAGATTGCAAAGTTTCTGTAAGGCTAAGGGCAATGTCAAGAAAACAAAACGGCAGCCAACAGAATGGGAAAAGTTTTTTACCAACTCCATATCAGATAGCGGCCTAATATCTAAGGTATACAAAGAACTCAAAAAGCTAGACAACAGAGAATCAAATAACCCTATTAAAAATGGGGCACAGAGCTAAACAAAACATTCTCAGTTGAGGAATATTGAATGGCTGAGAAATATCTGAGGAAGTACTCGACATCCTTAGCCATCAGGGAAATGCAAATCAAAACAACCCTGAGATTCTACCTCACACCAGTCAGATTGGCCAAGATCCAAAACTCAGATGACAACAGATGCTGGCGAGGTTGTGGAGAAAGAGGAACCCTTCTCCACTGTTGGTGGGGTTGCAAACTAATACAGCCACTCTGGAAATCAGTCTGGCGATACCTCAGAAATTTGGACATAATACTACCTGAAGACCCAGCTATTCCTCTTCTGGGCATATACCCCAGAGACACCTTAGTATACAACAAAGATATTTGCACCACAATGTTAATAGCAGCTCTATTTATAATAGCCAGAAGCTGGAAAGAACCCAGATTTCTTTCAGAAGATGAATGGATATAAAAATTGTGGTACATTTACACAATGGAATACTACTCAGCCACCAGAAACAATGACTTGACCAAATTCTTAAGAAAATGGCTGCATCTAGAGAATATTATTCTGAGTGACATAACCCAGTCTCAAAAGAACAGACATAATATGCAGTCACTGAAAATGGGATGATAACCCCAGAGGCTCGCACTGCCCCAGAAACAACTCACAGACTGTATGAAGTCCAAGAAATAAACAAAACAAAACAAGACAAAACAAAAAAATCTCTACACAACAATAAAACTTTGACTATTTCCATGTTACATTTTGTTTTACATGTACTTTATGCTCATTGTAACTATTAAGTTTTCAATGCATACTATCAAACCTTTACAAAAATCAAGTACTGACTAAAAAATATATTCATAGAGTTTTATATAAAAATTATTTTAAAATCTGAAAAAAAAGTACTGACAAAAATGTATTGTATACTTTTATGCAAACAATGCTTAAAATCTATACATTTATCTTTGTTTTGTAAAATAAAGTTGTTAAAAAAACAAAAGAATATTAGCAATGGCAAAAAAAAAGCAGTATTGAGAAGGAAAACTCATTGCTCTGAGTGCTTCCAAAAAGAAACTAGAGAGATCATACACTAGCAACTTGACAGCACAGTAGAAAGCTCTAGAACAAAAAGGAGCAGATATACTCAAGAGTAGTAGACGGCAAGAAATAATCAAACTTAGGGAAGAAATAGACCAAATAGAAATAAAACCAACTATTTAAAGAGTCAACAAAACCAAGAGGCTGGTTCTTTGAGAAAATTAAGAAGATTTATAAACCCTTAGCCATACAAATTAGAGGGTAAAGAGAGAGTATCCAAATTAACAAAATCAGAAATGAAAGTAGAGACATAATAACTGAAACTGAGGGAATTCAAGAAATCATTATTTCCTACTATAAAAGCCTATATACTCAACAAAGCTGGAAAATCAGGAAGAAATGCATGAATTCCTAGACAGATACCAGATACTAAAGTTAAACCAGGACAAGGTAAACTATCTAAATAATCCCATAACACCTAAAGAAATAGAAGCAGTCATCAAAAGCCTCTCAACCAAAAAAAGCCCAGGTCCAGATGGGTTCAGTGCAGAATTTTTCAATCATTTATTGACGACCTAATACCAATACTCTCCAAACTATTTCATAAAAAGGAATCAGATGGAACACTACCTAACTCATTTTTTGAGGCTACAATGATCCTCATTTCTAAACCTCACAAAGACCTTACAAGGAAAGAGAACTTCAGCCCAATCTCACTTATGAAAATTGATGCAAAAATACTCAACAAAATACTTGCAAACTGAATCCAAGAACACATCAATACGATCATTCACCATGATAAAGTAGGCTTCATCTTTGGTATGCAGGGATGGTTTAATATACAAAAATTCATCAGTGTAATACACCATATAAATAAACTCAAGCAAAAAAAAAACCACATGGTCGTCTCACTAGATGCTGGGAAAGCATTTGACAAAATTCAACACCCCATCATGTGAAAAGTCTTGGAAAGTACAGGAATCCAAGGCCCATACCGAAGCATTATAAAAGCATACAAAAACAAACAGCCAACATCAAACTTAACAGTAGGAAACTTGAAGCAATCCCACTAAAATCAGAAACTCGACAAGGCTGCCCACTCTCCCCCTACCTATTCAAAATAGTACTGGAATTCCTGACCAGAGCAATTAGACTGCAGACTGAAATCAAAGGGATACGAATTGGAAAGGAAGAGGTAAAAACGTTACTGTTTGCAATTTACAAGATAGTGTACTTAAGTGACCACAAAAATTCTACCAGAGAACTTCTACAGCTGATAAACAAGTTCAGCAAAGTGGCTGGGTATAAAATTAACTCAAACAAATCAGTAGCCTTCCTCTACTCAAAGGACAAACATGTGGAGGTACAAATTAGGGAAAAGATAACCTTTACAGTAGTCATTAAATTATTAAATACATTGGTGTGACTCTGACTAAGCAAGTGAAGGACTTCTTTGACAAGTACTTCAAACCTCTAAAGACGGAAATCTAGCAAGATCTCAGATAATGGAAAGATCTTTCATGCTCATGAATTGGAAGGATCAACATTGTAAAAATAGCCATTTTACCAAAAGCAATCTACAGATTCAATGCAATTCCCATCAAAATTCCAACCCAATTCTTCATAGAGTTGGAAAGAGCGATGTGCAATTTCATCTAAAATAACAAAAGAACTAGAATAGCAAAATCCATCCTCAACAACATGAAAACATATGCAGGAATCACTATTCCTGACCTCAAACTATATTACAAGGAAATTTTGCTAAAAACTGCATGGTACTGGTACAGAGATAGGCATGTGGATCAATGGAATAGAATAGAAGATCCAGAAATGAGCCCTTACATATATTGTCACTTAATTTTTGACAAAGGAGCTGTAAACATTCAGTGGGAAAATCATCGCCTATTCAACAAATGGTGTTGGTCCAACTTGCACTCAGCATGCAAAAGAATGAAAATAGATCCTTTCTTATCTCCTTTTACAAAGCTCAAGTGCAAGTGGATCAAAGATCTCCAAATTAAACCAGGTACACTGAAACTACTAGATGAGAAATTAGGGAAAACCTTAGAACACATAGGCACAGGAGAAAATTTCCTGAACAGAACAGCAGTGGCTCCTGCTCTAAGATAAAAGATTGACAAATGGGACTTAATGAGATTGCAAAGTTTCTATAAAGCCACGGACACTGTCAAGAAAACAAAACGGCAGCCAACAGAGTGGGAAAAGATCTTTACCAACTTCATATCAGATAGAGGCCTAATATCCAAGGTATACAAAGAACTCAAAAAGCTAGACACCAGAGAATCAAACAACCCTATTAAAAAATGGGACACAGCTAAACTAAAAGTTCTCAATTGAGGAATATCGAATGGCTGAGAAGCATCTAAGGAAGTGCTCAACATCTTTAGCCATCAGGGAAATGCAAATCAAAACAACCCTGAGATTCCACCTCACACCAATCAGATTTGCCAAGGTCAAAAATTTAGATCACAGCAGATGCTGGTTATGATGTGAAGAAAGAGGAACACTTCTCCACTGTTGGTGTGGTTGTAAACTGGAAAAACCATTCTGGAAATCAGTCTGGAGATTCCTGTGGAAATCAAACATCATACTACCTGAAGACCTAGTTATTCCACTTCTGGGCATATACCCCAGAGAAGCTCCAACGTACAACAAAGACACATGCACCACAATGTTCATAGCAGGTCTTTTTATAATAGCCAGAAGCTGGAAAGAACCCAGATGTCCTTCAGTAGATGAATGGATACAAAATTGTGGTACATTTACACAATGGAATACTACTCAGCTATCACAAACAATGACTTTATGAAATTCTAAAGAAAATGGCTGTATCTAGAGAATATCATCCTGAATGAGATAACCCAGTCACAAAAGAACAGACATAATATGCAGTCACTGATAATTGGATACTCACCCCAGAAAGCCCTGAACACCCCAGAAACCACTCACAGACTCTATGAAGTTCAAGAAAAGGGAAAAAAAAGAAATGAAAAAACCATTATGCTTAATCCTTACACACCAAGAAAACTTTAACTAATTCCAGGTTACATCCTGTTATATATGTATTTTATGCTCATTGTAACTAGTAAGATCTTAATGCACACTATCAAACCTTTAAAAAAAAACAAGCACTGACAAAAATGTATTCACATACTTTTATGCAAAGATGCTTAAAATTTGTACATTTATCTTTGTTTTTTAAAATAAAGTTCAAAAAGAAAAAGAAGATCAAACTATCTTGAGCAGCATTATTTGCTGTATTCTGGGAATTCCATTTATAAACTGATTACTTCCAACACATGTTTGGAACTTAGACATACCTTCAATAGGCCCCTGTGCCATTATTAGATATCAATCAGAATTCCTTTAAAACAAGATAAATAACCCCTGAAAGGTAGGTTTTAATCCTGCATTTTGGAGAATATACCATGTAGAAACCATTTAACATGAGATGCATGCACGCGCGCACACACACACACACACACACACACACACAGAGAGAGAGAGAGAGAGAGAGAGAGAGAGAGAGAGAGAGAGAGAGAGAGAGAGAGAGAGAGAGAGGACTTTATATTACATGTACAAGAAATATGTAAAGAGTTTTTTTTTGTTTTTTTTTTTACTTTTATTTAGAGCCTTGAGTCCTTATCCAAGATAACTCATTAAATTAATGCTCAAATATTCTAAAAGATTAAAAAGAAATCTCTGTCTGCTAATTGAAAAGGAAATTAAATTTATGAGAGATTCACATGTTATACTGCTTTATAATATATGCAAATGTTATGTTGTCAAAGTGTGCAAGGCCATTAGAAATAAGTGTCTGTCAGCAGAACACAGGAACGAGAGGTCAGTGAACATTATGCTGCAAGTCAATGTTTTATCATAAGGAATAGTTATTCCTGATTATTAGATATAAGACAGAATTCTGCAGATCTCAACCTCTTATTACCAAAATATTGAAAAGAACAAACGAGCAAATTGATCTGAAATATGAAAATGTAACTATGCAGGGTGGTTTTACTTTGGCATTGGTCTAAAGACATCCACTCCCTAATGAAAGTTCTCCACATATTTACTCTACCTCAAATCTAATGGTCCTAAATCAAAGGAATATTACTCTCCATACTTTCTACAAGCCAAACAAAGAGATCTGTTCCTTCTTAAATTTTTGGTAAGAATTATATTCAATAATGTAATCTACTTTGAAAGATCATGGGCTTAGATATTATTTAAAAACACAGAATGGAGTAAGTTTTTATGTCACGGTTTTTATTAAAAGGAAGTCTGTTTGGCATTGTGACATTAAACTGTCATTCCTGAGACTCCAGCCTTAACCTCTTTACACTGGAAGAACAGCTTGATTTAATAGTAACTGTTAGCACAATAGATGGGCTGTTGGATTAGAATTGATGTCATTTCACTTTAATAGATTTCAAGAGTTCTCTGTAGTCGACCGTAAATGCATTAGATTAGTTGATCTTTACACCAGGTTCCTGGGTATTTATGCCATTTTACGTAAGTAAAAGCAGAACTCGTGTAGACAAAATAGCCTTGTTATTGTTATAGTGTGGTAAGTGAAAACTTGACTATCCTAACAACATGGCTTGAGTCATTGTGCTTTACAGTTCCAGCCTTCCTAGAAAAGGATGCCTGCATTTCAGCTCGTGTGCCTTCTACCACAACCGTGACATATCCCTGTCACAGCTCTGAGAATGAGGATAGATGCCAAACATTTCCTAAATAATTTTTTAAAAGAAAGAAAAGTCCCTATTCCACTTTCCTTCATCACCACCTGTAACTCCATTTCATCTTTTGCTTTTCAATTGTTCCCATTTTTATTGGCAGATTAACCACAATTCCTGCAGAGTACAATATGACATTTATCGAGATTGCAAAACGTGTGTAATAATTAGGTCTGGATTATTGGCATAAGACACAGGTCTGGGTCTTGGCACACATGTGCTATTTAACTGCTCAGATACATTCATCTTCCCTGTGATCTCATAGTAGGTGATTTTTCAAATATCAGTGGTTTCATATTTACAGTGTCTTTGCAATAGCGTTTGCTATTTGAAGCAAATCTGTTCAGTCTTTTCCTCTTGAGTGGGGTTGATGACCTAGTCAGCAGTCACAGCTCTATACACGGGTATTCTGTTTCAGAAGGGGTCTTTCCACTTTGTACAAGAAACCTGGGCACCCTTGAATTTATTAATGTCTTTAATGAATTAATAAATTTTTTTCTCCGAATTCACCCTTCTGCTATTAGTTATATCTTAGTCTCTTAAATCACTTAAAGACTTATATTGCATTTTCAGAGTATTGCAAGCCTATTTCTCTACTTGTGAAGCCAACAGTAGTTATGAATTTCAGTGTTACATAGAACAAAACTGAAGCTGTATCCCCCCCAAATTTTTAATAAATTCCTGTATTCCAGAGTTTTAAGATAGTTTTGATTATGTATCACACCTTAAGTTTTAGCAACGTTTATGTGTTTAGCTGCAAAGGAAAATAATATCGGATGTCTTTTAGACAGGGTAGTAAAGAAGCAAGTCCTGGGCTGGTACAAGACTTGGGAATTCAAGAGCAAATTTTCATTCAGTGCATATGCAGTTACTCACTTTAATTAGTGAACTTTGCACTTAAAACACTTGGAAAGTTTGACACCATTACTGAGGTTATGGAGAGCTCACCAAAAGGGACCTGTCATGACTGCTCTCAAAAAGACCCAACAAGTAGTTGAAAGAGTCAGATGCAGATATTTTCCTCCAACCAACCATCAGAAACTGCTGAACCCTGTGATTGAATTAGGAAAAAGCTGGAGGAAGCTGAGGAAAAGGGTGACCCTGTAAGAGGGCCAGAAATCTCAATTAACCTGAACCCCTGAGATCTCTCAGACACTGGATCACCAACCAGGCAGCACACACCAGCTGATATGATTCTCCCAATACATACAGAGCAGAGAACTCTTGGGTCTGGGTTCAGTCAGAGAAGATGCACCTAACCCTCAAGAGACTAGAGGCCCCGGGAAGTTTAAAGGTCTGATGGGGTGGGTGGGGTGGGGACATCCTCATGGAGACCTGGGTGCAGGGAGAAGGTACAGGGTATGGAACCGTAGGAAGGTGGATCGGGAGGGGAATAAAATCTTCAGTGTAAAAATAAAATTAAAAAAAGAAAAACTTAATAGAACTTTTCCCGTAAAAAGGAATATTTTGTAAATTAAAGAGCAAGAGGAATAAACTATGTAAAAAGAAATATGTCAAAAATTTGAAACACTAAAGTCACCCCAAGAAGTTATCAGAATTTCTTTTTTAAATGTTACAGTTCACAACAACATAGAAAAGTTTCCCTAATGTGAATGACATTTATGGAACAAAGTCTTCCAGTAACAAAGTTACTGATGTGTTGAATGTGTAATGTACTGGGACAGGGATAATTGGCACTTCCTCAAAGCTGAACTCGTAGACTTGAAGTGTGTCTGGGATGATGGTGTTTATGTGCTCAGCGCATCTCTAGCTACAGCCTGCCTTTTATTACTCCGTTCCCTTCCTGTTTGCATTGTTTGTGGAACTAAGTTACTTAAGGACAATTTTATGTAAGTATATAATGAAGGTTGAGTACGTGTCCCATACCTACCTTCCCTTTCTGCAACACACCCTCCTTCTGTCTGTCTCTGTTTTCTCACAGACACATCAGTCTTCCTTTCATGCTATCTGTATATGTTTATTGATATATCTCCATTAAAAGGAACCACAAATTACAGAAAGTATATGATAATTGCCTTTCAAGGTGACAGAATTCACTTAACATGCATGTATTGTTGACATCTATCCCAACCTCATCCTGTCTATGACATAATGCCATTCTTAGATTTCAAATATTTCAGTGTGTATGAATACCCTGTTTTATTTCTCACTACCTCTATTGACAGACACTGTGGTTGGTTCCATGACTTATAGATTATAGACAGTATTGAAGTAGATATTGGTGGGGAACTATATCTAATAGTTGACATGCAGTCCTTTGTATAAATACTCGTTAATTAGGTACATCATGTGATAGGGCTGCTTTTAGCCTTTGATCACCTCTCTACTAAATCACATACTGATTGGATTAGTTTAATCACTAGTACAGAAGAGGTTTCTTCTGCCCTTGTCTTCTCAAAAGTTGGTTGATTTCTTTCTTAAGGGCTTCCATTCTGACTGTGGAGATATGGAGTCTCAATATGTTTCAGTTTGTATTTTGTGATAGTTAATGAGATTGAAATTTAAAAAATTCTATTGAACATTAATCTATTAAGAACTTTCTGCCTATTTAAATTATCTATGTATTGATTGCTTCTTACAGTTTCATTTAGTCATTGAGTTCTTTGTTATAATACTAATCTGCCTGATGCATAGCTAGAAACTATTTTCCCATGCTCCAAGAAGCCACTTTCTTTATGATATTAATTGGTTGCCTTACATCCCAGATATATTTTAGTGCAGGGTTCCTCTTGCCAATTCTTGCACAATCCTAATTCCCATGTAAGTGTGCTCCTGTTCAGACAGTGCTTGTTTCTATGGCCAAAGTATTTTCGTATATTGTTCTAGCACTTTTAGAGTTCCATGTTTTACACTGAGGATATGATCCTCTTTGAATGTCTGTGTTTATTTGTTGTTTGATGTGTGTGTGTGTGTGTGTGTGTGTGTGTGTGTGTGCAAGGTGAGATATAGAGATCTGAGTTTACTCTTCTACAAGTGTAATTACATTTTCTCATGATCATCTGTTGAAAAGACTTACTGGTCCAATGTATCATTTTGCTTTGGGACCTTTTTGAACAATCGGGTATCCATAGCTGAGCAGATGTACCGTTCACTTTCCTTCCGCTATCTGACTTTTCCTCTGCTCTTCTGTGCTGTAGATGTTACTGAAGCTCTGTGTGGCTTGCCATAGTTCTGGTCATCTCTCCAGTATTACAGCATTGTGGCTTCTGACCACAGTTGGTTTTTGAGATCCTGGGTCTTTTGAGATGCTTTGTGAATTTTATGATTGTTTTATTATTTTAATTTATGTGAAGAATAATATTAGAATATTGGTAGAGATTTCAGTGAATCTATAGATTGCTGTTGGAAATATAACCATTTTGACAATATAATGTAAATACATAAGCAAGGGAGGCCTTTTCATCTAGAAACACATTTTTCAATTTCTTTCATCAAAGTTTTAAAATTTTTATTGTTTGCATCTGTAACTGCCGACTTTTTCACTAGAACCCCATTTCCTGAAAACAATTTCAGGCTTATTCTTCATCAATTAAATGCCTAGGCCATATGCTAGGCTTGTTCCAACCAGATCCGAACTTATTTAACTCCTTTATACTATTCTGTATCTGCCACAAGCTAGTCACTTATCCTGAGCTTCACAAGTTTCTTCCAAGTCAAGGCAGTAAATCTTCTCCCTCTGATTATTTCCCAGAGTTTCTTTCTCTCTGCTGGACACTCCACCTTCCAATCCTATATCAGCTTTTTAGCCATCAGATTTTTATTGCCAGGGGATGCTTCCACACAGTGCAGGAGAGATTCCCTGCAGGTATCTTTTATTTTCTCTGTTGAGATTCTCCCAAAGATTTTTGTTATTGTTGAGGAAAGGTTGAATGGGCTTTTATCTCATTTTATTCTCAGCATGTTTGATATAGGTAACAATATCACTACTATTTAACAACAACAAAAATGACAAAAGTGTATCCCTTTCCTGGTTTTAATGTTTTCTACACCTCCCCGAATGTTGTGGTAAACCAAATGTGAAATGAGCACAGGGCCACCATGTGAAAGACAGATATTGAAACTGACAGTAAACATGAGTGCATTCACCTCAGAGATAAAAACAAAGAGCTAACTATTAATATTTGTAGAGCAATAAAATGTTTACATGATGGTGTATGATATTGAGAACTATTATACCTAATGTGTCTTCTATTTAACCAATTGGAGAAGCTACTATATTATTAAAAGTACCTACATATATAAAAATCATACACACACACACACACACACACACACACACACACACACACACACACACATACGTGGACTAATTTAAAATCTTGAGGGTTCATTTGAGCATGGTATTTCACATATACTGGCTAAGGTCATCACTACTGAATTATATTCTCATACCTGTTTACATTTGTATAATGTCAGCATACATAGTATTGTATTACATGCATGCATGAAGTCAATATACTATAGACTATTATATGTATACTAATCTCATACTTATATGATACATAAGTTTTTATAATAAAATATGTATACTGTCAACAAATGATACTGATAGTAATCATATCTATATGTATGTATCTTGAGGTAATGAAATTATTACTTGTCTTAATGGCTTTTCAGTTTTCTGTTTATTTGACAGTAGATTATTATAAAACAAACAAAATAACGACAATAAAAGAGATTGACTTAACACTTTTTCCTACTTGTTATCAAATACTCCCATGGAACAAGCTTGATCATATGGTATTAAAATCTGCAAAGAAAATAAATTCAGCCGCCTCAGCGCTTAGCAAGTGTGTTTGGGGGATACACATTTGACACAAATGGGAGGAAAATGTGTGGGGCATACACATATCACATCAAACATTATAGGGAATGAGTTAATGATTCTTATTAAGCTGTTGGGGGGTTGTTTGTGTTTTGTTTTTGTTTTGTTTTATTGTCTTTTATCATGTAGAAGAACTGAGTCCTTAATCCTAGTCTTAAAATGGGAAAAGCATAGGTTAAAATATTCAATAGAACTAATTATGAAGAGGTTGACAAGAATTTTTAGTTTAAACCTGTCTGGGGGTCTCTTTCTGAAGGTTGTGGCTTGCCTGAATCTGTATGCAAGTCAAGAGGCACTGACATTTACAGCTATAGTAGAACAGGAGAGAGGGGTCTACACAAGGGCCATATACTGAATTTCAGAAAGCAGATTAGAGAGCTTGTAGAACACACACACTTTGATAATGGAGTTCTAGAGATGGAAATGTGTGCATTGAATGTGGTAGAGCTTTTGGAGATGGAATAAAAGGAGCAAGTGGGTGGGGAAGATCAGGGAAACTGAGTAAACACAAACACACCGTGAAGAATCTTGATTTTGTGCTAATTATAAAAAATATTTTTTAAAAATTGTAATTTATTTTATAGCCAAACAGCAAGGAAGTCTATAACATCTTTAGGTAAAAACACAATCCTGGAAATGATACATCACAGAACTTTGAGGGAAACACTTGGACTTGTTATTTGAGTTCAGTCTCCAAGGCTAGGGTAAGATTTGCAAAGTAGATGCTGAAAGAGAAAGAAGAACACCCCAGGCAGAATCTTAGATTAACAAAGGCTGAGAGACTCTGAAGAGCACTGCTGGGTGTGAAGAGCAGAATTTCTGAAAACGGGGCAAATTTACCCGAATAATATGACCTAATTTTTTTATAGTTAAAATATTAAATTTATTTTATTGTCTAATAGAAATATCTATATTCTATTATAAATTAATTTTCTTGTTTTTTCAAGGCAATCAATACATATATGTAGTTACACTGTAAAAACTTAATCTACAGGACATGAGTCAATCTGTATTTGATCAAAAGAGATGTGGCTAAGGATAGAATAGTGTTTATGATAAATAAATAAAAACATGTTGTGTCTCACCCAAACAACCTAAAATATGACTTTTAATCTGTTTATTAATAATTAAAATGAATAAAATATATTTTCACATTTTTTTGGAATTTTATTGGAATTCTTCAAACCACAGGCAAACATTCAGACGTTATCTCATTTATTTCCCATTTTAAAATCACATTTTTCCTCATATTGTGATATTTTTCGATTTTTAACACCATCTTTACTATGATTTGAAGCATCTGATGAATTAAATTTTACAAATAGAAACAAATGAAAGCCTTGAGATACAATGGGGTTTTTCAAGGTCCATCTCCTTCAAATCTGTTAAAGTTCATATTTCACAGTGTTGACTGAAACATATGCACTGTCTCTGTGTGGTTGAGCATCCGTGGGTTTGACTGACTCATGTTTTCTTTCCTTTGGCCAGTTGATCACTATCACTTTTCATTCACCTTCCAGGCAATGTTGCTGAGAGAAGAAATCTTTTATCTTCTAGAATGTTTCAGGGAAGCCAAATAAACATCATACTTCTAATTGACCCATTTAAACATTTTTTTTTTCTTAAAGTTTGCTGTTCTAGGTTCATTATTTTTCAAATTCATAGATTCAAAATTAATGCTTATTAAAATGAAAATTACCAGCAATATGTAGTGGTTTGAATGAGATGTTCCCCATCGACTCAGGTTATTGGATACTTATACTCCTAGGAGTTGGTGTTCCTCTTTGGGAGTATTTAGGTTGTTGACCTTACTGGAGTAAGTACATAATTTGTGGTGAGGTTTAGATCCCACAAAGGACAAACCCTTCTGCTCCAGGTTGGCCTTCTACTTCCTGTGTGCAATTTGAGATGTGAGCTCAACCCCTGCTCCAGCCACCATGTCTTCCTACTACCATGCTTCTTCAGTTGGTGGTGATAGACTCAGATCCTTTTAGAACAGTAAGCCCCAAATAAAAGCCTCTGTCCTACATTGCCTTGGTCATGGTGGGTTTATTTATTTATTTTTTCACATTTGCAGGAACCTACAAATGACCTGAAATACTCTCATAAGTGCACCTTCATAATGGCCCCGAGATTAATTCACAAAGAAAATAAGAAAATCGTAGTAACTTACATGCATGACTAAACCTGCATGCATGTAAGTTTTACGTTATGACTCTCCCCTTCTGGAGCTTTAGAACCCAGACCTGTGTCTGTTGCATCCAGTTTATGAAAATTTATCTCTGTCCCATTGCAGCATTTATCCGAAGGACTTTCGGCACATTAATGTAGAGTCTGTAGTATAAAATTATGCTTTAAAAAGGATTGTGTGAAAATGATGTTTCAAATCCTGACGGGAAGAAGACTGAGTCTATATTAAACATTTGTATGTGGGATGAAATCTTTCTGAATTTATCATTAATTGGGACAGAGCACTATTTTGTAAAATAGTTCCAAGTATACTAAAATTGTCTCAACTAAGATTAGTTTTCTTGTGAATTTTTTCTTGTGAAAAGCCATAATTGTATAACTATATCTAGTATATTGTATATAATGTTTACTCAACTTATGCAAATTTCAATGTTCTTTTTCTTTTCTTTTTTTACTGGATATTCTCTATTTACATTTCATATGTTATCCCCTTTCTGCCAATCCCATTCTGACTATAGCAAAATGCTATTTCCCCAAGAGAATGGAGTCTCTCAATGTACAGTTACTATTGAAAGCTAGTGAGGGTGTTTTTTTCCTAGTCTTATGAGAAACTTTTGAGTCATTTTTAATCAAATAGAATATTGTGCATATAAATCAATATTTTAGCCTGTAGAATTTTAAGTCTGCTGGTAACCATTGCCTTTATTTGGACTAAGGCTTGAAATTTTTGATCTTAAAAAAATATTTGTCTTCGTATTCTATTTCATCAATAGACTCAGAATTCATTGCTTAATTGCAGCATACCTCAGTGAATTTTGCATGTTGATTAGGTAATAGTTTTATGTAATTGTTTGAATCATTTAATTAGACCTCCGTGAATTGACTACACTCCATTCACATTAGCCCCACAAAGGACAACAGCCATAATCACTGTCTATTGTTACTGAAGATTAACTGGCTGTCTCAGCAGACTTCCTTGTGCTTTCACCTCTTAACTGCTAGAATGATTTTTAGGGAGTTCCATCACCTAGACTCATGTTTCTAATTTCAACTGCTTATATCTATTTTTTATTTATCCTTTCCAGCTCAGTAATCCCCACCGTTATACCCAGATTTACTTAAAAGGCTTAACGTTATAGTGAAGTCTGAGAGATGAGAGCATTGTCAACTCGACTCTTACTCTCTGTATAAGTACACATCTGTACACATCTATGTAGTAACTGTATATAGTATGTCATCAATAGAGTGTAATGGATGCAGGTAGTATATCATGATTTATAGGGTCACACACATATGAATATAATTAATGTAATTGTAGGTTAATTATACCATAAGCAACATAATATATAATCTGATTATGCAGAATAATGTATACCCAAATAAATATGTATGTAATAGTAAATAATTATCTTATATGTTATAACATTGTTTTAAAGTATTATCTACTTCATTATTAACATGATAAACTGTATTTATATGTTATAAGCCATCTGATAATAACATCTATTGCAAACCATCAACAGTTATTTCTGTCATTGTTATGTTTGGGGACTTTATAAAGACATTGCTGTCATATGTGATAAATATGTTGAACAAGGTCCTGAGAGGTGGCTCTGTCGTTCAAAGCACTGACTGCTCTTCCAGAGGTCCTGATTTCATTCCCAGGACCACATGGTGACTCACACCATCTGTAATGGGATCTGATGCCCTCTACTGGTGTGTCTGGAGACACCTTCAGTGTACTCAAATAAATAATATTTAAAAATAGAAGATGCTGAACAGAATTCATAGCTGTCTTCTGTGAAGAAAACAATCCATGCAGTTTATTTGCAAATAAACAAATCCAAACTTCTCATCTCATTTGGAGAAAAAGCACATATTTAAATATTACTACATCTCATAACATTTATCATTGTCCCACAGAAGATAGTCAAGGAAAGAGAGTAATTACAAATCCAGATACTCACAAAGGAGTCTTTATCTCTACTCTCAGTTTCTACAAAATTCCTTTAAACACATTTTCTAGATATTAAATTCAGATGGTGTACACACATACACATAAACACACACACATACCACACACACACACATTATATATTATATGTGTGTGTGTGTGTGTGTGTGTGTGTGTGTGTGTGTGTGTGTGTATAGAAAGAGAGAGAGAGAGAGAGAGAGAGAGAGAGAGAGAGAGAGCACAGGGTGGGGGTGAGGTGCATTCAGACACTGTTTTGAATTTTTCTTTTGCTCCATCAATTGGCCATTTGTTTTATTGATGATCTGTGTGACCATATGTGTGCCTTATCTTACCCCTAAAATTACCTAAGAATAAATCACACCAGAGATATGCAGCAGTCTCAATGGAGTCTAAAGGCAAGTACTATTTAGAAGGCCCTATTCTTTTGGGGATAGTCCTCTGTTATCTTATGGCATATTTTTCCTTAATGCCAGTGTTAAGATTTCAGAGAGCCAAAAGGATGTTAGTCATGGAAATTCTTTCTCTAGAACTAAACCTCCACAAAGGCTGCCAGTGTACTCTATTCCACTCCTTGTGAAATTATATGATTTCCCTCCCAAGAAGCAGCATTTTACAAATACAGCTTGTTATGTATGTTCTGGCCTTGTGTGACACCTCATGCCACTGGAGGGATAAAATTAGAAAACACCGAAGTTAGAATCACAAATGGCAGCCTTTGCAACTGTCAGCAATGCTTCAGCTTGCACCTGAGCGTGTTTACTCACTGGGTTGAGTCTGTGTCTGGCGGGAATCTTTGCCAGCATCAGTTAAGGGAAGAGCAGCCGTATCACACCTGGATGTCGTTGTAGGAGTTGAAGCCCATAGTTAGTGAGCATCATTTAGTGCACAATCCATATGCATAATTAACTATGCCTCATTTTCTTGATTAAAACTCTGCTTCTCAAGAATAATTGTTTAACTAAGTCTTCAGGGATATCTAGACTTACTACCTGTTTTGAACTATTAGTAGATTAATGGTATCAAAACTGTTTTGGTCATTAGGCAAAAACACTACAGCTAATTTTGTGGCGTTAGAAGGGAGCACAAATACTACTTACTTTTCTTAATGATGGCAGGTGGCAGAGAATTTCAGTGTTGTTTAAATGTTTCTTTGTAGCAGTAAAATACATTCAGGGTCCGAGAGGACACAAAGGCCACTGCCTGTGCATGCAATCTGTTTGTAAGCTAACTTTGCTTGGATGCAAACATCTCGTTTACCACGGCACATATTCACTGTAGCTGAACAAATCAATGATATTTTTGGTAAGATACTTCCAGACTGAGTATCTTCCAGACAGCATTCTTGCATCTAAACGGGGCATCTCGGGTAGAGAAAAGTGAAAGGAATTCCGTCACTAAAATTATGTTTCAATATTACCCCTAAAGTTCTGCCGTTAAGAGGGAGATGATAAAGATATTTCAATAAAGTATACCAAAGGATACACAGTAGAATAGAATACAAAATTAAAATATTCGCTAAATTGAACCTGGGCCCTAAATGTACTACAAAGGCCAAAGACCTTCTCATTTCTTTTTCTTCTTTTCTTTTTATTGGAAATTCTCTGTATTTACATTTTAAATGTTATCTCCTTTCCCCCACTCCCACCCCCCCTCCACTTCCTTCCATGAAGGTGCTCCCACTTCCAAGCCCCTTCTCCCACTTCAGATCTCTGGTGTTCCCACACACTTGGCAAACATGCCTTCACTGGACCAAAGGTCTCTCCTCCCCTTGATGAAAGACAATGCTATCTTCTGCTACATACACAGCTGGAGCCATGGGTCTCTCCATATGTGCTCATTGGTTGGTGTTTTAGTCCCTAGGAGTTCTGGAGTGTTTGGTTGGTTGATAATGTTATTCTTCTCATGGGTTGCAAACCTTTTCAGCTTCTTCAGTCTTTTCTCCAGCTCCCTCATTGAGGTCCGTCTGATGGTTAGCTGCAAGCATCCTCTATTGTATCTGTATGACTCTGGCAGAGATCTTTTCATTTCTTTTTTCTTTTTATAAATTGAACAAATTTATTTTTAAAAAACAAAGATAAATGTATAGATTTTAAGCATTTTTTCATAAAAGCATATGAATACATTTTTGTCAGTACCTGATTTTTTTTTTAAATGTTTGATAGTATGCATTAAAACCTTACTAGTTCCAATGAGCATAAAGTACATGTAAAACAAGATGTAACCTAAAAATAGTCAAGGTTTTCTTGGTGTGTAAAGATTAAGCATAATGGTTTTTCATTTTCTTTCTTTCTGTTTTTTTTTTTTTTTTTTTTTTTTTGGCCTTTGTTTTTTCTTGACCTTTTCATTTCTAAAACCTCCTCATACTGAAGTTCAGAGTGCACAAGAAATGTTCACTTTTATATTGCTGGGATTTTTTTTACAAAGTATGTGAAGAACCATGACTCATGGTCTTCAGACATTTTAGTCATGTGATAGGCATGACACAGTTCCTTTGGGTCATTCAGAACCCTCAGTGCTGTTGAGCACCCTAGCCACCCACAAAAATGAAGCATTGTAAATTGCCTTATTTTATCTTGAGGACCATGTTCCATGCTATACAGCTTTGGCAACAGCTGTGACCTCAAGAAGGAAGCGTACCTTTGTCTCACCCAATCACTCTCCTAGTACTTATCACAGATTTTGGCCTAAGTAAGACCACTAGGATCAAATGGAAAATCCATGATTTGCCTGGCCTCAGATTCAGTTCTAAAATACTGAGACACACCAACACAAGTGAAATGATCACAGTAGGAAATCCCCAAATTATAATGGCTTTTAACCATAATTAAGAATGATTCTGAAGTTAAAGGATGTGCAAGTATTTCACATCTGCAAAATGCATTAGATCAAAGAGTATGCAAATCAAGGATGATATTACCAAAAATGAAGTTGGTATTTTATATAACTCGCTGCCATGAAGATCACAATCCTTTTCTATTGCTGTTCCCACAAAACATGATAAGGTCAGTGGCTTAGAAAACAGAACCATGGTCTCTTACTGTCTTCCCACGCTAAGTCCAAGGTGTTGGAACATTGAATTCCATCCTGATAGCCTGAGGAATTTCTTCTTCACTTTTAAGGGTTGCATTTGTTACTCTACTCCTGTAGTTGTCAGGCAGAGAACTACTTATTTGTCTGTTAGTTACATGTGACCCATTGATTGATTGATTTTAGAAATAACCACATTTCTGATTCTCATTTCTTACTACTCTGAATCTACCTTCTGTCTTCATTTTCCTTTAAAGACGCTATGTTTCAATTTTATTCTCACAGATGGCCCAAGACATCTTTCTCAAAGTATTTAATTTTTTATATAAGCAAATTAGTATTCTATTTAAGGTGACATCGCTGCAGGCTCAAGGGATTAATTCATGGATGGGCATCATCATGATCTTATTTTACTCACCAAGTAAGAACAACCTCTACATTTAATTCCATATTATTGAACGTTAACTTTGTCATGTAGAAAGTGAATGTTTTAACTATGTAGAAAGCTTGAGTTTGTTTGGAATTCTGCAAGGATATTATAAATTTTTATGTCATCTTATTTACATACAATATTTACCTATTTCACATAAGCTGTATCTATTACAGACAAGAGATTTTTTTTGATTGTACTAAGAATGATAAAGTAAATTCTATCTCAGGTACCTGGGCTTTAACTGTCAAAAGAAAAATTTTTGTGGTAGGTTTTGATGGTTGGTTTCTGATTCTATGAGACCTGGAGCTGATTCTTTTAGTAATTCAAAGACCATGTCTTGTAATTTTGAGTGATGTATTCATGCAACAATTTCACTGAATCCTGATAATCCATAATGCTATACCTAAATATATATATCCTTTGGTCTTTTACTTCCTTCTTGTTCAGGAAATATCTTTAAATTTAGGTTTTCCGGCATATTTTCAGTTTAAGAAACAGAGCCTGGTGATTTCCAGAGTGATGAGCAGATAATATAAATATTCATTTTTAAATGCCTTGATTTCTCCAATAAATGGCCTCCTATACTTATTATTTTGTTTAAATGTATATTGAAAGTAAATGAACTGTTTTACTTATATCCAGCTAAAGTATAAATTAATGTGGACATACCTATGATTTCTGTCTTTACATCTTGAATGGGAAAATAATTTGTGATGTAATGTGAAAAGGCATGAGATTTGGAAATAGATATTATTATCCTTGCATGTTGTTCAAACAACAGTATGGGTTAAATGTCATTAAGTAGTTTATTTGTATTTTAATATACATATATTGTCCTGTAGTGTTATAGTAGAGTTATTCAGCCTGTCAACTAGAGAGGCAGAAACCAAAAATAGAACTATGAATACAGAAAAAAATCTTTGACTATAAGAAAATATTCAAAAACAAAAGTGTTTTGTCAGGAAATCATTTTGAGATAACATAGCAGCTCTATAACACTGTAGCAGATACTTACACTCCAAGCACACTCGTGCCTCTCAATCTTTTCTCTTGCGTCGGGACTCCTTTTCTCCTCTTGAGTTGCCTGGTTCAGACTATGTTAGGGTTTCTGCCTTGTCTTATCGTATCTTGTTGTTTTTCTGTTTGATTGTCTCTTGGAGGCCTGCTCTTATCTGAAGGGAACCGGAGGGGAAATGAATCTGGCAGTAGAAGATGTGCAAAGGAGCAGGGAGTAATAGAAGGAGGGGAATTAGTCAGGATGCACTGTATGAATGAGGAATCTATTTTTAAAGAAAAAAATTTAAATGACACACAGGCAAAAGACACCAGCTAGATATTTCATCCTGAAGCAGCCAAATTTATATTCTTTAAAAAAATATTTTATTGGATATTCTCTGTATTTACATTGTAAATTTTATCCCCTCCCTCCTCCCATCCTCCCTCCCCCTCTACTTGTTTTCATAAAGGTACTTCCTCTCCCAATCACCTGCTCTACTTCAGTACCTTGGCATTAACCTACACTGGGAAAATGCACCTTCTTGAACCTCTTTCCCCATCAATACCAGACAATGCTATCCTCTGCTACATATGCACCTGGAGCCATGGGTCTCTCCATGTGTGCTCAATGGTTGGTGTTTTAGACCCTGGGAGCTCTGGAGGGTTTGGTTGGCTGATAATGTTGTTTTACTCATGAAGTTGCAAACCATTTCGGCTCCTTCAGTCTTTCCTCTAGTTTTTTTTATTGGAGTCCTGTGTTCAGTCCAATTAAAACTATTCTAGATCAACAATGGTGGTATCCATCTTTAATTCCAGGAGACAGAGGCAGATGAATCTCTGAGTCTATGGCCAGCTTGAACTACACAATGAGTTCCAGGACAGCCAAGGATACACAGAAAAAATCCTCTAGGTTTTTCTCTTTATTCAAGTAAGGTAGGCACAAGATAATATGAAGGCTGTCATTGGACAAGAAAAAAAGGGTAGATGGGAAGAAAGTTGTAGAAAGTGGGAGGAAGCCAAAGAGAGATAGAGTCAATGTGGAGGATAGAGATGAAACATCTCCACATTTCTCTGAATAGCTACAGGTAGACATGAATGATTTATAAGAGATGGATTTGTACAGGAAAATTGTTCCTGTCTAGATGGGCAAATTATATCATATCAATTGGATTAGAGTTCATTGTCTGGTGTTTTTCTTCATGCAATGACTCAACTGTGTTCAAGAGAAAGGTACAGTGGCAAGACAGACCAAGCCTACCATAAAATTGGAGTGTGTGGGGCTGGTGTGGTAGCAACTTCCCAAGGGAACTGTGAGAGGGTAGCTGCCACTGGAACCAGCCATCACTGAGATAATATACCCTGCTGAGGCCATATGGCTTAAATGATGCTGGCCGTAGCAAGGTTTGGTTATGGCAAGCAAGTGGAGACAGCCCACCATTTTTAATGGTTGTGATGATTGTCCACAGGTTACAGGTCCAGGCTTCTAATGTGCCTTCTCATATTATTCATGCTGTATTAACAAATTTTGACAGGGTGTGGCTGGGCAAAGAATGTCTCTTTCTGCCTATAGTCTGTTAAGATTGATATTTGGGTATTAGCCCACCCTAGTAAGTAAATTTCCTGAAGATCAACTAACATGAAAGTGATATTTCATTGAATTCATACTGTTCAGATATATTAATGATTTTATAAAATTCCTTATTCAACGCAAACACTTTTTGGAAGGTAGAATAGTTGATAGTTAGTGTAAAAATAAGATTGTTTTAGTTGTTTTGCTAGAGAGATTCAATAAAGTTACAATCAAGATAGGGCGTGTATGTTTCTTGTAAGTTAAGGTTACATAAAAAGGAACACATTGAGCCTTCATGTATTGCAGGCATGCACTTGGAAGAAACTAATGATTAAGGAAAAATATTCATTTTAGGTCAGGACCAAGAATGAGACCACATGCGACACTAAGGTAAGGCAGTGTCATAAAAAAAACTATTGCTTTGAACGTATAATGAGCTTATAAAATGAAACAATGCTTTGAACTTATAGCCAAATTCCTGCTGTAACTCCCTCTTGTATAACATTGTTTCTATGTGGTAATTTCTTCTTTGATAGAAGGTTTCTGTCTAAAACATTATATTGAAAGAGAGGGGGAGGAGAGGGAGAGAGAGTTTGTGTGTGTGTATGTGTTTGCCTGACTTTCCCCCCCCTTTTCTGCAGCCCACAAAGAGTTAATGAACCTTGAGCATCTTGAGAAACTCCTGAGTTAAGAAATACAGAGTCATAAATAGTGATGTTTCTTTTACTAGTTCTCCCTCTTCTGCTGCTATCAACAGTAATCAATAGCCAGAAGCCATCAGCCTTTGGTTCCTCTTACTCCGCATCCTCCTCAGTTTACCTCGGTGTCAAGGCCAATCCTTGACAAAAAAGTCAAAAAATGAAGATCAAAAGAATCAGTAAAAAAATTACTAAAACAAATTATAAGATATTTGCACACAATAGAAGCATGTAGTATGTTTCATGTTGGCCAACTTCTCATAGGCATGAAACCTATTGTGAAGAGTGTGTGGTATATTCAGAAACACCACTGTATAAAACTGATTTTCCTCCTCTGCAAATAGCTTCTTGGTTAGAGGTAAGTCTTTGTGTCCCATATTCTTTCTCAGTGCTATGGTTGGTTACTCTGATTATATTCCTGTCACTTTTGCACCAGAGTATCCTTCAAGCAGGTGGCAGATGTAGTCAGGAGGCTTTATAATTGGGTAATATTGATTATTATCTTTTATTCCTTAGCCTGAGTTCTTCCAATCCCATAAATGCTAGTCAGGAGGGATGAAGCTTTTAGTTATCAACTCAAATTCTGCACATTCTTCGAAAAGAGGTAATTGTTGTCTTCAGCCATTCAGTGTAGAGAGCAACCAATGTCTTTGGGATCTGTGTGGCTTGAAGTTGGGTTAATGCTGCCCTTTGGCCAGTGACTCAGTAAGATGTCACTCATTTTTGTCACTAGAGGTTTTACTTGATGGGCATAAGTTATCTACTTATCCTTCCTTAAATGTTAATTGGTTAACATTTATTTTCTATCATTCTACAGCTTGCTGTTTTGTCCGAATGATGCTGTCTTTTGCAGTATAAGTTTGGGGTTTATAAATACCTTCCTACTTTTATGTCAGTCATGAAAATTGTTTTAGTTTTTATCTTATTGGTTATTTTATTTATTTAAATTTTAAATGCAGTCCCTCTTCCCAGTTAAACCACCTGTCCCCTCTCCCATCCCCCTGTCTCTATGAAGGTGCTCAACCATCCACCCACCCCCTCCCACCTCAGTGCTCTAGCATTTCCCTAAGCTCGAGCATCTACCCTTCAGAGGATCCAGGGCCTTCCACTGATGCCTGATAAGGCCATCTTCTGGAGCCATGGGTCCTTCCATGAGTGCTCTTTGGTTGTGGTTTAGTCTGTGGGAGATATGGGAGGGGATCCTGGTTGGTGTGATTGTTGTTTTTCCCCTAACTCCCACATTGTGGAGCTAAGGTCCCTGAGCTTAGTCTGATGGTTAGCTACATACATCTGTATTACGGAGGCTCTGGCACAACCCCTCAAAAGACAGCAATGCCAGACTCCTGTCAACAAGGGATTCTTGGCATCAACAGTAGCATTTGGGTTTGGTGTCTGCAGATGGGATGGATCTTTAGTTAGGGCAGTCTTTGGATGGCTCTTCCTTCAGTTTCTTTAGTGATTCCATTTCTTCATTAAATCCAGTTTTATGTTTTATTGATTTATTATTATATTCATTTTAAAAATAGTCTTTTAAGGCATGCATTCTTATTATTTTAGTGGTTTTGAAATTATTATTATTGTTATTATTATTATTATTATTATTATTATTATTATTATTATTAATTTGGAATTCCTTGTCTTATCAATTACTTTTATCATCGTTTTACTAGGTAGAGTTGCTGGATTCTCAAGGAGGCATATTGTCTTGGTTGCTCACATTTGTGTTTTGGCATTGGAATGTGGACATGTGGCCACCATATTTATGGTTTCTAAAATATTTCTTGGAGTAGATACACACTCTGTTTTTTTTTTTTTTTTTTTTTTTTTCTGTTTGTTTTGTGTGGGTTTTTATCCTTTGTTTGCTGTTCTCCAATATGGGTCTTAGGCAAATGTGGCTGCAGTAGGTTTACTGCTGGAGATTTATTCTGCAGGATGGTGGAGAGTCATATTAGATGGAGAAGGAGGAAAGGTTGAGAGGACTAATAGAGAAGAACAATGAGACCTCTGTGTTCTCACCAAGGCCCCGAGGAGGGACAGTACTAAGAGAAAATCATGGGATACTGTATTAAGAACAGAAACGTTGATAACAGTTCTTTATCTGAGCTTAGCCTCACAAGACAGCTGTGGGTACCTGGTAGAGTAGATAGAACTTCTTCTATTTTTTTGGAGATTCTCTGTATTTACATGTCTAATGTTATCTTCTTTCTACCTACTCCCATCCCTACTTCCGCTTACCTTGCTTTCATGATGGTGCTCTCTCTCCCACCCTCTCTCATCTCAGTGCCTTGACATTCCCCTACACTGGGAAAACACGCCTTCACTGGACCAAAGGCCTCTTCTCCCATTGATGCCAGACAATGCTATCCTCTACTACATAATCAACTGGAGCCATGGGTCTCTCCATGTGTGCTCATTGGTTGGTGTTTTAGTCCCTGAGTGGTTTGGACAGCTGATAATGTTGTTCTTGCCATGGTTGTTCAAAAGTTAAAGTGCTGAAGAAAAGCCTGAAATGGGTCTATGGAGGAATAAGGGGACTTAAAAAGCATAGAGCATATATTCTTTTTACATGAGCTTGAGATACACTCCCAAAGTGGTTGACCTTCTGTGTTATGACTCAAGCAATCCTCAGTAATTAATGTCAAAGGGATAGATGCACAGAAACATGTTCTCTAAACACATTGCAGCAAACTTGGGGGAAATCCAAAATACGAGACAATTAAACACTGAAATTTACAGTAAAAAATGATCAAGACCAAAAATTCATTAAAATGTTACAAAGTTATGTGAAGGAAATAAATTGATGTGCGGTAATTATATAACACAGGAGGGGCAGTGCTGAGGGGGAGATTTATAGCTTTAAGTGTCTCTATTAAGAAAAAAGTCCTCAATTCAATTATTTAAAATCTACTTGAAGACTTTGAAAGGGAGACCACGGGAAGCCTAGAACAGAGAGAAGAAACTGGTCAGGATCTGCATGCAAATTAATCAGTTAGACAAGGGAAACTTTTGCTCAGATTGTTAAAAATAAAAACAAAATTCACAACTTGGTGAATATTCTGATTGAAGATTTGGTCATCACTACTCACATTACATACTTAAAATAGAACATGCGAAATACACAGTGAAACATGAAATACCTCAACTCTGAAAACTTACGTGAATTAGAAACTTTCTTACAAAGGTAAAGCTGCTGAGCGGGAAGTACCTCATGTAATTTCTGGATACAGGTTATTATTCATTAATTTGACCAGAACAAAGTAAGAATACTTAATACCCTATAAAATTCTTCTAAACAGATGAAGACTGAAAAAAAAAAAAAAAAAAAAAAAAACAAATACAAAGCCAGAATACTCTGTAGCCTCTTCAATGAGCAGAGGTTACCAAGTGAATAGAGACTAGGCAGGAACAAAGTATCATGTATTGTCTTACAAATATGTAATCAGTATAATGCTTAAAATGGTTAATCTATATTTATCTCACCAAATTTTAGTATTACTTTATACGGAGTGGTTAAAAAGTATTTTCCTTTTGGCTCTTAGATCTGCACAATAAAACACCTATTGCTGACTACAGAAGCCTTACCATACCAAATAAGACCATCTTACTGTGATGTAACTGCAGTTTAATAACTATTAATAAACTTTCTGTATCCCTAAGGCTATTTTTCACAGCCCATGTTAAACTCCACTATTTTGCATATTGCTTGCCTGGGAAAACACCAAAAAGCTGAAATATGGTTTCAATTAAACATGTATTACTTTTGCAACTAGTTAACATAGAACATTCTTAAGTTGAATCACAGTAAACCAAACTTTCCTTATTAATTTATCTTTCTTGATATGTAAATGTATATATATATATATATATATATATATACTTAATTTCACTTTGATGTTTATACATATGCATATAGCAGATTATGTATATTAAATCTGAATTAATCATATCTCATTAAAACCACTGGAAAATATTTCCCATTGTTTATTTAACTTGCATAGAGCATAACATCTACCAAACTGTTTTTGCCCATTAGTATACACTCTTGTTTCGTATGTGCCTACTGCATTTCTTTATCTCAGATTTGAGACAGTTGAGGGATATCTGTGAGTACACCTGTATATGTGTGTATGTGTTCATGTGTGTGAATGCAGCTATATGCGTGTGGATGTGTGGATGTGGCTGTACATGTGTGCATTTGAGAGTGTGCCTACGTGTTTCTTTGAACAGGTGTCTGTGTGTGTGTTTGCTTGTGAGTTCATGTGTATATGTGGTTGGTTGTGTGTCTGTATGGTATGAATATTTGTAAGTTTTATATTTAGTTTACTTAAGGTATTTTCAGTAATTTGTTAATTTCTCCCACAATCTCATGTATTTCTTTAATCTATTGTTTCTGATTATGCTAGAGCATTTTACTGCTCCAGAATTTCAAATGCCCTGTCATCTTCTTCTCCTGCAGGTCCATCTTTTTCTCCAAGTTCCATTCTTCTCCTTCTCCTCCTTCCTCCCTCTCTCTTTGTCTCTCCTTTAACCCTCTTTATATGTTTGCTTCCCCTTTTTTCTCTTAGTGTTAAATTCCACATGTGGCTATTACTCATACCCTAACTTACTGTTGATTTTATAGTTTCCCAACATTTTAATGTATGTCTCTATCTCTACAGATTTACATACATTATATCTAATATTATATCTCTAGAAATACTAAAATTTCCGCTAATATTTTGCAGTATCCATTTCTGCCAAAGTCTTTCTTTCTCTCTTTCTCTTTAAGTCTTTGATGACTCCTGCTTTTCTGGGCTTTTGGAGTACTTACCAATACTTATTTTTAATTTCCTAGAACTGTGAATCTGTGCATCATATTAAGTATATTTATTGACTGAGTTAGTTTTTCCTTCTTTTTGTGTCTCAATGAAATCTACTGATTTGAAAAATAGTGGATAAATGCCATTTGTGTCTATAATTGACTTACTATTCCTCTCCTTAAGCCCTTTATGTCTTGACTTGATTCTACCAACCAATTCCATTTCCTGAATCTCTGCTGTTCCTTTCCTGTGTGTATCCAGTGCATGCCACTGTAACAGATTCCTGCAATAACACCCAAACTGTTTCCAGTGTGTGTGGTACCTGTGATTAGACTATTTCTTTTCCACACCCCTTTGCACTTCCTAACATGAATGTTGTTACCTGTCATCTGTCATTTAAAAAACATATATGCCATGAATCATTTGTGGGTTAGAAAATATTGATATATCAACAGTCAGGCTTGCCTGTATTTTCCTAATATAATTTTATAAAAGTTATTTGTGAACAAATTTTAATTACTTTGTGATTTTTTGTGCATCCCTGAGAGTGTGATGCTTGTCTTTTGACCATCTTTGAAGTAGTGTGTATCTGTTTCAGTTTAACTGCTCACCCTGAAAGAACTCTGATCCATTCCAATAAGTATGAGTCCGGTTATCAGGGTTTTTTGTTTGCCCTTTGTTTTGTTTATTAATTTATGCCCTGTTCTCATTTCTTACTGTATTCAAATGCAAGTCAAAAGCAATCAATGATAGGTTTTAAAAAGGAAATTATGTGCTCCTGGTTCTCTCCTTTTGGCTTTGTTGTGAGATGCTTAATATCTTGTGTTTCCTTTGGTCTAGGTACCTTCTTTGTGTTGGAGTTTTCCTTCTGTGATTGTCTGTAGGGCTGGATTGTTAGATAGATAGTGCTCAATTTTGGTTTTGTCCTGGATTATTTTGGTTTCTCCATCTATGCTGATTGAGAGCTTTGCTGTGTATAGTAGCCTGGGGCTGGCATTTGTATTCTCTTAGAGTCTGCATGGCTTCTGACCAGCTTATTCTGGCTTTCATTGTTTCTGTTGAGAAGTCTGGTGTAATTCTGATGGGTCTGCCTTTGTATGTTACTTGGCCCTTATTTCATGCAGCTTTTAATATCTTTTCTTTGCTCCGTGTGTTTAGTGTTTTGTTTATCATGTGATAAGAGGATTTTCTTTTCTGGTTCCATCTGGTTGGTGGGCTCTATATGCCAATTGTACCTTTATGGCCATCTCTTTCTTTACATTGGGGAATTTTTCTTTTATGATTTATTGAAGATGTTCTTAGGTCTTTTGTGCTGAAAATCTTCCTTCTTCTTTATTCCAGTTATTCTTAGGTTTGGCCTTTTCATTATGTCCTGAATTTCCTGGATGCTTTGGGTTAGTAGCTTTTTATGTTTTGGAATTTCTTTGACAGTTGTATTACTCTCTTCTAAGGTATCTTCTATCCCTGAGATTCTCTCTTCTCTCCCTTGTGTTCTGTTGGTGATACTTACATCTGTAATTCCTGACCTCTTGCCTAGGTTTGCAATTTCCAGGTTAGCCTACATTTGTGTTTTCTTTATTGTTTCTACTGCCCCCTTTATGTCTTGGACTACTTTATTGAATTCCTTCATGTGTTTAATTGTGTTTTGCCTGTATTTCTTTTAGGGATTTATTTGATTTTCTCTTTAAGGGCTTCTACATATTTACCTGAGGATACCTCAATCCCACTTGGGACATAGTAGTAAGTAACCACAAGGGTGGAGGGAGGAAGGAACCTCGAATGGAAAGGAGACTGTGGGGGGCAGAGAGGGGAACATGATCTGGTACTGGGTGGGAAAAAAGGACTGAAACTCTGAGGGCCAGCAGAAAGAATAGAAACAGGCAACTTTGGGAGATAGGAAAATGGTAGGACCCTCCATAATGCACCAGAGACCAGTAAGGTGAGAGATGCTCAGAACACAAAGGTGGGGACCCTAGAGGTAATGCCCTTCAATGGACAAAGGAATCAGGTAGAGCTTACCTCCAACAGAAAGACAGGGCACCAAGTAAAGGATGAAGTTGCTATACCACTGTCAAAACTCTTTCCTAGTGTTGTTCCTGTCTGAAAGAACTTCAGGATTGAAATGAAGAAAAGTCTGAGGAAAAAGAAGGTCCAGTGACAGGCCCACAGTGGGATCCAGCTCAAGGGGAGACCCAATGGCCCGACACTATTACTGATGCTATGGAGTGCTCATATAAAGTGACCGATCATGACTGCCCTCTGAAAGACCCAACAAGCAGTTGAATCAGATGCAGATATTTGCCTTCAACCAATGAACAAAAGCTGCTGACCTCTGTGGTTGAATTAGGAAAAAGTGGGAGGAAGTTGAGGGTGACCCTGTAAGAGGCCCAGCAGTCTCAGTTAACCTGGACCCCTGAGATCTCTCAGACACTGGATCACCAACCAGGCAGCACACACCAGCTGATATGAGTCCACCAACACATACAGAGCAAAGGACTCTTGGGTCTGGGTTCTGGCAGAGAAGATTCATTTAACCCTCAAGAGATTGGAGGCCCCAGAGAGTTTAGAGGTCTGGTGGGGTGGGTGGGGTGTTGATATCCTTGGGAGATGTATGAGATGGGGAACAGTAGGAGGGTAGGATACCCTGAGGGGAATAAGATCTTGAGTGTAAAACAATTAAGTAAATAAATGAATAATGATAAAAAAGAAATTAATAACCAAACTACTATTTCGATAAAGTTGATATTATTGTGGATCTTTGTAGAGTGTGATCATGTGAAAACAAAGCTAAAAAAAAAAAGAAATACATATCAAGAATGAATAAAAGAAATTTTGGCATGAGGCCAAAGCATTTTATGTTGTTATGTTGTATTAAGAGGAAGATGAAGCAGAAGAGAAGAAAGGATAAGAGGGGGAATAAGGAAGGAAGGGGAAGGAGGGAAAAGCAAGAGAAAGAGGAAAATTGGAAAGGAGACTAAGGTAACATGTTGTTAATCCAATAATGTTTTCCATTTTGGAAATGACTTATAGTGTGTTTGCTTAATAATTTTATTGGGTTAATGATGTATTTTTAATTATAATTTATAGATTTTTCAAAATAGTTTAATTATAGTGTTTGCATGGTGGTATTTCTCCTTTCATTCATGAATGTTACAAATTGTGTGTGCATACACAGTGCATAATGTGATTGTGCACTGTGTAAAGATTTTCCTTGTGTAATTCAAAGGCTGGTTTCTCTGCCGCTCATATATGGTGTAATCTAGATATGGCATTGTAATGCTTATTCTAAAAGTCTCCTGTCTTAATGTTGTGTGAAAATTGCTCCCCATTTAGTCTCTGGTTTGGCAATAAAATCTGATCAGCAATTGTAGGTTTATATTAAGGCGATACATGATTGGACAGTGGAGAGGTAGGTGGAGAAAGAGGCTGGAGTAGCAGAAGAGGAGGCAGTAGGCAGAGATCCTGGAGGCAACATGGAAGCTGATGAATATGTTTCTCTTGGCTTGATGAGGTTGTTATGATTATTGCTAAGGATTTCTATGGGTCTAATTTATCTCATATAGATGAGCAGTTTATATCTTTGTCCATTGGTTGTACACTTACTGTGTAGAAGGTTTGTGAATTGAGAATTTGATATATAAACCTGTTTGATAAGTTAATGGTTGCGAGTCATATGCTTTCCAAGCTGGGGAGGAAAGGAACATGCCACGGTGGTCTTATCCAGCCAGGACAGAAGCTAAAGGGATGGTGGAGTGGATCTTGCCTCAATTTTTACTGGTGGTATATAGCGTGCCAAGTTAGAGATCCCTGTAGTGACTGATGGCTCCACAGGAGCAGGCAAAGTGCAGGATAAAAGGTTAAGCCACTTTTTAGTATTTACTGAAGAGAATAGGGATGGACTTCCAATTTCAGAGAGGGGAAACCTAGAACAAGAATAAGGGAAGATTCCACCATGAAGTGAGGGACCAGGAGCCACTATGAGAGCCTGATCTATAATAAAATGCAAGAATTTCTTGGCTGCAAAGTAGCTAGATTATTTTAGTGAATTAGAATAGATTAATACATGTTCAATTGTTGTTTCTTAAAACTTGTTGAATGAACCAAATAGTCTCTGTCTCATTTATCTGGAAGCTAGCCAGGATAAAGAAAAAAGCCTGCCACTTTGAGATTTGAACCATAAAACTTTCAACTCATGAGTAGATTAGGCATGCCATGTCTGGTAGACAGAATTTTCACAGCAGTCTTCACCAAACTCTGGCTCTTAAACATTCCCAACCTGCTTTCAGGGAGCCATTGTGATACAGGTAGCGTATTTAGGGCTGAGCCATCAGCAGTCAATTATACTTTTGAATTTTTATCACTTGTGGATTATTTTATTAACCATCAGCACCTGCAGAACAAAGAAGCCTCTGGTGATGACTTCTCTCCACATAGCTTCCTAAAGCAAGTGCTAGCTGGAGGAGCAGAAGCTTTTAAGTCACTAATGGTTTGATTTTCTCATATCACTGGGCCCAAGTGTCTCTTGAGTACCGCGATGAGATTTGACCATACAGTTCAGGAAATCATAAGTTTCCCAGTTTAAGAATTACCCGTATTAAGAAATTAATTTTTGAGACCTCCCTACTCGCAAGCGGGAAGGAGACAGAAGAGAAAATGGGGTGTCTGGGGACCACCCGAAAGCCAGACCAAACTCAGGCATTCCGAGCTAGGAGTGCGTGACGAGTCTGGGAAAGGCAGGAGTGCCTGCGATCAATTGGGTTGCTCTTGACTAGCGAGAGAAATCCGAGGCAGCAAAGCGGGATGAAGGACATGACGCAAGATGAAAGATGGCGTGTAAAGAGATGTTTGAAGATGCTGTGGAGGAACGTGTCATCAACGAAGAATATAAAATCTGGAAGAATACAGCATTTCTGTATGACCTGGTTCTGGCCCATGCTCTTCAGTGGCCTCCTGAAATGACTAAACCAGAAGGACAAGATCACGCCTTCCATGGGCTAGTGCTGGGCCCTCATACATCTGTGAGCAGAATCATCTGGTGGTTGCTCGAGTTCATATTTCCAGTGGTGATGCACAGTTTGATGCTTCCCACTGTGACAGTGACAAGGGAGCATTTGGTGACTTTGGTTCGGTAACAGGAACCATCGAATGTGAAATTTACATTAATCATGAGGGAGAAGCAAGTCGCGCTCTTTATATGCCACAGAATCCTCAAATCATTGCCACAAAACACCATCATCCGAGGCTTTGGCTTTTGGCTATACAAAACACCCTGCAAAACCGGATCCAAGTGGAGAAAGAAATCCTGATCTTAGATGAAGAGGTCACCAAAAGAAAGGCTTTGGTCGTTCCTGGAATTCTAATTTGAGTAGACATCCAGAGTGCATCTGATGACCGTACTGTCTGCCGGTGGCATATAAATGCAGGACCAAAGGAAGGAAAAATTGTGGATTTTTACTGGCCACTCAGCTGGTGTAGAGGATGCAGCCTGGCATCTGCTGCATGAGTCCTTGTTTGGATCTGTTGCTGATGATTAGAAACTTAGGAGGTTGAACACCAGATTCAACACCACTCCTAAGCCGAGCCATTTGGTGGGTGCACACACCACGGAGGTCCGCTGCCTCTCATCCAATCCCTCCAGCGAGTTCATTCTAGCAGCTGGCTCTGCAGGTAAGACTGTAGCTTTATGGGACCTGCGTAATCTGAAACTGAAACTCCATAAGAATGAACATTTTCAGGTCCACTGGTCTCCATGTAATGAATCTATTCTGGCTTCAAGTGGCACTGATTGCCGCCTGGGTGTGTGGGATTTAAGTAAAACTGGAGACCAATCAGCAGAAGATGCAGAAGATGGGCCTCCAGAGCCCCTGTTTATTCCCAGAGTACACACTGCCAAGATTTCTGACTTCAGTTGGAACCCCAGTGAACCTCGGGTCATTTGCTCTGTGTCTGAAGATAACATCATACAGATATGGCAGATGGCCTATGATATTTACAATAAGGAAGAGTCAGATATCATGACATCGGAACTGGAGGGCAAGGATCTTAAACCCCAAGTATGAGTTACTTCTATTGAATGTATTGCTACATGGATGCTTGATTTGTCCAGCACCAAAAAGGCATTGTATAGTAGGAAATGTAAGTGGGATGGCTTCTAGCGTTCTTTACCCTCTGATTCTAGCACTTCCATGTGAGCTGCTGCGTACTGTACCATATTGTGGCTATTAAGGAAAAAAGGAATGTTGCTTAAGAAGGGACATCATTGTTTTAAAACACACATTGCTGGCTATTGCCTCTGACTCAACTGTCATGTCATTTTCTCAAAACTTTTAAGTGCTTGCTTAAGTTCCCAAATATGCGAGGATCACTTTTACACATTTTCCTTCCAACACTTATTGATTGGCTTTGCAGAAATAAAATTTTAAAATAAAAAAGAATTAATTTTTAGCAAATTTCCAAGAAAAAACAAAAACAAACAATGGAACATGCATGTATGTAATAAACACTAAATACATGAGACCCCAACTTTAGGTTAGATTATACCAAAAATATATTAAATAAAAGAATATATTAGAGCTTTAATATCAGATAAATTTACATCAAAATAGAGACAATAGATGCAGATATTCTTCCATTAACATTACTTTCAATGAGAGAATAATATCTATGTTTTATATACAAAATTTAGATTCATTAGCAAACACAGAATTAGCTCTCTAAACAAAGCAAAGGTTTAGCAATGTCCTGGAGAATTGGAAAAGAATACAGACATCTCAAGTTGAGTGTCAAGACCAGGACCATTCGTGCGTGTTTATTTCCCCTTCTGATATATTAACTGGATGCTATGCTACTCACCAATAAGTCTGTCTGTCGCTCATTCACACGTGGGCCACACTGTTGGTTGGACAAACACTCAAACACTAACCTGGCAATTCTATACCTGTTGCTGCTTGTGAACATTCCCTAAGTGTCTTAGGTAAATACACTTATTCATTTAAACAGGATTATTTTCATGACTATATCAAGACGCTGCACAGCAAGAAGTATAAAAGTCCCAGAGTTACCTATTACCTGAGCACCAGGAGACAGGGAAGGTGGTCTTCCCAGCCTATATGACTGCTTAAGGGTAATCTGCACACAGCTCCGCAAATGGGCAAAGGTCCTTGCTCACCTTTCCTGATTATTTGTACTTATTGCTGTAAAACTTGGATTCTTCTAAGAGTGGCTGATTAACTGCATTTTTACCATTAAAGAGCATTAAAATTAGGACAGTGTGCAGAGTCTTAATGTATGCAACTTTATTATTAGTAGGAAATGAGAACATTTCTGAAAGTGTCACCACTACCACAGGGTCCTGAGCACTGGAAGCCAGTCCTTCTAAAAGGACCGACTTGGCTCCTGAACTTGAATTTACTCATGAATATAAAAAGTCACCAACCAAGTAAACAGTTAAAAATTGCACACTAGTATTTCTCTTATGAAATGTAAAAAGTCTTATGTGTTCTGTGAGTACTTGGAAATAATACATTTAGAGTTTTAAACATGGTCCATAAAATCATGAGGCATTTTTGTATGTGTGTGAGTGTGTGTGTGTGTGTGTGTGTGTGTGTGTGTGTGTGTGTGTGTGTATGGGGTGGTGTGGTGTGAGTGTGTGTGTGTGTGTGTGTGTGTGTGTGTGTATGGGGTGGTGTGGTGTGTGCATGTGTGTGGGGTCTCTGTGTGTAATACGTGAGTACAAGTGTGAGTTCATAGAAGGAAGAATCAAACCACGCTGTGTGCTTGGCTCCAATCTAGCCCATTGTGCTTTTTCAGCTCAGTAAAATGATCTAAGGAGTTTGACTGATCTAATAACTCATTTGCTGCAGGAGATTGACATAGCAAATAACATGAGTATTATTAATTATTCCATTTCAGTGTTCAGACAATAATGGATATTACAGGTGGATTTTTCTGAGCAAACACTTCCAAATATTTGACTTTTTAAACAATTTTTTTTAGTGTTCTCAGTAAGAGTGTTCATCTGCATGTGTGTCTATGTACCAGGTATGTGCCTGGAGGCCAAGAAAACAAGTCAAATACCCTTGAACTAGATTTACACATAGGTGTGAGCCACTGTGCGGGTGCTAAGATTAGAACCTTCAGAGTTCTGGAGTCAGCTGACAGTAGCTGTCACTCACTGAGGAAATGGACAACCCGGTTATAACTCAGAGCACAAGGCTATATGCCTTCACAACCCTGATATGGTCCACGAAACTCGGCAGTTTCCTATAGGGCTGCTGGTCCATGTGGAAGCTTACAACGCCATTTCTCAAAATAACGGGCCAAAGCTGCAGCAGCAGAAATGGGGTACACAGACTGGGAAGCCAAAGAAAAGACCAGGCGAGCAAAAGGCAATAATCCTTTTCCTAGCTTTTTTATTTTTACCTAGATGTCTAACTAAGCTTCTTCCTACTGTTGCTGTAGGTCTTCTGTGCCCGTAACAGCAATCTGAACAGTCAGACAGCCAAGGTTCCTAAGCAGGCAATTCTAATTTATGACAAGTTGGCATGAAAACCAATCTAGTCTCTGGTGAAGAAGTTCTAAGCCAACAGGTGATGCTTCTGTGAAGAGTGTAACTACAGATCACATAGGAAGTTAGTAACTGGAAAGCCAGCAACATGAAAAGAACTTTCCCTGTGGTCAGTTCATAAATTCTGTCACTATCAACTATTTTAAGAATTGTCTTTCCTTGCCAGTTCCTCTTTAGATACCAGGAACAGGTGAGAAAAAAATGCTCAGAGGAACACGGTCCAACCATGCCTTTAAATTATTGAATCGATCCTCAACTTTCTTATTGACAGTCTGCGAATGTTTATGTTACTGAGCTATGTTCATGGAAGGCCACCACATCTCCACTGAAGTGCAAGGGTGAAGCTTGTGTGTGCATCAGAAAAAGAACAACTCCTGTCTAGGCCTTGTTTCTCTCAGTGGCTCTGATATCCATGAAACACGGAAAGCCCGGTGTCCTCACAGGGCAGGAAAGGCGACTGAAGAGATGATGAGATGTGGCTAGAAGGAAGGAGATATTTATCCTTCCCTAGTAGATTTTATAAACAGCATCAGCTCTTTCCCATGAGGTAGAAGAAGAACCGTAAGAAACATTAAGAAAGCTATCGTTTCGAGCATTGCTACACGTTGGCTTGCAAACAGCATGAAAGAGTCAGATAGCTTTTGCTTAAGATTCCAAGCCCAGCTCCCCAGCTAAGTCACCTCCTCAGTTTGCACCCTTTCCCTGGACAGAAGAAATTGGAAATTTCATTGACTAACCAGTTAACCCAGCTGTCCAGGAAAAGGCATCAAGAGCAGCAGGGCCCCACAGCAAAAAAGAGCAATCTAGTCAAACCACAGAGATATCATAACATTAAATCAGAAACAATGCCTGTGAAAAGTACCATCATTTTGGTTCAAAATTTAAGATGGAAACATTTATTGCTTGATTTTTTTTGCTATTGTTTAAGTTCCTCGTTTTTTTTTTTTTTTTTTTTTTTTTTTCCTATTTAAAGTCACATTACTTTTGGCCAGCTTCAAAGCAAATATTTTCTCTTAAATATTGTGTGTTTATTTAAACTAGCATGTTGTGTATTGTAAGGGAGTCTAATTCCCGGGACTGGTCTTTTGGCATTGTACAGAATGATCTCATTTCATCAAAGGAAGTTTGTTAAGAAATCTTGCCTTTCATAGAAACAACAATTGGAACAATTAATTAGTCTCCATTTTAATTAAATAATGATCTCATTTAGCTCTGATTAAATTACAACAACTAGATAAATCCGGACAGCAGCCTTATCTAATTGAATTAGGTATGGTATTGCTTTTCTATGGTATCACAAGATGACTTAGAGTTGTCTCCAGTGCATGTCCTAAACAGGACACTTTGCACTTTACTTGGATTGTTATAAAATGGGCAGAAAAACAGAGCGGAGTTGTATCTTAAATTTTTGTTCCCAATTTTGAACTATTAGAAAAATAATAAAATAAATAACAAATAAATGAATGTGTTTCCATATTTAAAAGGAATTTAAAATTTCAACAGAAGAGTTTATGGCTTCTAAAGACATAAATTTATAAGATCTTTGGAGCTATCAAGGATGGAATTTCCTGTAGCCCATTCCTTCTGGGGAAATTTTTTTTTTTTAATTTTTTGTTTTTGAAAATTGATCTTAGCTTTGTGTTTTCTCTCTCTCTTGATTTTTGTCTCCTTTGCTGTCCTGTACCTAAGATGATTAATCCCAGTATCTTTAAACCAAGGCCAACATTCAAACACCCAAATTCCTCAGCAGATCACTCCTTCTCAGCTGAGGACAAGATGCAGTTGCACAAATAACACAAAATTGACCCTGGCTGATTGATGCTGTTTCTATTGAAAAGCTTTGTGGTAAACATCCTAGTACCAGAGATTAGGCTATGCAAAATAAAAATAAATTATTATAGATAAAATGAGAAAACAGAAGTCAGTTTTATTTCAAGATTATTGTAACTGATGAAAATACCATTCACTTTCTTTTTCTTTTCTCAACAGGAACAACCCATGAAAGAGAAGAAGACTTCAGACTGAAGATCCTCCTGCCTGTACCTCCCTTGTACGTGTAACTTGCTAAATGAACCCACTGATTCATGAAAACAAGTACTAGTCCAAATGAAGTACATCCCCCGACTGAATAAATGTAGCTTCTCACAGAGGGTCATGTGATCTTCAAATCTTTAATGACTGATATTTTTTTTTTTTTTTTGCTAGTTTGGGCATTTCTTGTAAATCAATGATTAAGAAACAAGAAGTGGTTTTTAAAGCCTCTTCCTCATTATCTACTCTGTTTGTGAGCACATAAGTCATGGTGTGTGTGTGTGTAAGTAACACAGTGATTTAGAACACTCACTTTTTCCCTTCTACCATATGGAGAATTCAGCTAGGGTTGTAAAGGTTCGTGGCAACTTTACTTTTCTGTGGAATCATTTCACCATTGTTCAGTCGGTTTCTACTTCATTGGAATGATTTATTTAGTTTTATGTCTGTGGGTGTTTTGACTATATATGTATATATATATATATATATATATGTATATATATATATATACATATATATATATATATACATATATATATACATATATATATACATATATATATACATATATATATATGCATGCATAATGGATGTTCTTGATGCACTTGTAGGTCAGAAGAAGGCAATGGAATCCTCTGTAGCTGAGTCAGAGGTCAAGATATATGTGCTGGATTTAAACTTGGATCCTCTCCAAGAACCCCACATGGTCTAATCTGTGAACACCAGAAATAAATTTATTTATTTATTTATAACATTTTGATGCATTTATGGCATTGAGCTTTGTGATCTCATTACTCATCACTGTCCCTTGTTCCTGTTGTCCACTAATACGTGGTGTGTGTGTTCCCTTATTTTTTAAATATTTTTAATTGAAGAACTTTATTTTAAAAAAACAAAGATAAATGTACAGATTTTAAGCATTTTTGCATAAAAGAATATGAATGAATTTTTGTCAGTACTTGATTTTTTTAAGGTTTGATACTAAGCATTAAAATCTTACTAGTTACAATGAGCATAAAGTACATGTAAAACAAGATGTAACCTGGAAACAGTCAAAGTTTTTGATGTGTAAAGATTAAGCATAACGGTTTTTCTTTTTTTTTCTGGACATTGTTTTTTCTTGAATTTCATAAAGTCTGTGAGTTGTTTCTGGGATGTTCAGAGCTTTCTGGGGTTAGTATGCGATTATCAGTGACTGCATATTATGTCTGTTCTTTTGTGACTGGGTTATCTCACTCAGGATGATATTCTCTAGATGCATCCAATTTCTTCAGAATTTCATAAAGTCATTGTTTCCGATAGCTGAGTAGTACTTCATTGTGTAAATATACCACAATTTTTGTATCCATTCATCTACTGAAGGACAACTGGGTTCTTTCCAGCTTCTGGATATTATGAAGAGGTCTGCTATGAACATTGTGATGCATGTGTCTTTGTTGTATGTTGAAGCTTCTCTGGGATATATGCCGAAAAGTGGAATAACTGGGTCTTCAGGTAGTACTATGTCTAGTTTTCTGAGGAATTGCCAGAGTGATTTCAAAAGTGGTTGTAGCAGTTTACAACCCCACCAACAGTGAAGAAGTGTTCCTCTTTCTCCACATCCCGCAGATGTTTTCTGATTGTTGGAGATGGATTTCACTATTCTAGGTCTTTTGTTATTCCAGATGAAATTGCACATTGCTCTTTCCAACTCTATTGAAGAATTGGGTTGGAATTTTGATGAGGATTGCATTGAATCTGTAGATTGCTTTTGGTAAGATGGCCATTTTTACAATGTTGATCCTTCCAATCCATGAGCATGGGAGATCTTTCCATCTTCTGAGATCTTCCACGATTTCCTTCTTTAGAGATTTGAACATCTTGTCAAAGAGGTCCTTCACTTGCTTAGTTAGAGTCACACCAAGGAATTTCATACTGTTTGTGACTATTGTGAAAGGTATCTTTTCCATAATATTTTTCTCAGTATGTTTGTTCTTTGAGTAGAGGAAGGCTACTGTTTTCTTTGAGTTAATTTTATATCCAGTAACTTTGTTTAACTTGATAATCAGCTGTAGAAATTCTCTGGTGGAATTTTGGGGTCAATTAAGTACACTATCATGTCATCTGCAAACAGTGATGTTTTTACTTCTTCCGTTCCAATTTGTATCCTTTTGATTTACTTTTGCTGTCTAATTGCTCAGGCCAGAATTTCCAGTACTATGTAGAATAGGTAGGGGGAGAGTGGGCAGCCTTGTCGAGTCCATAATTTTAGTGGGATTGCTTCAAGTTTCTCACCATTAAGTTTGATGTTGGCTATTGTTTGTTGTATATTGCTTTTATTATATTTAGGTGTAGGTCTTGGATTTCTGTTCTTTCTAAGACTTCTAACATTAAGGGCTGTTGAATGTTGTCAAATGCTTTCTCAGCATCTAGTAAAATGGCCATGTGGCTTTTTTCTTTGAGTTTATTTATATGGTGGATTACATTGATGGATTTTTGTATATTTTTTTTAAACGACTTTATTTTGCAAAACAAAGATAAATGTAAAGATTTTAAACATTTTTTGCTTAAAATTATACATTTTTGTCAGTACTGTTTTTTCAGACATTAAAATAAATTTTACATAAAACCATGTGAATATGTTTTTTAGTCAGTACTTGATTTTTTTCAAGGGCTTGACAGTATGCATTGAAAACGAACTAGTTGCAATAAGCGTAAAGTACATGCAAAACAAAACGCAACATGGAAATAGTCAAAGTCTTCTTGTTTTGTGAATATATGTATATTTTTTGTTTTCTTTATTTCTTGGACTTCATACAGTCTGTGAGTTGTTTCTGGGGGAGTGCAAGCCTCTGGGGTTAGCATCCCACTATCAGTGACTGCATATTATGTCTGTTCTTTTGTGACTGGGTTATCTCACTCAGGATGATATTCTCTAGATGCAGCCATTTTCTTAAGAATTTGGTTAAGTCATTGTTTCTGGTGGCTGAGTAGTATTCCATTGTGTATATGTACCACAATTTTTGTATCCATTCGTCTTCTGAAGGACATCTGGGTTCCTTCCAGCTTCTGGCTATTATAAATAGAGCTGCTATGAACATTGTGGTGCATATATCTTTGTTGTGTATTGAAGTGTCTCTGGGGTATATGCCCAGAAGTGGAATAGCTGGGTCTTCAGGTAGTACTATATCCAATTTTCTGAGGTATCGCCAGACAGATTTCCAGAGTGGTTGTATTAGCTTGCAACCCCACCAACAGTGGAGAAGTGTTCCTATTTCTCCGCAGCCTCGCCAGCATCTGCTGTCATCTGAGTTTTGGATCTTGGCCAATCTGACTGGTGTGAGGTGGAATCTTAGGGTTGTTTTGATTTGCATTTCCCTGATGGCTAAGGATGTCAAGCACTTCCTCAGATGTTTTTTGGCCATTCGGTGTTCCTCAACTGAAAATGATTTGTTTAGCTCTGTACCCCATTTTTTAATAGGGGTATTTGATTCTCTGGTGTCTAGCTTTTTGAGTTCCTTGTACACCTTGGATATTAGGCCTCTATCTGATGTGGTGTTGGTAAAGATCTTTTCCCATTCTGTTGGTTGCCGTTTTGTTTTCTTGACGATGTCCTTAGCCTTACAGAAACTTTGCAATCTCATTAAGTCCCATTTGTTAATCTTTGACCTTAGAGCTTGAGCCATTGGTGTTTTGTTCAAGAAATTTTCTCCTGTGCGTATGTGTTCTAAGGTTTGCCCTACTTTCTCATCTAATAGTTCCAGTGTATTTGGTTTAATGTGGAGATCTTTAATCCACTTACACTTGAGCTTTGTACAAGGAGATAAGAACGGGTCTATTTTCATTCTTTTGCATGTTGAGTGCCAGTTGGACCAGCACCATTTGTTGAATAGGCTGTCCTTTTTCTATTGAATGTTTACTGTTCCTTTGTCAAAAATCAGGTGACCATATACATGAGGGCTCATTTCTGGATCTTCTATTCTATTCCATTGATCCACTTGCCTATTTCTGTACCAGTACCATGCAGTTTTCAGCACAATTGCCTTGTAATATAGCTTGAGGTCAGGGATAATGATTCCCGCAGATGTGTTTTTGTTGTTTAGGATGGATTTCGCTATTCTAGGTCTTTTGTTATTCCATATGAAATTGCACATTGATCTTTCCAATTCCATGAAGAACTGGGTTGGAATTTTGATGGGGATTGCATTGAATCTGTAGATTGATTTTGGTAGGATGGCCATTTTTAAGATGTTGATCTTTCCAATCCATGAGCATGGGAGATCTTTCCATTTTCTGAGATCCTCCTCAATTTCTTTCTTTAGAGGTTTGAAGTTCTTGTAGTACAGGTCCTTCACTTGCTTAGTTAGAGTCACACCAAGGTATTTCATAGTTTTTGTAACGATTGTGAAGGGTACCTTTTCCCTAATTTCTTTCTCCACATGTTTGTCCTTTGAGTATAGGAAGGCTACTGATTTGTTTGAGTTAATTTTGTATCCGGCCAATTTGCTGAACTTGTTTATCAGCTGTAGGAGTTCTCTGGTGGAATTTTTGGGGTCACTCAAGTACACTATCATGTCATCGGCAAAGAGTGATGTTTTTATCTCTTCCTTTCCGATTTGTATCCCCTTGATCTCCTTTTGCTGTCTAATTGCTCCAGCCAGGACTTCCAGTACTATGTTGAATAGGTAGGGAGATAGTGGGCAGCCTTGTCGAGTCCCTGATTTTAGTGGGATTGCTTCAAGTTTCTCGCCATTAAGTTTGATGTTGGCTGTTGGTTTGCTGTATATTGCTTTTATTATGTTTAAATATGGGCCTAGGATTCCTGTTCTTTCCAGGACTTTTAACATGAAGGGGTGTTGGATTTTGTCGAATGCTTTCTCAGCGTCTAGTGAGATGACCATGTGATTTTGGTCTTTAAGTTTGTTTATATGGTGGATTACATTGATGGATTTCCTTATGTTAAACCATCCCTGCATCCCAGGGATGAAGCCTGCTTGGTCATGATGAATGATGGTTTTGATGTGTTCTTGGATTCGGTTTGCAAGGATTTTGTTGAGTATTTTTGCATCAATGTTCATAAGTGAGATTGGTCTGAAGTTCTCTTTCCTTGTAGGGTCTTTGTGTGGCTTAGGTACGAGGGTTATTGTAGCCTCAAAAAATGAGTTGGGTAATATTCCATCTGATTCTATCTTTTGGAATAGTTTGGCGAATATTGGTGTTATATCCCCAATAAATGTCTGATAAAATTCTGTACTGAACCCGTCTGGACCTAGGCTTTTTTTGGTTGGGAGGCTTTTGATGACTTCTTCTATTTCTTTAGGTGTTATAGGGTTATTTAGATGGTTTACTTGGTCCTGTTTAAACTTTGGGACCTTGTATCTGTCTAGGAATTCGTCCATTTTCTTCAGATTTTCCAATTTTGTGGAGTATAAGTTTTTGTAGTAGGATCTGATGATTTCTTGAATTTCCTTAGTTTCAGTTGTTATGTCACCACTTTCCTTTCTGAATTTGTTAATTTGGATACTCTCTCTTTGCCCTTTAGTTAGTCTGGCTAGGGGTTTATCAATCTTGTTGATTTTCTCAAAGAACCAACTCTTTGTTTTGTTGATTTTGTCAATGGTTTTTTCTGTTTCTATTTGGTCTATTTCTGCCCTAATTTTGATTATTTCTTGCCGTCTACTCTTTTCGGGTATATCTGCTTCCTTTTGTTCTAGGGCTTTTAGCTGTGCTGTCAGGTTGCTGATGTGAGCTCTCTCCAGTTTCTTCTTGGGAGCACTTAGGGCAATGAGTTTTCCTCTCAATACTGCTTTCATTGCATCCCATAGGTTTGGGTATGTTGTGTTATCATTTCCGTTGAATTCTAGAAAGTCCTTAATTTCTTTCTTTATTTCTTCTTTGACCCTGCTATCCTTTAACAGAGCGTTGTTTAGTTTCCATGTGTATGTGGGCATTTTGTTGTCTTTGTTGTTGTTAAAAACCAGCCGTAGACCATGGTGATCTGAGAGGATGCATGGGAGTATTTCAATCTTCTTATATCGATGAAGGCTCGTCCTGTGTCCAATTATGTGGTCAATTTTCGAGAAGGTGCCATGGGGTGGTGAGAAGAAGGTGTATTCTTTTACTTTAGGATAGTATGTTCTGTATATATCTATTAATTCTAGTTGGTTCAAAGTCTCTGCTAGTTTTGCAGTGTCCTTGTTCAGTTTCTGTTTCCCTGATCTGTCCATTGGTCAGAGTGGGGTGTTAAAGTCTCCCACTATTATTGTGTGGGGTGAAATGAATTTTTTGAGCTTTAGTAGAGTTTCTTTTATGAATGTGGGTGATTTTTTATTTGGAGCATATATGTTAAGGATTGAGAGTTCCTCCTGACAGATTTCTCCGGTAATGAGTAAAAAGTGTCCTTCTTTATCTTTTTTGATAACTTTTGGTTGGAAGTTTACTTTATTCGATATTAGAATAGCCACGCCAGCTTGCTTCTTGGAGCTGTTTGCTTGGAAGTTTTTTTCCCACCCTTTTACTCAGAGATAGTGTCTGTCTCTGTCTCTGAGATGAGTTTCCTGTATGCAGCAAAAGGCTGGATTTTGTTTATGTATCCAGTCTGATAGTCTATGTCTCTTTATTGGGGAGTTGAGACCATTTATGTTAATAGATATCAAGGAATAATTGTTTCTGTTTCCTGCCATTTTTGCTTTTTTGGGTTGAGTTGTGTCTGTGTTTTTTTCTTCTTTTAGTTTTCTTGTTTAGGAGTTTTCTTGTTTTTACTAGGCTGTATTTTCCCTCCTTGTATTGGGTTTTCCACCTATAATTCGTTGTAGTGCTGGGTTTGTGGTCAGATATTGTGTGAATTTTGATTTGTCTTGAAATATCGTTGTCTCTTCATCGATGGTGATTGATAGTTTTGCTGGGTATAGCAGCTTGGGCTGGCACTTGTGCTCTCTTAAGGAGTGCATGATGTCTGTCCAGGCTCTTCTAGCTTTCATAGTCTCTGTTGAGAAATCGGGTGTGAGTCTGATTGGTCTGCCTTTATATGTTACCTGACCTTTTTCCCTTACTGCTTTTAGTATTCTTTCTTTACTTTGGGCACTTGATGTTTTTACTATTTTGTGTCGGGAGGTATTTCTTTTCTGGTCCAACATATTTGGAGTTCTGAAGGCTTCTTTTATGCTCGTGGTCATCTCATTCTTGAGGGTAGGGAAGTTTTCTTCTATGATTTTGTTGAAGATATTTACTGTGCCTCTTAGTTGATACTCTTCTCCCTCTTCTATTCCTATTATCCTTATGTTCGGTCTTCTCATTGTGTCTTGTATTTCCTGGACATTTTGGGTTAGGAGCTTTTTGTTTTTTGCATCTTCTCTGGCTGTTTTGTCTATGTTTGCAATGTTGTCTTCTGCCCCCGAGATTCTCTCCTCGATCTCTTGTAATCTGTTGGAAATGCTTGCTTCTGTGACTCCTGATTTCTTTTTTTGGTGTTCTGACTCTAGGGTTATCTCTTTTAGCGCTTTCTTTATTGTGTCAATTTCTGTTTTAATTTCCCTCTTCCATTCCTTTATTTCTTTGGTTCTGTTTTCGTCTTGTTCTTTGAGTTCTTTGAGTGTTTTTCTTGTTTCTTCTTTAAAAGCTTCTGAATCTTTTTGCTTTTCCTCCCTTTCTTGTTTAAGTAACTCTATCAGCGTCTTGAGGCATGATTTCAGGTCTGTGTCTTCTTTCTCTGGAGTGTTTGGAATTCCGATGTTTGCTACTATCGGAGAGCTGGGTTCTGGTGTTGCTAGATTGTCTTGGTTTCCTTGGGATATACTCTTTCTCTTTCCTCTTGCCATTTTGTTGTCAGTGATATGTTCTTGCCTTTCCCTTGTATCTGGTCTGTGTCCCTGGTACACTTTCCGTGTGCACTCCACAGAGATCTCTCTACTCCCCGGCAGCCCAGGTTCCGGGTGGCAGCTGGGCCAGGCTCCGCTCTGCATACTGAAGTTGCCTCCGGGTGGGAACAGACGTTCCTAAGATCTGTTCCTTGTCACAGATGCTCAGCCTCTCCGAGCCACCTTTCCGGCTGGCAGGTGGGCCAGGCTCTGCTCTGTGTCCTGAAGTAGTCTCAGGGTGGGAACAGAAATTCCTAAGATCTGTTCCCGGTCACTGGATCGGGGAGGCCAGGGCAGGTCAGGGCAGGGGGTGCCCTTTCTGTGTGCACTCCGCAGAGATCCCTCTGCTCCCCCGCAGCCTAGGTCTTCCACTCACCAGTTGCTCAGCCTGTACCAGCCGCCTTTCCGGCTGGCAGTTGGGCCAGGCTCCGCTCTGCGTCCTGAAGTCGTCTCCAGGTGGGAACAGAAGTTCCTAAGATCTGTTCCAGGTCGCAGTTTCTCAGCCTGTACGAGCCGCCTTTCCGGCTGGCTGTTGGGCCAGGCTCTGCTCTGTGTCCTGAAGTCGTCTCCGGGTGGGAACAGAAGTTCCTAAGATCTGTTCCAGGTCACAGTTGCTCAGCCTGTACGAACCGCCTTTCCCGGATTTTTGTATATTAACCATCCATGCATCCCAGGGATGAAGCCTACTTGATCATGGCAAATAATCGTTTTGATGTATTCTTGGATTCGGTTTGCAAGGATTTTTTTGAGTATTGCATCAATGTTCATAAGTGAGATTGTTCTAAAGTTTTCTTTCCTTGTAAGGTCTTTTTGTGGTTTAGGAATGAAGATTTTTGTGGCCTCGAAAAATTAGTTAGGTAGTGTTCCATCTGACTCTATTTTGTGGAATAATTTGGAGAGTATTGGTATTAGGTTATCAAGAAATGTCTGATAGAATTCTGCACTGAAACCATTTGGACCTGAACTTTTTTTGGTTTGGAATCTTTTGATAACTGCTTCTATATCTTTAGGTGTTATGGGATTATTTAGATGGTTTACCTGGTCCTGGTTTATCTTTAGTATCTGGTATCAGCCTAGGAATTCATCCATTTCCTCCAGATTTTCCAGCTTTGCTGAGTATAGGGTTTTGTAGTAGGATCTGATGATTTCTTGAATATCCTCAGTTTCAGTTGTTATGTCTCCTCTTTCATTTCTGATTCTATTAATTTGGATAATCTCTCTTTGCCCTCTAGTTAGTCTGGCTAATGGATTATCAATCTTGTTAATTTTCTCAAAGAACCAGCTCTTGGTTTTGTTCATTCTTTCAATGGTTCTTTTTGTTTCATTTGGTCAATTTCTGCTCTGAGTCTGATTATTTCTTGCTTTCTACTCCTCTTGGGTGTAATCTGCTTCCTTTTGTTCTAGTATTTTCAATTGTGCTGTCAAGTTGCTAGTGTATGCTCTCTCAGTTTCTTTTTGGAGGCACTCAGAGCTAAGAGTTTTCCTCTCAGTACTGCTTTCATTGCATCCCATATGTTTGGGTATGTTGTGTTTTCATTTTCATTAAATTCTAGAAAATATTTAATTTTTTTCTTTATTTCTTCTTTGAACGTGCTGTCCTTTAATATAGTATTGTTTAGTTTCCATGTTTATATGGGCTTTTTTTCTCTTTGTTTTTATTAAAGACCAGCCTTAGAAAATAGTGATCTGATAGGATTCAGGAGAGTATTTCCATCTTCTTATATTTATTAAGGCTTGCTTTGTGACTGATTATATGGTCAATTTTGGAGAAGATGCTGTGAGGTACAGAGAAGATGGTGTATTCTTTGGTTTTAGGATGATATGTTCTGTAGATGTCTATTAATTCCAATTGCTTCATAACCTTTGCTAGCTTCATTGTGTCCTTTTTCAGTTTCCATTTTCATGATCTGTCCATTGGTGAGAGTGGGGTGTTGAGATCTCCAACTGTTATTGTTTGGGGTGCAATGTATTTTTTGAGCTTTAGTAGGGTTTCTTTTGTGAATATGGTTGCTCTTATATTTGGAGCATATATGTTAATGTTTGAGAGTTTCTCCTGACAAATTTTCCCTGTAATGAGTAAAAAGTGTCCTTCCTTACCTTTCTTGATAACTTTTGGTTGAAAATCTACTTTATTCAATATTAGAATGGCTACTCCAGCTTGCTTCTTTGGGCCGTTTGCTTGGAAGAATTTTTCCCAACCTTTTACTCTGAGATAGTGTCTGTCTTTGTCTCTGAGATGAGTTTCCTGTATGCAAGAAAATACTGGATTCTCTTTTTTATCCAGTCTGATAGACTATATCTTTTTATTGGGGAATTGAGTCCATTTATGTTAACAGATATTAAGGAATAGTGGTTGCTGTTTCCTGCTATTTTTGCTTTTAGAGGTAGAATTGTGCCTGTGTGTCTTTCCTCTTTTAGTTTTCTTGCTTAGGTATTTTCTTGTTTTTACTAGAATGTAGTTTACCTCCATGTATTGGGTTTTCCACTTATAATTCATTGTACTGCTGGGTTTGTGGTCAGATATTGTGTAAATTTAGTTTTGTCTTGGAATATCTTGGTCTCTCCATCTATGGTGATTGATAGTTTTGCTGGGTATAACAGCTTGGGCTGGCACTTGTGCTCTCTTAGGGTGTGCATGATGTCTGTCCAGGCTCTTCTAGCTTTCATAGTCTCTGTTGAGAAATCGGGTGTGATTCTTATTGGTCTCCCTTTATATGTATCATGACCTTTTTCCCTTACTGCTTTTAGTATTCTTTCTTTGCTTTGAGCACTTTGCGTTTTGACTATTATGTGTCGGGAGGAATTTCTTTTCTGGTCCAATCTATTTGGAGTTCTGTAGGCTTGTTTTATGCTCATGGTCATCTCATTCTTAAGGGTAGGGAAGTTTTCTTCTACAATTTTGTTGAACATATTTACTGTTCCTTTTAGTTGATATTCTTCATCCTCTTCTATTCTTATTATCTTTATGTTTGATCTTCTCATTGTGTCCTGGATCTCCTGGATATTTTGGGTTATGAGGTTTTTGCTTTTGCATCTTCTCTGAATGTTTTGGCTATGTTTTCAATGTTGTCTTCAGCCCCTGAGAATCTCTCTTCCATCTCTTGTAGTCTGTTGGAGATGCTTGCATCTGTGACTACTGCTTTCTTTTTTAGGTTTTCTACCTCCAGGGTTGTCTCTTTTAGCATTTTCTTTATTGTTTCCATTTCCATTTTAAATTCCTTCTTCAATTTCTTCATCTCTGGTTCTGTTTTTTTTTTAGTTCTTTGAGTCTTTGAGTGTTTTTCTTGTTTTCTCTTTAAAAGCTTCTGATTCTTTATGCTTTTCCTCCCGTTCTTGTTTAAGGATCTCTATCATCATCTTGAGGTATGATTTCGGGTCTCATTCTTCTTTTTCTGGAGTGTTTGGCATTCTGCTGTTTGCTGCAATGGGAGAGATGGTTTCTGGTGTTGCCAGGTTTTCTTGGTTTCCCTTGGGTAAGTTCTTTTGCTTTCTGCTTGCCATCTTGTTGTTTGTGATTATACCTGGTCATGTTGTCTATTTTTGGTTCCCTACTTTCCCCTGTACCTGCTCTGTGTCCCTGGATCTCTGTTGTTCCCAGTGGCAGATGGCCTGTGCATTTTTTTCTGCTCACAAGGGCCCTCCGGGTGGATACTGAATCCCTCTGGCAGAGTTCCTGCTCCCCTGAACCAGTGGAGGAGCAAGAGCTCAGTCAAGACCTCTCTGCGCCACAGCTACTCACAGTGCAGTCTTACCAGGCCCGGGTCCCTGGATCTCCGCTATTCCTCGTCGTTTGTTCCCTTACATATACATATGTGTACGCTATATATAATACCACTGAAATTAATTAATGTATTGATATTTTATGTTTGAATATGGTTTTTGACATTTTGAAGTTAAACAAACGTAGACCCTAGGCTAGAAGGCAGAGAAATCAACGAAGAGAAAGAAAATCCATGTGCTAACAGAGAAAATAAGTGTGAGAAATAGCAGGTAATAAATATGATCACATGAGTCGAGTGTTAGCATACAACCCAGTGCTTTACACAGGCAGTGATTGTTATTTAAATGTTACATATAAATTTAAAAGACTAATTTAAAGAGCATTGGTTTTCTTGAGTCCTGCATCAAGTTCATGTTATAATTCCTCAGTACCAGATCCCTGAAGTGCCTTGGAAAGGACATCTTCACAGTGCTTCTGATCTACCCAATCACTTTGTCACAGTTGTAGGGAATAAGCCTCAGTCAGGTTCAAAGACCAGTGATGAGAGATTGAGATGAACGTGCAGCAGGGAAGAGCGCTTGTATCGTGCAGGGAACCTGGGTCCAGTGCCCAGCACCAACGTGATGGTTTCAAACTATTTATAAATTCAGTTCCGGGAGATCTGATCTTCTTTTCTAATGTCCATGAACATCCATGTATATGGCACAAGTAAATACGTGTGGGCAAAGTGCCCATTTACATAAAATGACACGAATGCATCTCCAAAGAAGCAAGACAGTAACTGCCCAGGCAGACTGGCTCTTACCCTTTCAGATGTCTCCTGATTCAATCCACTGAAAAGAATGTGTGTGCTGGATTGTGGAGGGCTTCCACTTAAAACACAAACCATGTTTGTTTCAGGAAGTTTGGACCAAAATGTCATCATTGCAATGTTTTCTTCTTTGTTTTCTTTGCCTGGCTCTAACCTTCAAATGAATTTACTTAGTAGGATCTACACTAACTAGACCTATTTTCTAGGTTACTTAAACAGGAAGTTACTTCTTTCTCTCCCCCTCTCCTCTTTTTCTCTCCTTGCTTCTCTCTGTGTCCCACCTCCCTCTAAATATGAATGTATAGCCTCACATTAAATTTCTCACTCCACCATTGAAATTCAGGTTTCCAGTGGAGGAAAAATAAACAAGATGTTTTCTGTTTATACCTTTAAAACATTTTTAAAATTAAATATATTTTTACAGGAAGAACATAAAATTATTGTCTTTATTCTTCTGAAACTGAAATATAATTACATGATTTTAAACTAAAATATAATTAAATAATCTCTCCAGATAAACAGATGCCTCAAATGTGAAGAACCTGTTCTTTTCAAAGTTCTAAGAATTATTCCTACCCCTCACATAGCAATTCGCAATCATCTCTATTTCTAGTTACACAGGATTTCATATCCTCTTCTGGGTTCCATATCCACTGGGTGCTTGTGATGCACACGGATTAAGTAGAGAGAAATAAAACACTCATACACATAAATGAAAATTTATAAATTTCAAAAACTCAATTGTACTGTTCATCTTTTCTCTCCTCTTTTCCTCTCAAGTCCTTGGCTGTTTTTCCCTTTAGTTTTCCTTACCTCTATCAAGACATGCATAGATGCATGAATATGACCTGCTACATCTATTTTGCATTGTGTGACATGTATGTGATATCAAGGCTGACTATTTAGTGTTGGGCAACCAATCAAGGGACTCATTGTTGGAGAAAAGAAATTCTGTGGTTGAGGTACAGGAGATGGCTTGAATTCATATCTCATTTGAGGATTATCTACCATAAGAGTAGTCCTTTCAAGAGTTACAAACTTCAAAAACCTCATAATTTTTACACATTAGCATAATTTGAATATACAATTTTTTAAGTTATTAAGGATAGCGTTTTGACAGAACATCGTGACTACTAAGGTAATCTGTAAGTTTGACCCCAATGTGGATGAGCATTTCTTCTGGAAATAATCGGTCTTCATCATAAAAATTAATGTTTTCATCCACCCCAGAGCAACGTGCAAGATTGAATATACAAGTATAATTTTGTGAGATCTGAAGTCTAGAATTAATCAACCTTTAAATATTTGATCTTGTCTTCATATCTCATATTATAATATGTTATTGAAGCCTTCCCTCCTGGCACAGTATGTAATCAGAATCCTGAACACGATGCCACTCAAGAGGAAGACAAGGCATCGCTGAGACTGAAGTCCAAAAACAGTATGAAATGAGTACAATATTTATAGAAATATCAGAAGAGATGACGCGTGAGGCATTTATTATTTTAACTAACAAGGGAGGCTTAGACTACATTTTCTGATCTTGCCATCCTCCTCAGCATAATTGGAATGTGATTTAGCGGGCGACAAATGAGTATCCAAAAAAAAAAAAAAAAAATCCTGCACATAATTGAGGAACAGAAACAGACTTCAGAAGTACACAGCTTAATTGATGTCCTGAGGACATCCAGCAGCTGGAGGCTGTACTTCATTTTTCTCTCCTTTCCCACAGGGGAGGGGGTGAGCAGGAGAGTTCTCTCACTGCTCAACACTCACTCTTGCCATTTTTCTCTTTCAATCACCACTGGATGTCCTCAGTGATAGACTTAGAACTTGTGGAAGTTTATCTACTCCTGGAAGACATACATAGTGATTCTTCCGAGAGTGAGGTTTTTATGGTGTAAGTGTTGAATTGCACCTTCAATTAAAAGGACACTGAAGTTTCTTCTGAACTGAGATCCCTGCCACCACAGGCTGAAAATCCCCAAATTAACTGCAGATGAGTCAAGAATATATATCATCTATATCTCTATCTCTATCTCTATCTCTATCTCTATCTCTATCTCTATCTCTATCTCTATCTATCTCTATCTCTATCTCTATCTCTCTATCTCTATCTCTATCTCTAATCTATATCTATATCTATATCCATATCCATATCTATATCATCTATATCTATATCTATATCTAATCTATATATATAATATACCTATCCCTATATATATATCTATATCTAATCTATGTCTAATCTCTGTCTATCTATCAGTATATATATATATATATATATATATATATATATATATATATATATATGTATGTGTATATATATATGTGTGTGTGTGTATATGTATATATATGTGCTGATACTCAAATTCACATCATCCAGATTGGCACATGATGATTCACAGGAATGGATCAGAAATCAGCCAAAAGTCTGCTAGCTCCCATTTAATAAGTGGGCAAAGTCACTGGAGAAATCTTTCAAAGGGAATTTTGGAGTAGCTGTAGACAAAGAGAACATCAGCTGTTGTTCTAACGGACAGTAAAATAATGGAGGTTTAAACAGCCCTTACAAAGTGTTATCCAAACTATCAACTTAAAATAACTCCATAATCTCATGGTTTTTTTTTTCAATTAACTAGCAAGGAAACATGAATATTTAACTTCTGCCTCGAAAGATTCCCATTAAGAAAATGAATTTGATACCAAGAATTGAGTTGTTTAGAAACAGAGCTGACAGAAGTGGGTATTATTCACTTTAGGTCCTATGTTTGATCCCACTGGAACATAGCACACACAGCTCTCGTGTCCGGAAGCAATACAGTAGGGCCTTCAAATGGAACATATTTAACAAAATCTCATCTTGCAGAGCAAGGTGGGGAAGTGAATGGAAAATTGATGTTTATCATTTATTCTTTTCATAAAAAGCGCATTGCTGTGATGTCCTTACAAATGAAAACAGCTAGACTGTGGCAATCAATTCAATGATCCCCAGTCTTAGACTCTGTGCATCTCATTCAGCTTTCTTCCAGTTAGAAAGGTCAGTCAGACTCCAGGAGCAGCACTTAGGGACTGCAATTTTACTCTCAGTTAGGTTCTCTTTTACTTGTCCAACATGAAATCAAATAAAAGCACATGATGTAGAAAAATCTAAAAACAAAATATTAGCTATTTGTTTTTCATAAATCATGTGACTGATTGTCAGAATCTGTCCGTCCTTATCACTTAATATATTTTTCTTGGTCTCATTTTTCAATGTTATGCTCTATACATACTTAGACCCACTTAGATATGCATGTATGCATGATAGGGTTGGATGTGCACATGGCAGACAACATAACATTTTCTTTCCTCTTTCTGAGTTTCTGCCGCTCTGTTGTACATCATACAAATGCAGAGCATTATTTAAAAGACTGTATTTTATTTAATGGAGGCTTTGGGGACACCTGGGAGATAGTTAATGGCAGAAACAATTTCTGCTCTTCTTGAAAAGACATAGGCGGCTTACAACAATCTTACACCAGCTCCAGGCTACCTCATACATTTGTCCTGACTCACCTGCACTCAGGAGCATACATTCACAAGAAGAGACCCATACTTACATGGAATTTAAAACAACACATATACATATTCTAAAAACTAAAAGAGAGGTTTTATAGAATAGGAGTTTTTCAGATATATTGTTAAATCCAGACATTGGACTGTTAAAGAGATTAAAATTATGACGTCTTTCTTCCTGTAAGTGTGTGTATGTGTGTGTGTGTGTGTATGTGTGTGAAAAGAATAAATAAAAATAATTTGTAAAATTAGTGCTTAAGGATAATTCATTTATAGATGACATAATACATTTATTAATTATTATATACTTAAGGATTAAAAATCAGCCATAAGATCAGGAACTGGAACTTAGATTCTTGTTTAATATTCAATAAATATTAAGGGTTCAGGTTATATTATATAGAGAGAAGTACAACAGCATAAATGTAGTCTGGTATCTTTGATTCTCATCTGATATTAGACTGTGATGGTGATAACATAGTTCACAGGCAGTTACATATGTGCATTGTATGGTTTATTCCTGTGTGAGGTGGTGATAACATAGTCAACATGCAGTTATATATGTGCACTGTATGGTTTGTTCCTGTGTGTGATGGTGATAACACAGTCCACAGGCAGTTACATATGTGCACTGTATGGTTTATTCCTGTACCCTAAAGTCTCTCTGCAGAATAAGAGGACCATATGCAGAGTCCTGGTATTGGGGTTCACAGGTGTCCAGAAATTAAATTAAAATCTAGCACCAAGTGATCACAAAGTAGATCCAAAGCTAATCCTGCCTGTATACTCTGTACTCTGTAAATAATCACTTGCCTTCGTCTCTGCATCATTATTATCTATCATTCATCCATTTGGCTATATGTATATGTTTATAAGTATCTGTCTCTCTCTTCATCTATGGGCCATCTTTTTGTCTGCCTCACTGTGTTTCAATGTATGCATCTATCTTTATCTTTTATCTATTGATCATATACATAGATATGTCTATGTATCTATGTATTTATCTGTCTAATTTGATATGTCATCCAGTAACTGTCACTTGTCTATTATTCACCTATCTATATCTATAAATAAAAGTCAGCAGCTTCATAAATTTCACTATTCTGTCATAAAAATGACATGTTCAAAAATCAGAGAAATGTCTTCAATCTGGTACCAGAATGTGTGTGTGTGTGTGTGTGTGTGTGTGTGAAAGCAGAGACAGAAAGATCACAGGAGTTTGCTAGCTAGCCAGTCTAAATTAAACAATAAAATTCAGGCTAGGTGAGAGACTATTTCTCTAATCCTAAGGTAGAGATTAGTCAAGACTCAACAAATATTTAAAATTGAAATAATTCCTTGTGTCCTATCAGACAATAATTCAATAAGAATATTAACCCACAATAATAAAAGCTAACCAAACCAGAAACATAGCAAGACATCTTTGAATAAACAGTAGGTCATCCAAGAGATCAGAAAGTTAATAACTGCTAGTGGTGGAATAAAATGCATTCTCCAATATTCATGTCTTTATAGTGTAGAGATGGTATGTGGGCATTAATTACAATTGCACAGCTGTTGCTTACAATCACTACGATACCAGCATAATCCCTAAGAGCAATCTAAATATCTGTTCTCATATGAGCAGATACATACAGTTTTCACTCATCGTTGAGGACACCATATTTGGCAACAGGAGCATAACACCACAAAACCCACACCAACAAATGCAGAGTTTTGAGCCCATACACCTACCAAACATGCCTGTATGTAAGGCTTGTAAAGGACAGAGTGGAAAGTTTATGAGTCAAATATCATGGGATTCTTCTTGGAGACTATATCACCTAATAATGTAAAAGAAATCAAAGCAAGACAAAACAATCAATCAAACAAATGAACAAACAAACAAAAACAAATACCAACATTATTGTCCAAACACAAACTGGGCAATAACAATACACTTCCCAGAATGGGCATAGAAAAGCCCATGAGCCCTCATCAAAATGCTGCATGCCACTAATGAATTCAGAGAGAGGGAGAAATGGTTTTTCCCAGGGAAAATCACATCAATTGGTTATCCTGTACCAGATGATCATCCCTGAAAACACACATGCAAATATCATTGCTCAGACTGAGTATTGCTACATACATACATACATACATACATACATACATACATGCATACATACATACATGTGTGGGTAAGCATTAATAGTTAATGATAAGGAGGCATGGATTTGAAGAAAGTGAAAAGAGGGTTACTTGGAAGTGTTTGGAGCAAGCAAAGGAAAGGTAGACATGTTGTAATTATAATCTCAAACCTCTTAAAGTGAGAAAATGTTTACAAATGCGTGTGTGCTTTAAGAAAGAAGAGAATGTATCTTGAGCCTTACCTGTGAGTTCACTAGACCCCCATTCTTGTTGCAAACCACCTCTAATATGAATACAGAAGTTTCTCTGTAGATACCCTTCTATAGTCTGTGAGAATTTAGTTACAGGACTACACTAACCATAAAGGGTTGTAACACTGTTGCAGGGTATGAACTGAATCCCTCCCATACCCCCCATACCCCAACCCTGTCATCAAAAGATGTAATTTTCTTAAGGATTCTACTAGGCCAAGTGGGTGATTAGAATTACAGTGATCATAAAGCAAAGGGACACTGCAGTTCCAGCAAATAATGTTGGGCTCTTATTAGCATTTTTAATACCATGCATTGCCCACATCTCTTCTTGACTATTAAGCAATACCTTTTAGAATGTACTTTAAGACTACTAACACCATTAACTCAAAGGCTAGCAACATCATAAATCAGCATCTGAGGTCTGATACAGCCATACCTATACTCTATAGTAACCTGCAAACCTCATGCCTGAATCTGTATTTTACAAAATTGTCTTTGCCAAACAGTCCTGGTCCAGCCCTTAGGAGGCAGAGGCAGAGGCAGAGGCAGAGAGATTTCTGTGAGATGGAGCCCAGCCTGGGCTACAGAGCAGGTGACAGGATAGCCAAGGCTGTATAGAGAAACTCTGTCACAAAAATATAAATAAATAAATAAGTGGGAAAACCCTCAATTCCTGGATGTATTTGTTCTGCTATATAAAGTATTATGAAACTCTTACCACATTAGAACAGGACATTCAGGCTACACAGTCTCTGAGTTCCTGATCCTTGGTCATTCATATTTGACTCCAAAATAAACATGGAGGTGATAACTGTTTTTCTCCATCAATAAAAAGAACACATCCCTATTCCCAGTTTTTGGGAACATGAAAGTAATGAAGACTGATTGGAAAATTACATCCTGTATGTAACAGTCATGTCCCAGAAGGTCAACACGTGTGTACGTTATTTCCAATTAGATCACTTCCTTGTTGTGTGTTCTCCACATATCTGTAGTATTTTATTTTCCATTTAACTACAGGAAATATGACAGGGTTATTGAATAAGCTTTGCTTACAACTGCTGGTTAACACAGCCTAATTCTCACAGCTTGGGGCTGATCTCTGCCCACCTCTCCTAGTACCTCATCTCAGCTGCATTCTTGATCTTCATGCTTTTTTTTTTTTTTTTTTTTGCTTTGATTTTCTTTTCATTTTTTTCTTTTCTTATGTAATCTCATTTCCCGTCATCATTACCCAGTATTGATAAATTTCAAAGAAGATGTTAGAGAACCTCGTTTACCAAGCCCGGGATTTTTGATCAGAAGTAAAACTGGCATGCTTTTCAAATTTTATCTATTTTTAATTTTTTTTCAAAAGAAAAAGAGTAGCTTGAGAAATGGCTTGAGCTGCTTACTAGAAATGAGGAGTATTAACCATAGTTAGTGTTCTTTTTTTTAGATACACTTTATATTTACATTTAAAATGTTAACCCCTCCCCCACCCCATTCCATCCCCCCCTCAAACTCCACTTTCTTCCAGGAAGGTGCACTTGCTCCCAATCACCCTCTCCACCTCAGTGCCTTGGCATTCCTCTACATTGGGAAAACATGCCCTCACTGGACCAAAGGCCTCTTCTCACATTGATACCAGACACTGCTACATGTGCAACTGGAGCCATAGGTTTCTTAATGTGTGCTCAATGGTTGGTGTTTTAGTTTGTGGAAGTTCTGGAAGGTTTGGTTGGTTGATTGCTCTTCCCATTGGTTTGCAACTCCTTTAAGCTCCTTCAGTCCTTTCTTTTGCACCTTCATTGGGGTCCCAGTGTTCAGTCTGATGGTTAGCTGAAAGCATGCTCAGCTATATCAGTATGACTCTGGCAAAGCCCCTGAGGAGGCATCCCTATCTGGTTCCTGCCAGTAAGTACTTCTTGGCATCAGCAATAGTTCTTGGGTTTGGTGGCTGCATATGGGGTGAATGCCAAGGTAAGGCAGTCTCTGAATGATCTTTTCTTTAATCCCTACTCCTCTATTTGACCTTGTATTTCCTCCCCTGACTGTTTTGTTCTTCCTTCTAAGAAAGACTGAGGCATCCACATTTTGTATTTCCATTTAAACACTGAAGTTTTAAAAACAATTAAGAATTGATTAGGTGGGAATATGTAGAATATTTCTAACATGTCTCCTTCTTATTTTCTGATTTCTTACTACCAAAATCAAATGGTCTCTCTCACATGAGATAATTATGTCATAGCAATACAAGCATCATCTTAAGGCTGTTTTCATGTGTTGACTTGTGTGTGCTGTAGACAATAGATTGTTGGTATCCTTAATTATGTCAGGAATTGGCATACTGACATTTATCTGTACTGAGACTAATACCAGTGACATGATTCTTTCCAGAAAGGAAAGTCTTCACAGTGGTTGAAAACAGCTGGACTGGCAGATTGTCCTTGTTTGTCTCCATTTGGTTTTACTGAGCACTTCAGCCTCAACTGGGCCAGTTGTCTGGTCTACACATGGAATTTCCAGTACCTCTCAAAGGTCAGAATGGCAGCTGTCTGGTTGCTCTGTTCTCTGCTGGAAGTATTTATACAGTGATCCACCCTTAAGCTTCTGTAAGCACTGCTCATTATTTTACAGGATTTGTAAGAATTTATTTTTAGCAGAACTAGAGTTCAATCTTAACATATCCAACATCTGAAGAAATATAATGCCGATATCTTTTTCATGGTGTTGTGAGTATATATTAAAGTATTTTGCAATTCAGAAGTGTCATATGAAAATATATGGTATCTTCATTATGTGTTACATATGCATATCTATTATATGAATTCACTAAGACACTGTGTAAAGAAGTAAATAAATGAAATTCCAGTTCATTCTAATAGATGTCGGGTTCTTCATATGTTGGCCCCAACCATGACCACAGAGTTAAGACTACATGGTGATGACAAGTGTCTCCCTCTCTGTAGGAGGAAATGTTTTAATGCTGTAAATATTATTATTGTGTATGACACATTTGGAGAGATTATAAGTGAAGCAAGAGAGGATACAGAACAGTATATTTTGAGGATACAGTCGAGCGAGCAAATGTCCATTGAACACATTTCAGCCTACCAAAACTGAGTGCTAACTGCATGTGGTACTTAAAGCTATAGGTCAAACTCAGTCTCAACCAGTGCTCTCTTCTGCGGTAAATTATTTCCTATGCTAGACTCTACTGACTATTCCATTTGGCTAATTTCCTACAGCTCTTACTTATATAATATTTTACTTCTATTCACCCACCCCTGGTCAAACATATAGTGATATACCATGAGCATCTTATAGGCATCACTTGGAAATGCTGGGTGCTCTGATCACAGTTACTGACTATAAGCAATTGTCTCCACGTTAAAGACATCATCTAAGTAAAGGCATTGTTATGATAATCTTAACATCTTTGTCTCACCAGCTCTGCCCTGCCCATTAATCTTTAGAGATAAAGAATAAAAATCCCCTTGAATGATGCTTGATAGATACAAATGTAAGGAATTCTCAAACAGCTCATGTCTTTATTTCAACCATGAGTATATCATCGAACTTAGTTGAAGATATTAATCACCATAATTTGAACTTTTACTGAAGGAGACATGGTTGTATTGTGTGAAGAGAGAATCTCTTATGTAGTATACGGAAGCATCACCTGTCAGGAATAGTGAGGCTGGAACTAGAAGGTGGGATAATGGCAGAGAGAAAGATAGAGGCAGGACTCTTGAAAAAAAGACAAGAGCTGAAGTTTTGTCCTAAACCGTGAAGAATCCAGCACACAAAACTGAGGAGCGGTAACCAACCAGGTGGCAGAGCTTGACTAGATTAAACAGGTTATCTAAGTGTCAAACTAGTTGGGAAATGAGCAAAAATTTATGGCCTCGGCGTTTATTTATAAATAAGACACAGAGTTCTCATTCTGGGAAAACAAAGCCCAGGCAGAAAAGTTCAAGAGTATGATTATGTTTATCTCTAAACAATTTAAATACAATCTCATGCTTAAGTTTATATTTAGGTAGTATAATATGTGCTTTTTATTTTTTTAAATTTTGTGATTTTATATGATTCTTTTCATACAAAACTTAATACATTCTTATTTTCATGGGTGTGGAGAGAAATGCTGCTGTGGTCTCAATGAATCAGTTACTCATTATTTCTCTTTACTTTGGCCCCTGTGGGCTAAGCAAAAGAATTCACAAAGTATTCAGATGCAGTGATGAGGCAGGAAAGATGGCTTAGAGTTAGAGCATTTGCTTTGTCTTACAGAAGAGATGTGTTTGGTTCCCAGCATCCACATTGAGACCCATAACTGTATAACTCCAGTTTCAGAGGATCTGCCACCCTCTTCTGACTTCCAGTGGTACCAGTCATGCATTTGGTGCACAGACATACAGGAAAAACATAAAAGAACGTAAAAACAAAAAATTATCAAAGTTCAATGATACAATATACTTACAACACATCAGAAGTATTGATTTTTTCCTATTCTAAATGTTCAGAAATGAGTTTTTCATCTAAAATATGCATATATTGTCTTCACAGTAGTAGAATTTATTGTAAAAATTAGCACATTTGAGCTACTGTTTTACCTTTATTTCTTTTACATAAATATTTTTTACGGGTTTCTATTTATATTCTGAAAGCTTTTGCTTTTGAGCTTCAATTGAATCTGTCAACTGGATAAGTAATGTTAAATATTCATATCCCAAGAGGATTTAAAATATCTGAAAGGAGTGTTCTTATTTAGTAGACAAATATGTTTTTAGAAGACATCCTCGGGATTCAAACAATATGTAAATCTGGCAAATATTTGTTCATGAGAAAGTAGAATCATTCTAAAAATTTGTAGAGAATAATATTCTGATGTTTCTGTACATTGTAGAAGACTGTGCCATTCATATTAATGGTCCCTGGAGGATCTTCTGGTACAGACAACATTAAATGCATCAAGAACTTTATGTTATTGTCTTTAAGCAACCTTTTCCTCATCTGTGTTGTGCTTCACCATTATTGCTGACAGAGTGTACAGGGTTTGCTCTTTCCCATTTCAAATGTGCACATATCACTCTGATAAAGACAACATGAGCCTGTGTGCTACATGCTTTTAATATGTATGTGTAACCGCAAATTATGACTCTTGTTGTCTTTTCCTTCATCAGAAGAGCTTCTTATCTGTAACTCAAATAATTGTTCCCTTTTTCCTACCACTTTTTCTTTTTCTTCTATCTTACTCTATTGCACTTTTTGCATTGGCTTGAGGTAAGGTCTCCTCCTCCTGTACTTCAGCTCACAAGCTTTAGCTAGCCTGTGTTGGAGCTGACCAAAATGCCCCCACAAAACACAGTTGATATCAACAGAGATGGTCTGGAGAATAATTGCAATTGGTGAAATCTGACCACCCACTCATGCACACACTTGCACAAGTATGTGCCTATAGTCTCAAAAAGACTTGTTCTTACTCTTTTTCTAGGTACTTAGTTGTACAAAAACAAATGTGGAAATGTAAAAAAGCCAGGATTATGGGAAAGTAGTTATAGGATGTTCTCTATAAGAGTACAGCTTGATGCTTTAAGTGAAGTCTTAGGTCCCCACAAAGAAACAGAGGCACTGTGATTTAAGAAGAGAATCAGAAATTTCCATTTCTTACAGTTTTCAATGGCTTTTGATGATAATATCTTTGAGAACAACCACAAGCCAAGTGTTACATATATTGGTAAAACTGGCATATATTAGGATAAAACATATGGGATGAGGACTTTGGGACTGGTTTGCTGTAAAACAACAAAGTACATGTAAAATAAAGGAAAATTGGTTGAAAATATACTATGATTACATTTGAGAAATTTACTTATTAAGTAACCACTCGAAATAATGAAAAAATAAAATATACATGCACAGATAGAGTAAGACTCAAAACTATAAAATGATAAATAATGCTCTGGAGAATACTGTATTCATGATACTGTATTTATACCAGACTGACAGCATGGATGCTATGAACTGTTCTGTAATTCGTGGAAAACACATTTCCTTCTATGCCTGGTCCTCACAAATGTATGAGCTTATTAGCAGTGTGCTGAATTCTCTAGAGACACCTTCAGATCTCAGTCCTCAGTGTGTCTCTCTGCTCTACCTCACAGTGTCTCATCAATTCTAGTCCAGACTATCAAAATCAGAATCCTCATTGCCTTAACTGGCAGCGTTCCCTGACTGTGGACAAATGCAAATTCCCTCACCTCCATAACACTGGGGAAGCCCGCGTTCTTACCATTGATAACATTACAATCATCATACTTTTTACTCTGATAGTTGTTAACCTGATACCTGACCTTCCACCCCTTTAATATTATTATTTTTTATTTGTAGGAAATCATATTAACATCTCCCAACAAATAGCAATCAGCAATTAAGGAGAACAGGTATTACAGCAGGTTAGATGTCTGTTTGTCAAACAATCACAGGGACAAACGCTTGACCTCTTTGATCATTGGGATGCAAGTTGAAGGATAATGAGATCTCTTGAGACACATGTTGAGATTCTTAGAATGTAGAAAGGTGGCCAATCGAGTCCATTAAAGGTCCTCGAGGTACTAAAATATTTGTTATCTAACAAAAGACCCAATGCCAGCAAAGAATACTTCCTTACAAGTTCCTGGGAAGGGGACTCCAAGAGATTTGAAAACTATATAGGCTATTTTCAGGGCTTTTGTTGCCTCCCAGAAATAGAATTTGAGACTCCATTGCTGAAGACACCACACACTGCTGGGGCAGGACTTGGAGGAATCAAGTTGAAACTGAACTGGAACTCTTCTACATGAGTAGCATGTCTCATGGTGCCAGATGGGGTTATGTAAGCTAATACGAATCAATACTCCTACTTAGCTGGAAAGCCTATGAATAAAAATAAAGGTAGTGTGAACCAAGCTCAGTACCTATGCCAGGTGAGTCCACAAAATTTAGAGAAAAACCTAGTATGGCCAAGTGTTGCTGTAAATATTAAAAAAGTCTAGCAACTCTCACTATAGCCAGCATCAGTAAATTTACAGTCCACAAAACATCCACATAATTAACTCAGAGCCAATTGATATGATATACTCTACCCAGCTAGACAAGACAAACTGTCCTATAACAATCCATCACTTATAAGATATTCATAACTACCTGTGGCTACTCAGAACCACTCAGAGATAATTCATCTTTGTCCTCCATCTTATCTTTCTCCCTCTCTCTGGCTTCTCCCCCTTTGCAATAGTCTTTTCCTGCCTACCCCCTTTTTCCTCATCTAACCACAGGCCTCATTTTATCTTGTGCATGCCTTCTCCTGCATAAAGACAATACTCTACAGCCAAGTGCACAAAACAGTTTAAAATTTTAACTGAATTATAAATAGTTTCCTTGTACCCATAGATATGTGGAGCCTTCACCATTGGTCAGACAACCTTTTTTTTTCTTTCTTTCTTTCTTTCTTTTTTTCTTTCTTTTTTGTAACATACAGAGACCATTACAGAAAGCCTTAATGAAATTCAGAGAACAACCCACTGTGGGGACCCAGACAGACAACACAAGCCCTCTACCTAAGGCTCAGGGAACACCAGAGAAGAGGGGGCAGAAAGAGGGCAGAGCCTCAGTATTTCTGGGACTGAAAAAAAGAGATTGCTATGAATGGCAGGGAAGCTATGCTCAGGAATTATCAACAATATCATGCCAAAATAAGACCCAATAATGACAGTATCAACTGACATGCCAGTTAGGATGGAGAACTGTAAGCAATTAATGACTGTTGGGAAAGGGAGGCTCAGAGCCAGTCTGCCTCAAGGGATGAGTCCCCTAGTGGCTAATCCAGTCATCTTTAAACATATATGAGCAACACTAAGTGAATTCAGCTACTTGTAGTTATGTGAGTCTATGAGTGTGTGTGTGTGTGTGTGTGTGTGTGTGTGTGTGTGTGTGTGTGTGTTTGGGTCTCTGTGTGTTTGGGTCTCTGTGTGTGTGTGTGTGTGTGTGTGTGTCTGTGTAAAACAATAATAATTAAAAATAAGAGACATTTCCATTCTGCTGTTCCTCAGGCTTCTCTCCTGCCTGTCCCAATACCTGATCATGTTCCCTTTGACCAGCCCAACTTGGGATACATCTCAAGGGGAGACTGCAAGGCCTGATACTATTACTGATGTTATGGTATGCTTACAGACAAAAACCTAGCATAGCTGCCCTCTGAGAGACACAAGAAGCAGCTGATTGAGACAGATGAAAATACTTATATCCAACCAATGGACTGAAGTCAAGGACTTCTGTGGTTGAATTAGGGAAAGGATGGAAGAAGCTGAGGAGGAGGGTAGCCCCATGGAAGACACCAGTTTCAACTGATCAGGACTCCCAAGATTTCTCAGACACTGAGACAGCAACCAGGAAGCATACACCATGATATGAGGTCCCTGAAACATATCCAGCAGAGGACTGCCTGGCCTGGTTTCAGAAAGAGAAAATGAGCCTAACTTTTGAGAGACTTGAGACCTCAGTGAGTAGGGAAGCCTGGTGCAATGGGGGTGGGGTGGGCTTCCTCTTGGAGATGGGGATGAGGAAGAGGAATGGGGGGGAACAACAGACCAGGAGGTGAGTAACCACTTGACTTAATGAATTAAAAGTACTAAAAATTAAAAAATAAGTAAGAGAGCACAAGTTTGAGGAAGACACAGATGAAGAGTGTAGGAAAGGGAGGAGTCTCCTGAGAGGCTCTGCCAGATCATGACAAACACAGAGGCAGATGCTCACAGCCAACCACTGAACTGAAAACAGGGTTCCCGGTGGAAGAGTTAAAGAAAGAATTGCAGGAGTTGAAGGGGTTTGCAACCCAATAAGAACAACAATACTAACTAACCAGAGCTCCCAGGGACTAAACCACTCTCCAAAGAGCACACATGGATTGACCCATGGCTCCAGCCATATATGTAGCAAAGGATGGCCTTATTGAATATCAATGGGAAGAGAATCTCTTGGTCCTACCAAGGCTCCATGCCCCATTGTAGGGGAATGTCAGGGTGGAGAGGCAGAAGGGAATGGGTGGGCACCCTCAAAGAACGAAGGGGAGGGGGATTGGATAAGGAGCTTATGGAGAGGAAACCGGGAAAATGGGTAACATTTAAAATGTAAATAAAATATATTCATTTAAGAAAAGAAAACCATTTTCAAGAACAATTTTTAAAATATAGAGAAAATGGAATTGATCTAATGGTTATAACACTACATCTTTCATAGCACTGTTTTAATTTTTTTTTAAAGGATGAAGCATAGGCTTATCACGTGATCCCAAATTTCCAATATCCCTATAAGGTTATATGACATGACATCTATGTACAATGTGAGATTCTGAATTCAATTCCAGAACAGGAAAATACTTAGAAGGGGCTGGAGATGTGGATAAGTCACATGTCCATGTTTCAGTCCACAAAGTCACTGAGCCACATAGTAGGGCATAAAACAAAATTGTTACCATTATTACTACTAATTAAGTAAAAACCGTTATATATTTTATGTGATGCATTTTTTTAAGTTAAATTTAAAACCTCAACTACTTAAGCAGTTGAAATGAATATTGGAATGTTGTTCACCAGAGGCTAGTAGTTGGGGGGGGGGGTTTGGGGACCATAAGGCAAATTAGTATGAAGACTTAGAGCACAGCATCAAGGTGATAGTTAAAATTTCTCTATTTAATTAGGGTACCACAAAGGGTTTTTGGCTGGGTTTTTGTTTTATGTTTCTCTTTGGGTAGCATGCACACTATATATTTCTTTCCAAAAAGGCTAGAATATGGTAGTGAATGCTCTATGTGGACACCAGATCAACATCTCTATTAAAGATAGGCTCACAACCAAAAAGATAGGAAGAAGGTTTAAATGACATTCTTTAAAGATTTATTTATATTTGTGTGTGTGAGTGTGTGTGTGTATGTGAGTATGTATGTGTATGTTGTATGAGTGTATGTGTATGTGTGTGTGTATTTAAGTTTGTGTGTGAGTGTGTGTGAGTATGTGTGTGTATGAGTGTATGTGTGTGTGAGTATGTGTGTAAGTTTGTGTGTGAGTGTGTGTGAGTATGTGTGTGTGTGAGTGAATGTGTTTGTGTGAGAAAGTGTGTGTGAGTGATTATGTGTGCATGAGTGTGTGTGTGTGAGTGGGTGCATGTATATGTGTGCATGTGTGTGTGTATGTATGTATGTGTGAGTTTGTGTGTATGTATGTGTGTATGTGTGTGTGCCTGTGTGTGTGATTGTGTGTATATGTGTGTGTGAATGTGTGTATGTGTGTGTGAGTGTGTTTGTATGTCTGTTTGTGTGTGTTTGTGTGTGAGAGAGAGAGAATGTGTACCACACAGTCTATGGAGGTGGAATTACAGGTGTTATGAACTTTGAGTGCTGGGATCCTAAGTAATGGCCCATGTCTTTGCCCCCCAAAGTATGAATGATCAAGAGCTATATTTCTATATATCTTACCTGTCACTGACATGGACTTTGTTCACGCAGTGTTTGCTCTTAGTACTACAATTGATAACTATTTCAAAACTTAACTTAAATGGTTCAAAATTATTCCATTGAGTTCTATGTCCTGCAAATGTACATGAAAATCTGCAGTGCTTTTTATAGTTCAGGGTTATGATGACTCACAATATAGGATCCGTCTCTTATAAGCAGCCACCACAGTGGTTAGCAGAACATTTTAGTATAGAATCAATTCCTTTCATTGATTTTCATTTAAAGCTATAAACAGTAATATGGCATAATAGTAGGGTGAAAACACTCTCCCTCAGTGTCAGGACTGTGCTTGTACTTGAAGAGGTGTGATGTGGTTTGTTTTCTTCAAACGTTTCTTTGGAATACTTATTCAACATAGCATATGACTAAATGCTAGTCAAGTAGAAATGCCAAATTACAAATATTCTTTTTATTGAATAGTTCATGTATTTACATTTCAAATGTTATCCCTTCCCCCCCATTCCCCCTCCCCCTGCTTCTTTGAAGATGTTCCACCCTACCCACCCACTCCCATCTCACTGCCCTGGCGTTTTCCTAGACCGGGGAAATGAACCTTCACAAGACCAAGGGCTTCTGTTCCTATTGATGCCAGACAATGCCATCCTCTGCTATACATGCGGAGCCATGGGTCCCTTTATGTGTCCACATTGGTTAGTGTTTTATTCCCTGGGAGCTCTGAGACTGCCCCACCTGGGAGTCCATCCCACATGCAGCCATCAAACCCAGTCACTATTGCTGATACCAAGAAGTGCTTGCTGATAGGAGCCTGATATGGGTGTTTCCTGAGTGGCTCTGCCAGAGCCATACTGGTACAGATGAGGATGCTTGCAGCTAACCATCAGATTGAACACAGGAACCCCAACAGACTGAAGGAGCTGAAGGAGTTTGCAACCTCATAGGAAGAACAACAATACCAACCAACCAAACTCCCCCCACACACGTACTCTTGATCAAAAAATATTGAGAGACTTATCTTTAGTATTGTTAAAATCAATTTAATGTATAATTATTATATATAATTAAACTATAGTTAGTTTTATCTATGTTATTTGCGCTGTGACTTAAAAATACTAGAAATCCCAGATTTGGAAGCCATTGAGCAGCATTTTAATATAAGGACTTTAGTTAAGTGTCATTGACTTGTATTTTAAAGAAGAAAAGTACCAACTTATCACTTGACGCTGTACTTGAGAAAATGATCTAAATTGCCATTGAAGAACCAGTAAAAGGATGCCGGAGTCCAGCACTATTCACAACACTAAATGGAGACTTTACTGACTTAGCAGCCACGGTTGAGCCAAGCAACGGGTAGGAAGAAGAAGCCAGGCTCCCTGTCAGTGTGGAGTGGCAGCCATGTTGTTGGGGGTTCCGGACTAAGCTAGGTTCTACCAATCAAACAAGAACCGTGCATTAACGCTACAGCAATGCACGCTGCAAGCCAACACGCTAGAGCACAGTTCCCGTGTTCTGCTTCGTGAATCTTTTCCTGTCACTGTGTCTCAATAACAGAGAAGCTAAGGTCACGTGGAGGACAATCATTTATTCTGACACAGGCTTCAGCAGATTCCTGTATTGGGCTGTTCCCAGAGCTTAACCGCTGCACACGGCTTTGCCTTTTTCTGAAGGAAGAGCCCTGTCATGGGCGATGCCTGAACTCCATTTGGAAGCCTTTGTAGCTCCTGCAGGAGTAAGCTCGCTGTCTGTGGCGACCCTCAGACAGCTTTCTCCCCTCCCAAGAAGCTGCTAGAGCACTTCGGGGTTTTACTACTTTAATAGTTTCCCCAAAAGTAACTGAATATTCCTTGAGCAAGGTGGCATTTATTGTTTTCCAGTAACCGTCAAAGTAAAAGAAGATGGAAGTCATGGCTAAGAGGTGGTGAGCTGCTATAATGTCTTTAAAAAACAGAGGAAGGTTTTGAATCACGGTACTCCTAGCATGGCATGCTCTGATTTAGGAAGTTTCTTGAACTTTTTCACGCTCTACGTGCAGACCCGTATCTTTGAATAATAGCATTCCTAATAGGGCATGAAAGACCATTTGATGTCACTAATTAGCAGCTAAACCGTGGATCTCATGAACTTTCATCACCCAGTGGTTCTTAATCTTCCTGCGCAAGTGGCAGCCCCTCTGTGAGCATCACTGCTTCTTTTGCAAGCCATGAGAGGAAGGTCTATATGCAAATATGAGAGGGGACAAAAGTCACTTCCTTGTTTTATTTTTGTTTCTTGTCAAGTAAGGGTCTAATGTAAGATATTACCCTCGGTCTACCTCAGCTCACCATAGTGAAATTTCTAAGCTCTTCCTCCTTCGTAGTCAGCATTCCCGTTGTGAACTTCAGCCAAGAGAACAGCTGGAAACGTGGAGGCAGCAATGGGTACTGTAAAGTTCAGGCTGATGCAGGAAGATGAACTTCAAAGTTGCTCTCTCCTTTTCAAGTGATGTTCTTTCTTTCTTTCTTTCTTTTTTTTATTAATCATTTCCTTCGTTTACATTTCAGATGATATCCTCCTTCCTGGTTACCCCTCTGCTAACCCCCTTATCCCATCTCCTCCTCCCCTGACTTTGGCTCTGTGAGGGTGCTCCTCCACTTTTTCACCCACTCCCACCTCACCCCTCTAACATCCCCCCTACACTGAGGCATCAAGTCTCTCTCCCTTCCCATTGATGTCAGAGGCCCTGGGAGGTTCTACCAGCACCTGACCAATACTGACGCAGATACTTACAGCCAACCATCAGACTGAGCCTGGGGACCCCAGTGGAAGAGCTAGGGGAAAGACTGAAGGAGCTGAAGGGGATTGTGCTCCCATCAGAACAATATCAACTAACCAGACCTCCTAGAGCTCCCAGGGACTAAAGCACCAACCAATGAGTGATGCCCTTTCTTAGATGCCGTCTGGAGTTTCTGCCATTCTCCATAATCTCATTGAAGGGATGTAACAGGAAAAATGTCTGGAAGAGCCTTATGAAAGTGAATAGGTGTAGGTGGTCTTAGCATTCTTTAGTGGATTCTGTAGTATTTAAAATATTTTTTTTTTACTTTTTTTTACCTTTCTTATTACTGTACATTACCTCCTCATACAAAAACAAAAACTGGATATTCTTCTCTTGGTTCCCCTTTACATAGGGAATGAGGAAACATTGTTAATGGCTACTCAGTGTATTCAAGTCCAAGGCGAATTCATCGGCAGGTTAAAATTAGATAAAAAAAAAAATCCTCTTCCCTATCTTGGATGTTAACATCACTTCTAGATAAATAATGCAGTCTTCTGATGCTTGTTGAGAAACAGATCAATAGACATTTCAAAACCCCACTAGATAAAGGAAAGTCTTAGCCCTTCTCCAGTAATGGCTGTGCTGAGAGGTCCCAGCTTGGTTTCTTTTTGTTACCTGATGTGGTCGCAGTGGATGTGATCCATTCTATAGCCTAAGTATTGAATACACAATGACGTAATGCTGATCTGTACATAGCCTTTGAACCCTGGGACACTGAGAGAAGAGATTACCAGAAAAGGAAACTGCCCACTAGCCTTCTACTTTAGACAAACAGACAACTGGAATGGGTTGATAGATGCCAACAGATTTAACCATCAGTGTAAAGACATACAAATCACACTCTCCAATGTGTCCATAGACCAAACCCTTTATTTTGCATATAATTAAGTTGTCTGATATCGACATTTCTTTATTTCCAATGCCATGATACAAAGATACACAGGGAAAACTGAAATTTAGTTACTACAACTTTTAAATGAATTTTGTATGAGAGATACATATTACCCTATGCTTGGGTTAGGCTGGTTTTTATAAGAGAACATAAATTATAACATTAATATAATGGATAAAGATTGCTCTCACAATAATACTTTAATGACTGTCATGTTTTGAACCTTCTAAAAGTTCCTATTCTGTACATCCTCATGTTATAATGAGATCTGTTGTACATAATCCTAGAATTCCACAATCTGGTGGGTAAACTATATCCAATTATCTGGTGCCAATATACAGCAGTATAACTAAACTTTGTAAGATAATCATTCTTAATTTTTAATTATTGTATAGCAGATCATAATTTACTTTATCCTTTTTATGTCAAGAAGACTTTGCCAAAAATCATGGTTTCTGCTGATATTTTCACTTCAGAATTTAGTGAGTGCCTCAAGAATGTAGGATTATTTAATATCTTCTTAGTGAAAGCATTATTAGCCATCTATACATGTTATAAAGCCAATACATAACGCAACCAGAGAACATAAGTGAGTATAAGTGTATAAGTGGGCTTTTAAATTTTATTTTCATCGAGACCATTTACAAGTCATTAATCTGCCTGAATAACATTGTTGCACAGTGCTATAGAGTGTTATTCTGTGCTTCATTAAGGAACTGCTATTACCAGAAGTGATGTCCTGTGGGAAAATAATGACATGTGGCCACTATTGGTGGGAAATAGAAGATATGTGTGTGTGTGTGTGTGTGTGTGTAGAAAACTTAGATACATTAAAGTGAAAACAAGTTACTCATTTACTACCAATATATGAATAATATGATTATTTGTAAAGCATTGTAACTTTTAGGGGAAAAACATATCTGTTGTATTTATTAAGCCCATCTAAACATTTGTGGTTATTTGAATGAGATTGCCTCCCTTAGACTCACATATCTGCATGCTTATTCCCAAGTTGGTAGAACTGTTTGAGAAAGATTAGATGGATTAGGAGGTGTGGCCTTGTTGGAGGAAGAATGTCATGGGGTGGAACTGGGAAAAGCACAACCCAGACCCAGCTTCTTTCTCTCTTCCTCCTGCCTGTGGATCAGCAGGTAAGCTCTCCTTTACTGCTTCAACACCAAGCAAGCCTGCCTGTGCTGTGCTTGCTCCGTATCACGATAATCCCAGACTCATCTTCTGAAATTGCAAGCCAACTCCCAATTAAAGCCTTCTTTTATAAATCTCCTTGGTCATATCACTTCACATAGTAATAAAGCAGAACCTAAGACAACATCAAATCATCTTTTTCATATATCTACTTGAACATTGATTTCTCCTTTCTATTAGCAACACTATATACCCTACTCCGATGAACCTCTAAAAACCCTTAAGCCTTCTTTCCTAATCAGTTCATAGATCATATGAGAGAATTACATGAAAAACGAGGGGACATAATTTTATATCCAGCTATTTAATGGAAAAGCCAAAGTTAGATATGACTCCTGTGGTAAGACAAAAGTATAATAGTGAAGGATTGTGAAATTATATGAGGTCATTATATAGCCCTCGCTGTACAGTGCTTTCCCCAGAAACTGCTCTGGCTTCAGCTGTAAAGTTTAGCCAACCTGAGCTGAGCTTGCATCACTCTCTGGAAGGTAGGCCATGGTTGCAAACGGCCAGGTGACATTTGCGTGCCACAATCCACCCACTCCAATTCTCACTTCTAAGTCTCATAGTAAATTAGATTCCATAGACATTAATTTCTTCTGAAACTCAAATTACATCCATCCACGGATGCTGTACAAATTAATTTTCCACAGCTAACCGAGCTCAGCCTGCAGTGTAGAAGTTCTATATGATTTTCATATTTATTTAGCACACAGTCTAGAATTCTCCATTGTTCAGTAGGGTGCCTATGATTACTAGAACACTGCTCAATGAAGCAAGACAACACTTTTGACTTACTTATCTAACGTGTGTGTGTGTGTGTGTGTGTGTGTGTGTGTGAGAGAGAGAGAGAGAGAGAGAGAGAGAGTGAGTGTGTTCCTGCATGTGTTTCTATGCCTCACAAGCATGCAGATGCCCATGGAAGACAGATGGTATAGGGTCCTCTGGAAACTGAGTATTGAATGCCATGAGTAGAGCAGGGGGTAAGAATTGATCCAGCTGTAAGAACTCTTAACCCCTGAAGCATCTCCACAGCCACCTGTTTATTAAAAAAGGGTTGTTGTTTTTTATTTTTTTTCAATTTTCAATCAACACAAATATACATGAGTATCTGCATTCAGTGAACATTACTGACTCTTTATTAGAATTTCTTAAATAGCTTTATGTGTTATGTATTTATAATATTATATCCTGAGTGGTTTCGTGCCTTGGTGGTCATTATTGTGTTTATATGTGTCACAGCTGGCTAGAATTATTGGAACCTTCTCATCCTTGTTACCTTACACAGCAGGTCCTGGAGCTATGGAAGAAAGGCTTCAGAGGAAATGCCTCAGTATAATAAGAAAGGAAGCCAACTGCTCTCTGTAAAAATAACCTAAAATTCAGTCGACTAAACTTATTTAGCTATGCCTTCCAAACATTTTCCCATTATTCTTTATACCTTTCTGCCTTTTTTCCATTTGTGGGCCCTTTTCCTCTTTTTTCTCCCCTTTCATAAGCTCTAAAGAACAGATACAATGTGTGCATAAGGGTGCACATATCAATAGTAAGTGTCTCCTGAGGGAATATTTTTGATGGCCTTTCTTTCCTGTTGGGGGGTGGTGGACTCATAAGGCCTCAGGTTACTTACAAGAAAGATCACGGTACAACTGCGATCTTAGGAATATCTGCTGAGTATAGGCAAGAACTGTGGTGGATGGATATTCAAGAGAGGATTCAATTACAGGTGGATCATAAACACCAACATCACTCTATCCATGGTGATATATATATATGTATATATATATATATATATAGTATATAGTTGATACGCATAGATATATCTTCAGACATATATGTACCACATACACCATTTATACAAACTCTCTCTCTCATATATATATATATGTGTGTGTGTGTGTGTGTGTGTGTGTGTGTGTGTGTGTGTGTGTGTTTATGTGTAGATTTATATAGTGTCTGAAATATACCATATATATTTCATATTTTTATCTTTAACTGTTTAAATTTATTTAATATATATAGTGTATTGTCACCTTAGATACAACAAATTCTTCTGACTAAATTAATCATTCCATATATAACACTACTATATGGCTTACTGTTTGCAAATGTAAGAAGTAGCATTTGTTTTTCCAAATAATAGTTCACCGCATTTCTATGTATTGTCTCTGAGTTCTGGCTGTGACATGTGTGTCGTGATTTCTCTCTGGAATTGCTTTCTTACTTTGGAATGTTGCATCCATAGGAAGCTGCTGAGCACACAGTTATGTTTGAAAGTTATTTCTGAAAGTTCTCTTGCGTTTTATGCCTATAATTTAGCATTTCATTGAGTTGTATGTTGCTGGTTTTTCTCACTAATCTGAAACTGTGGCTAATAGATTTCCTGTTTCTGACAAAACACAGCTTCTTGTACTTTTAAAAGAAAATAATTAATTTTTTGCCAGTTATAAATGTTTTCTCCATTGATAATGAACTGAAGCTTACTTGGCATAAATTTTCTTTTTCTTTGTAAAATTATAGTACTACTCTAGAATGGAAGACCCTATCATTTTAATTTCAGGAATGGTATGTCTTTATTCCAACTTACTTTTGATTTTATTAAAAATATAACTGCTTACATATCACATTTTAAAAACATTTTTGACTAAAGGAATACATATATTCTTCATCTGTATTTACATTTTTAACATGAATGTGACTTAGGCACTACCTCTGCATGATTTTAAGCCAGTTGTGTTACTTTTAACCATCTTACCAGACTTAAAGATGTTTAGGGATTTATTTTTCAACACTTTATTTGGAAAAAGCAATATAGATAATATATCCATGATTTTTCTCTGCTTTTAACGTACTTATTTCTAGAAGACTCATACAAAATACAAGTAGACTTAATGACAAGGTTCGTGTGAATTCTAAAAGCAATTTAAGCCATTTAAAAATTATTATTATTATTATTAACTATTATTATTTAAATTTTACAGCCATGTTATAGTTCAGCACACTTCGGGGACAAGACATAATATTTAGTCTTTTTAAGGAATTCAGCTTCATGATATTTAGTCTTTGTAAGTAATTCAGCTTGACAGCCAAACTGATTAGACGATCAAGATTGCAAGATGATACCTTACATGTTACAACTATGTTCCCACCATATTTAAATAGTGTGGGTTGAACTTTCAAATGTTACCAGATTTGCTTTACTGCCTTTAAGGTGATTTTTCCCCCAAGCATTTTACAGCACTTTGTTGCACCTTGCAGTACTTTACAGCGTTTCATAGCACATTTACCAATGTGTACACTGGTGGAGGACCATTTACTAGATTTGGAAAACCACTCAAAGCCCAGACATGAAGAAAACAGACCATCAGTCACCAGCAAACATCACTAGCAAATAGCCACAGGTGAGAGGTGAGACTTTGTAAGGCCACGCCCCCATGCACTGCAGAGTTTGGCCTTATTGCATCTGGACACTATCTCATTCATTTTCAAAAGGTGGAATATTTAAGGATAGATTTACAGCCATTATTAGAGAAGCCATAACTATAAATGCCAAATTTTCAAATGAGCATTTAAACTGGGATGGTTGAGCAACTAATTGTATTGAGAGAAGTGTTTACAACTGAATTTGACAGTTTTTGATTTAATGGAATCAGTACAAAGTCAACACCAAATACTTTTTATGTAAATATTTTAATGCTTTTTTCAGTTTTATTGGATATTCTCTGTATTCACATTTCAGTGCATTTTAAAAATGATGTTCTACACTGTATTCACGGACACCTTTATTTTTTGGTGACTATTTTTAAAGGCTAAGTGTGATGGAAAAATGATTGGCCTAGAGTTTAGAAGCACACTCATTTTAACTGACTTCAATTTACATCCTGGTAAACCTGGGACCAAAATTGGTTTTATAGTTGCTTAGATTTTATGCTGTTATCCTATGTTTACATTGTCATAATATCAAAACACTTGTAATTTTATTTTACATTTAATATATTAAAATATACTTATTAAGTTGGATGTATCAAAGGTATTTCCTACGCAGTAAAATTTAAAAATCAATGATTATCTCAAGTGTGTATCTTAATAACATAACCTAGAAATACTATTTTATATTCATTTTTTAGATATTCTTAAGACATAGGAAAACAGTAAAGATTAAACAACTCCCAAGCCCATAGCGGTTCTGTGCTTCCAGCTCTGCATACATAAAGCTCTGAATTCCAGGGGCTGCATTGTCTGGAAAATGGACAGGGGAGATGACTAATGTTAGCATGTGTTAATAGTCACTAGGTTGTTTCCACTATTCTATGTTTACAGTTCACATGTGACTCAGGAACAAAAGACAGCTGCCCGTCATAACTACACATCAATGATTTTGAGCATGCTATCCAAATACGTAATTCCTCTCTTCTTCTCCTGGTATGTGTGCATTCTTGTCTCACTCACAGATCACTCTTACATCCTCTAGTGAACATTCCACATGCTAGGTAGTCATGCTCCCTTTTAATTTCGGGCTATGCACACATTTATCCACTTGCTGACTGACTCGTTTGCCAACACTCCCTGTTGGTGCATCACTGTCTCATGCCCGGCCAGTCACATGGAACCCAGGTGAAGCCGATCTCTGAAGGCCTGGACAAACTTCTGTGCACATTATAGCTGTTAACGAAGTCTTAGCATGAAATGAGTTAATAAATGAGAAGAAACTAGAATGTCCAGAGTGTTTGTTTACAAAGGGTGACTTCATGTCACTTTGACTTCTGAAGTTACACTGTCTGGTCACGGAATTTTGGAAGATGATGGTTTTTGTTTGTGTATCTGTAACTCCCCTCAGTTTTACACAGTTTATTCAGACTGCTTTCTGAATAGTTTTGTGAATATAGAACCTTCTCATTCAGTAAAGCTGATGTGCCCCAACAGACAACAAACCATGTTCTCTTGCTCCATTCAAGACTTTCAAAGTTTTGAATATAAATTGCTAGATAGGGGCTTGTTGTGTTTACCTGCTTAAAAGTAGTTGAGCTTCTTGTACATGAAAATCAATGTTTTTCCTTGAATTTTGGAAGTTTTTGAACACTGTCAAATATATTCTGTTCTTTTCAGGGGGGGGGCGGTCTTCTGGGACATTAATTATACAAGTTTGAAACAGCATGCATTTTCAGTTAGTCTTATGAATATTGGTGTACATATTAATCTTTTAATGTCTTCTTTGATATCAAATAATTTATGACTAGTTAAAATGATTGTATATTGAGCAGTGCGTTATTGCTGCAGGCACGTAGGTCAACTGAGTGAAACTGAGAATGCATAAACAGACTGAACCTGTGTGCCAGACAAACACTGCACTGCTGATGGATGGGGAAAGACTAGGTTATCCAATACCTGTTTCTGCAAAAATAAATTTACAAAACTGAATTTCAGTGGAGCTCACAATAAAACCAATGATGGGTGTTGTACAAATTAAAATACAGCATATAGCTCTTTAATGTGTTAAGCAATTTCACAGAAAAAAAAATAGCTTTTTGATGGTGGGGTGTGCATTAGGACTTCTTTTTGTAAGACCATGCAAAGATAATGGCATCTCAGAGAGAAGCAAATAAGCTGACTTTTTTAAAAAAAATTGTCAAAATTATCCATGCATCAAAATATGAGATATACAACTACCAGCAGTAGGCAACTGAGGATAATTTAATAAATGATTACTATACTACACCAAGTCTTTATATAAATCAACAGTGAAACAACAAATATGCAACATAACGAAAAATGTTCTTTAATAGATAGATTTATCTTTGTAACATTATACTCAAACCTGAGCGAGACTTCATTATACCAACACTAATCCCTCTTCCTGGAACTGAACAAGTGCACTGCAAACCAACACAAACAAACAATACCACAGCAACTGGTACAGTAGGCATCATATGGAGAAAACCAGAGTCCCTGGTTAACTTAGAGTAGAAGAATAAATTAATATAGTTTTAAAGAACTACGCTTCAATATTTAATAATGCTGACTGCTTTCATATTTTGAAAACTCCTCTACCAACAGCATATTTTATTAAAATTTCACATAAACTGGAGAACACAGGCAGTTGAACCAGCCTCAGAGTGGGATGGAACAATAATGCGGATGTGGGAAACTGAATACATCGATGAGAATTTCTTCTTTTGACTTGGATAAATAGAAATGTGCTCTTCCTCTCTGTCTCACATGCACACTCACTCAGACATGCACACACACACACACACACACACACACAGGTGTTTAGACTAGAAAAAAACATATTTTCGGCTGATATGCCAAGTTAAATGTCTCAGAGTAATTAGAATTCAAATGCTTATGTGAGGACTAGCTGAAGCCTTAAATATCTATAGAAAATCCACTGTGAGGAGACAAAGTTTGAAGCAGAGACTGAAGCGAAGATCCTCCAGAGACTGCCCCACCTGGAGGTCCAGCCCATATACAGACCATATCCAGACAGTATTGCTGATGCCAAGAAGTACATGCTGACAGGAGCCTGATGTAGCTGTCTCCGGAGAGGTTCTGCACAATCATGACAAACACAGCAGTAGATGCTTACAGCCAACCACTGAACTGAGAATGGGATCTGCAATGGAAGAGTTAGTTAGAGAAAGGATTGAAGGAGGCGAAGGGGTTTGCAACCTAATAAGAACAACAATACCAACCAACCAGACTCCCAGAGCTCCCAGAGAGTAAACCACCAACCAAAGAGTCCACATGGATGGAATCATGGCTCCTGCTGCAAATGTAGCAGAGGATGGTCTTGTGCATCAATGGGAAGAGAAGTTTTTGGTCCTGCCAAGGCTCGATGCCCCAGTGTAGGGGAATGTCAGGGCAGGGAGGCAGGAGGGGGTGGGTAGGTAGATGCAGGGGAAGGGGAAATAGGAGAAGGGGTTTATAGAGGGGAAACTGGGAAAAGGGATAGAGTTTGAAATGTAAATAAGATATACCCAATTTAAAAAAAGAAAGAAAAGAAAGGTTGTAGCTGCTAATACAACGTTTTTATTTAATCTTTTTTTTTCATTTACAATTTCATTCTAAATAAATTACTTTATTATTTCAAAAAATACCATTTCAAACAATGTCCTTATGGTAAGAAACACAAATATCAATATAAATAATTTAAACCTGAATTTACCTACACTGAGTAAGACCTGTTCATCAGCATTTGGTTATTTTATTTTTAAAATATTAATATTATTTATTTTATTTGTATGAGTGTTTGCTTGTATATATATGTATGTATATATATTTACATGTGTATGTGAGTGTGTGTGTGTGTGCATATGTGTGTGTGTGTTTCTTGTTACAGATTCTTTTTAAAATCCATTTATTGTTTTGCTTCACAATCAGCTACCTACATGCCTTTACTGCAGAAAAGGTGTCTGTGCCAATATAGGAATGTTTAATTGTTTCCTTCAGGTTTCTGGATCCACTGATGCCTTAGTCACATTTTATATTTGTTTTGAAATAGGTAAAGTCACAATTTATTTTTTCTCTGAAATGGTTTATTCGATTTCTAACACTTCTAAAGAATTCAGAATAAAGCAATTCTCAGACTCGGTTGAACTCTTCAATCCTAACCTTCGATTTTTCTATAGTCTCTCTAATGTGACATGTATAAACTCACTAATATTGAACTTTGTTACGTGACTTTTCTGTGCTTCAAGCTGAGAAGTATGCACTGTGCTTTGCTGACGTATGTAGCCCCGACTCTGCATATGTCAAGCTTTGTGAACACTAGAGGACATTTCCAGCATAACTTATGACACTGCATTCTGCTCTCCTATGGCTTCTGCCTACTGGCTCTTGTTTTGTTCCTTTACAAGCTAGAGAGTAAAGATACGGTTTTAGGGAAAAAAGAAAGAAATGTGATTGAAAACAAATAAAGTATTGTGACTGAAATGCTGCCGTTTTAATATCATAGGGAATTGAATTATTCTAAGGCTAATACAGTCTCTTCTAATTTTCCCAGTGGCATAATAGGAATTAAGCAAGCCCCGGGGCGTTAGATACATTAAAATATTTAAGGGAGAGCCTGACATTTTTAATAAATGTAGATTTCTCATTTTGAGAGATGTGCCAATGCGTTCTCTCCATGTCTGCATGAAAATATCTCTGAATATTTGAAATCAAAGTATTTGCTTTTTATATCCCCAGACAATCTAAGGAGCATGACAATCGCTGGTTTTAACATCACCATATAAAGAGATATATTTCCCAGTTTTCTCACAAAATATGTTGCAAGTACACATAGTTGTGCCTAATATTACAATATTCTTTATGATGCTGGCATTTATGGTTGTGTTAGGTATTAACATATATGATATTTCTTCTTCACAAGGTAAATTTACCATTTTCTTCATTCCCATCACTGTAGTCCTGATTTGAATTTTGAACATGCTTAAAGAAATGACAAGAAGAGCAAATTCCATCTTCTATTCTCTAGTAAAGAGAGACCTTTGACATAATATGTCTTTTAATAAAGACAACCTTGTTTTAGTCAGCCTCTTCAATAAATTTCTTCTCTCTTTGAACGGTTTGAGCATTGCCTTGTAGCCGAGGAGTATGAGAATCGAAAACCCAATATCTAACCCAAATATCTCTCCCAAAAATATGGAAAGTAAAAGCTGTCTAGGCATAATGACTCAGACCACACACAGCGCAAAGCCCCTTCACAGATCTCAGCAATGAATTTCAGCTGTCACTGCCTGGCTTCAAGTCCTTACAAAGACGGGTCTTGAATCATTCCCTTGCTGTGTTAAGTGAAATAATGGCGGGGGGAACACAGGTGGTACTTACTTGAATGAAGTGTCCTTCTTAATGTAATAAAACACCTTGTTCAGCTCCTACCATTCTTTGACATCTGTCAAGTGTGAGTCATTTCCTGTGCCCAGTGTTTATTGCTGTGGTAGTCATACCATGTGAGGAGGTCCTCTCACTGTGACAAGGGCTTATATCTGTTTCTGTCATCCATGCACATGGTGCCTTTGAGCCTTCCCTAGCCCTGACCAGTGCTCACTGTCAGCTGCTGAGTAGGGAAGGAACACTTGAAAGGCCACTTCCAAAAGGCTTAGACCGCTGACTCACAGGCAAGCATCTGCTGGAAAGAGCCCTCAGCTTCCCATCTTCACCTCTTCTAGCCGGTCCTCTAAGGGAGACGGGCGTAGGAACCCACTCTACAGCTCCAGTCTCCCCGTGTCTCTTGCTTATGACTCCCACTTTAAGCTGGCAGTTCCCTCAATGACTAGCATTCCTGTTTAATTCCATTTAGCATCTGTTTCTGTGAGAATTTAAATCAGTACCATGATTTTTTTTCCTGAGAATCTTGAGTATGATTCCAGTAAAAAATTGAAAATTTTTAGTATTGGGTATGAATGTGTTACTATACAAATCAAATTTGTGACTTAGCAGCCGTTTCTCTTCACCTTCTGTTATGGTTTGTATATGCTAATCCCAGGAAGTGGCACTATGAGAAGGTGTGGCCCTATTGGAGTAGGTGGGTCACTGTGAGCTTCAGCTTTAAGACCCCCATCCTAGCTGCTTGGAAGCCAGTATTGTGCTTACTGCCTTCAGATGAAGATGTAGAACTCTCAGCTCCTCCTGCACCATGCCTGCCTGGATGCTGCCATGCTCCTGCCTTGATGATAATGGACTGAAACTCTGGACCTGTGATCCAGTCCTGATTATATGTTGTCTCTACTGTCTGATTGTTTCTCCCTTTTCCTCACTGTGTATTTCTTCTTCCCCCGTCCCAGTCTCTAATCCTTTTAGGCCCTGCAGGCACTGAGATGGAATGGAAGTGATATGGTGTAATAGAGACAGGGGTTATCAGCATTTGGGAATGCAAGGAATTCTCTTCTGGTGTGTTTAATTATTTCTTCCTAAACCCCTATCTTCGACAGTGCCTCAGCCTAGCTGGATGATATTTATTCCAGCCATCAGGAACCTTGAATGACTGAGTTCCTTTATGCAGGAACTATTCACACTTCACATCTGGTTTGGTGGAATAGAGCAGATTGTATCTCTAGCGCCTAAGTGGCTGAATCTGCCTAGAAGATTGTACCATATACAAACCTTCTGATGAACACCAAATATGTATTCTCGGCTCACAATGTACAGCACAGTGTAGGTTTTTCTATCAAGTTTCAGACAAACATTGTAGCAGTTTACTGAAACTCTTTAAGCAACAGGTGATTTACATTCTTGTTGCCCATTCTCGGGGTACCTATGGATCCTCTTGTAGTCAGCAGCCACCCTCGACTGCAGAGTTTCCTGCTCTATAGCACGGCTTGTTTTAAGTCTAGCTTTCAGGCAGAAAGAACAGCATACCCCACCTTCCTCTGTTTTCCACTATCAAAAATATCTTAAAGGAATTTTCATCAATAAATTTACTCCCCCCCTCTTTCAGAATAGAGTTTGTTTAGGTCATCGGAGAGTTAAGAGGGTAGTAGAGGCAGAGAGAGAGAGAGAGAGAGAGAGAGAGAGAGAGAGAGAGAGAGAAGAGAGGAATAGAGAAGTAGAGGAGTAGAGGCCAACCATGAGCATGTGGAAGGGTAAAGGGAGGGAGAGCAAGAGCACAGGAGCTTAAGATCACAGGAGCTTACTTCCCTCTCTAATGTGCCTATTTTGTATCTTTTGTCTTATGGTTCTACGAGTTGTAAAGAGAGCTCAGGCTGTTGCTCATGGACACAGCTCTAGGTTTGGGCCCTAATAATCTGAAAAGAAAAGAAAAAAAAAGTGTAAAACAATGGTGAAAGACTTCCTTGAAATATCTTCAGAAGCATGACTTTCTACTTCATTTTCAGGTTTTTCACGTCACAGTTCTATCTGTGACTTATTGTTGTTGTTGCTATAATGGAGGCATGTGACACAGTACACGTATGAACATTGGAGTTCACTTGTACATGCTAGTTATCTCCTGCATCCAGATTTAGGGATGTAACTCAGATGATCAGTATTTCTGTCAGCAGCCATTAGCCATTGAGACATTTGGACAGAATCCATATAACAATCATTTTTATCTTTCTTTTGTTGGAATTTGGTTACATTTTAATCACTATGTAAGTGTGAATATCAATGGAATGGTGACATTAAATGAACAGTTAATGTGTGTGCACACACACACATACACACATACACACATACACACATATATGAAGAGAGAGATATCTTCATTTGCTACAAAATGCTAAAACAACAACCTTAGAAACAGAAGATAAATGTAAATACTGAACTCCGATTTATTAGAGGTAATGATTGGATTACTCTGTTCTCTTTGGTTAAAACCGTTGTACAATGCAATTTAATTGTACTTTCTATATTTATAGAGCTTTCAAATAGTACAGTTCAGGCTGATTAATACACAATTAGGGACTGGAGGCCAATTTATTGTAAAAGAACACAATTAGCTGTAAATATGATTAACCCAATTCTAAGAAAATTCCAGTGAAATAAAATCAAGACACAATTTGAAGATTGTTAACTACAATATTCAGAAACTTGTCATTACTCAGGGATAATATTTTTGCTTTTGTAAAACTGCTAATAAATTTTCAAGCATTATATACCTTATTATCTCTACTCTCTAAAACTTTAAAAATCATGCAATAGTATTTATATTGCTCATATGCACGTGTGTTTGGGGCTGGCTTATGCATTTTTTGTGTAGAAGTTATCAAATGAGATATGGAGTTTTATATCCTATCCAGGGCCTCAGATATAATGAGGATATATTGATCATTTCTCATCATGCATTAACTGTCTATAGTTCCTCATCTAGGAGTGTGGTTTTGTGAGATTTTTCTCCATCCATATTGGGATGACAACAAGTGTTGCAATTTTACACGTCTCATTTGAGTGAAAATGTTGTCAAGATCTCATTCGTGCATGCCCAGTCATCTTTAGACTGCATGTGTTTGATGGTAAATGGCAAATGGCGTATACTGGACACAGGTGGAAGGCTTCTTCACCTGTTTCTAAGAAGCAACTTTTAGCTATCACCTAATGTCTTTTGGAAGCTAAAATATTTTATTCTTGTGAAACTTGGAAATAACAACCTAATGCAATTTACAACGAATTAGAATTTAATCAAGAGATAAAAATAAAACTTTAATATCACCACCAGTTCAGTATTAATTTTTAAAGAAACAGCCTTTGAGAGATGAACAAAACATTTGCCTCTGAGTTTTCCAGAAATCAGAATATGAAAGGAAACATGTCTTGTCCTGGTTGTCAATATCTGTGCCACTTGGACACAGGCCTTGCTCATAAATGATTGAGTGGTGGGAATCAGAGGCTTCATGCAGAATGGAATAGAGGAGTCATGGAGAATTATTAATCAAAGGCTATAAATTGAGGCAAGAACATATTTTAGTTGTAAAAGTATTTACAAGTTCTTCAAAGCAACATGATTTTGTTTTCAGTAACCAGGTTGAGCATCTGAAACCACCTGCATTGACCTCTTCAGGAACCCTCATGATATATGTGCACTAACACACACACACACACACACACACACACACACACACACACACACACCACAATTTTAGAAAACCACAAATGTATACAATTTACATAAGATGTTTTTGTCACTAGTCATTAGTGATGTGCATGTCAGTAATGCCCAGGAGTGATATCCCAAGGATTAAAAGTGTGATACGTATCACCTCAAACTCACTGAGTAATCCTTAAATGTCTCTGCATGAAAATGGTTAATAGATGTTAAGATTTAGGATTGTATTCTGCCAGTCTGATTGTATAGCAAATAGTATATTTTTTACTAATAATTTATAAAATTAATGATTTCCAATTAATATAATATAAATAACAAAAATCATACTGTTTTAATAATAGAAGTACTACAGTAAATTCAAGCAATTTTTGATACCATGTTTGAATGGTCTGTTTCTTGGATTATATATTAAGGAAGCAATGTAACTTATTAATTACACCCCAAACAATCTTCTGTAGTAGCTAACACAGTAAGTTTTGAGGACCTCTAAGACTTGTATAGCATTTCTCTTTAACCAACTTATCCTGGTAGAAAATGTGCATATTAATTAAGCATTATGCTTTAGGCAATCAGTAGTGCTAATTACACTTTAGGCAAGTCTACCCACTAAGAACCGTGATAGGCTTTATCAGTATCAACTCTCTTATATGTATAATATATTGTTGTCACTAGGAATTTCTGCTTCCATGTTGGATGAGGAAACTGTAGCAATAGTGTTCGGTCAGACTGTCTGGTTCTGAAACCATGGCGATAGGAATGACTAGTCTCTTCCCTCATCATTTAATAGGGACCATATTCTCTAGTTCTTAGTTTTATTTTTATTTTTTTTGGGGGGGGGATTGCTGGTATATCTCTAAAGCAAGCATTTAGTTAACCTGGTCTCTCAGGATATATAAAACTTCTAAGAATTTTATAAGTCCATATGTGTGTATGTGTGTATTAAACGATGAGCTCTAAGTTTCCACTTGTTGTGAGCCTTTGCTCATTCATTATGACTTTATCTTTGAATCACGTCTGATCTTTAAGTAGCTCTCACCCACAATCTTCTAAGCACTCTCAGTACACTCCTTGGCCAACCAAGCTGGACTTTAGTGGTATCTTTATATTGACTTATCTTGTATTCCCTACTGGAGTTAATACATGCTTGTTCACAGCAACTCAGAAAAAGATCTCAAACCATGAAGGTATACATTGTTCCTTTTTGTTGTTGATGTTTTGAGATAGTCTCAAGTGTCCAAGATGGCTCTCAATCATTGAGCAGTACAGGATTACTGAACAGTCTTGCTCTGACCTCATAAGCACTGGTATTGTAGGTGTGAGTCCACCACAAAAACCTAAAGTGTGCCTTTGCTTCATCTACTTACTGTTCCAGGAACATCAGATGAGACATTACATCATTCGTAGATTTTTGAAATATGATAGTTATAATAAGCAGCTCTAAAAAGTGTATGTGATTCGAGAAACTATAAAAATAATTAGACAGCCAGGGAAGGTTGAGGGAGTATGTTGTCATTTTCTACAGGAATAAATAGGACACCAAACAGAAAAATATCTATGTAGTATTATTTAATAAATTATTACTCCTAGATTTAAAAAGCAAATTTCTACATTGTTTACAAATGTTAATACTTTGATTTGTATGTACTTCCTTGCTTCCCCATGAGATTTCTAAAATATATATAATGAAGAAACTTTTAAAATTGTTTTCACATTATCAGTACATTGTGGAATCTTTTCTTAGAAAGAAAAGAAGTAGTCTTTGGTGGTTTAGTCCCTGGGAGCTCTGAGGAGTCTGTTTGGTTGATATTGTTGTTCTTCCTATGGGTTGCAAACCCCTTCAGCTCCTTCAGACCTCCTCTGGCATCAATGAGAGGAGAGGACCTTAGTTTTAGGAAGGTTTGATGTCCCAGTGTAAGGAAATGCCAGGATGGGAGGTAAAAATGGACAGGTGGGGGAGCACCCTTATAAAAGCAGGGAGAGGGAGGATGAGACAGGAGGTTTCTAGAGAGGAAACCAGAAAAAGAGGATAACATTGGAAATGTATGTAAATAAAATATACAATAAAAAAGTTGCTTTTATCAGGACATATGTTCACAGCAGTAAAACACTAAAACAAGTATATATTCCATTGTTCTCTAAAATTTAATCTACATATGTCAAGTGGTAAAATAAAAATATATTTTATAGTTTTCAAGAAATTCATAGCAGTAATTGGCATATGACCTTTATTGCTTGTTGATGTTAAAAATAGATTATTTTTACTTTCATGTTTTATGTACAATTTTAACATTGTATATTTAGCTCTTTGTGTTCACAGCTTCCTTGATTAAAATTCATTTAATCACTGCTAAAATAAAAAAAGAAAGAAAAGATACAATAGGTACTCGACTCCAACACTTACCATGATATATTCTATATTCCTGAAACAGACTGTTTTACACATTGACCCTTCCTTGGCTAAGGTTATCACTGGGATGTGACAATTTCAGGGTGTGCAGTGACATCATTTATATGTTTTTGAAATCTGAAGCAAGAACTGTATTATTTTTCATTTGTGGTTTTAGATTTATTTTGACTATTCAAAAGCATTTTGGTAACATGTTTTTTCAAACACTACAAATATATTTTTATGTGTATATGAGGATCTTTCTAGTCAAGAATAATTTAGACAGTTTTTTATTACTAAGTTACTAGGGTACACAACATAAATTGTGTGTGTGTGTGTGTGTGTGTGTGTTATATCAGTTAAAATAAGTATTTGTTCTCATAACCTATATGAACTTCTTTTATATGTAAAAAGAAAATGCAGGTAAAAGCTACAACCAAACATTTGGCTATTTATTTACTGCACGTTTGAGTACCGATACACTATGTATTTCACCTTATTTATTCCTCCTTAATCTCCTTCCCTAATTAGCATACTTCCAATAAAACCTAGCTGAATGGCTGACAGTCAGATGAAGCATAAAACCAAAGATGAACAATAAAAAATTAATGTCCAAATGTGAAGATAAATATAGCCAAAACTTTTAAATATTCGTTGCTCTTAAAACTCATTAGGAAATGATTTTATACGTTGTTATCAAGGTAACCTGAGAGTCCATTTCAGGTAGGTCAATATTCACAGGGTGTTGGTTTGCCACATTGCAGGGAGAAGCAGCACATTAGCATCTGTGGTGTGTAAGGATAGGAAAGTGGTAAGGTGGCTGACTGTACCCGAGGACAAATCGATGAACAAGGTACTGTATTTACAGATAGAATGAAAAATGAGAGTCAGAAATCAGAAATGTTGTTGCCAAAAATCTCTGTGGTAGTTCTTAACAGGTGTGTAAAACAGATGCACTGCCAAGCCTAACAGGATTAATATTTATTATAGAAATCATGAAGGAGGAGTTCCCTTGTTGAACGTTAGCTTAGATAACATGTCAGCATCATAAAAGACAGTGATTTTAGAAGGTTGATCAATATTGTTTAGCTACTCAAGACAAGGTACTTCAAAAAGTGGTTTGAAATGTATGGAGAGTGATATTCTTAAAATAGTGTGTTTTTTATATGTAGAAGCTAAGAATGTTGGTTCTAAGAGGAATGTCATGGGATATATGTCTCAAAGCCCAAGAGTGAAGGATGAGATAAAGGGAGATCAGAAGTCAGGAATTAAAATATAGCCAGACAGGGAAAAGCAATTACCTGGTTTCACAACCCAGGTAATTGAAGATTATTTTACAGATCAAATGAGTAAAATCCGCAGATTTTTATTATGTAATTTACACAGATCTACAAAAGGGAAGTCTGAAGTTTTTCAACAATAGGAATTATAACTATTTAAGGAGACAGGGATGCTTACTATACTAATTTAACCCACATAAAGCATGCAAATATACTAAGTCACTAGGGTCATCACCATAAATGTATATATATGTACATACACACACATATATGCCATATGTCCACTAAAACATAACCCAAATGGGCTTCTTTTATATGTAAAAAGGAAAATGCATACAAACATTACAACCAAACAATTGACTCTGTACTGCATGTCCCAGTTGTGACAGATACAGTATACAATTCACCATTTTCACTCCTTAATCTCATTCACTAATTAACATATCCCAGATAGGACGTAGCAGAATGCCCAAAGTGCAAGACAAGCTGGACAAACAAAAGTTAAACACTACAAAAGACTGTCGTGGGGAATGACTAAAGGAGATGTGGTGTTTGTTCTAAGAAGTGGAACAACGGGAGGCAGTCTTTGGGAGAACTGTGTTACAGGTAGGACCTGCTTTTTGACAGAATTATTCTGAGCACAGATTGGGACGTTGAAACCTCCTTAGTCATAAATCAAGATTATAAGGAGTTGTTGCTCGTTCCATCCTCACAGCAATGAGCCAGGTGAGAAGGGACCAATAATTTAGTTGTCTAAAACAGAACAATGGAATGTGCTGACACAGCGTATGTAAATTGTGAGAGAAGGAATGGAGTAAAACATGTTGCTAAGGATTTAACTTGGGGAAGATTTTGCTACCTAAGGAGGGAGCAGCTGTAAAAGTGCAGACCTAAAAGTGAGGCCAACTGCAAGTCCCATTAATAGCATATTAAGTTTATATCAGATACAAAACTGTATCCGAGCTGAGTGAGTTTGAATAATGTCTGATAGACAATTAGATAAATTAATGTGCTCAGAGGAGAGGTACGATTTCTGACCAAAACTATTAATTTTAAACATGCAAACATGTGCATAAAGATGTGTAGGCAAAAGCGGACATATGACTAGTCTCATCAGTTACCTGGCTACTGACGCAAAGAAGCCAGGATGGCTGTTTCAGGATGACCTGTAGCCAGGGGGGGATTTTCAGTGGAGAGAGGAGGCACCCACAAACATTCAACCTGGACTTTGTCCTGCCTACAAGATGTGCAGAAGTAGAGATGGAACAGAGATTGAAGAAATGGAAAAACAAGAATTGGTCCAACTTGAGACCCGCCCCACGGAAGAGAGCCAACCCCTGACACTGTTAATGATACTCTGTTATGCTTGCGGACAGGAGCCCAGCATAACTGTCTCCTGAGGCTTCATCCAGCCGCTGATGAAAACAGATGCAGAGACCCACAGCCGAACACTAGCTGAAGCTCAGGAAGTCTTGTGGAAGAGTGGAAGGAACGATTGAGGGAACTGCAGGGTTCAACGAGCTCACAAGATGGTCTACAGAGTCTAACCTGGGGCCATGGAGGCTCACAGAGACTGAACCATTAACTAATGAGTGTGCAGGTGGCAGACATGGGACCCACACACGTATATATCACACGTGCAGCTTGGATTTCATGGGAATTCTCTAACAATTGGAGTGGGGCTGTCTCTGCCTCAGACTCTGTGGCTTGCCTTCAGATCCCTTTCACCTTGCTTGGCTTCCTTGTCTATCTCCACTTACTCCCGGTGAGACTAGATGGGTACATTGGTACCCTTAAGGGGCATCTCCTTGAGGACATGGTGAGAGGGAAATTAGGGGCAAGATGGGAGTGTGGAACTGTGAGAGAGAAGGAAGGGACAAAATCAGGATTCAAAGTGAATAAATGAATAAATTAATGAAAATATCACTCATATAAACATCAAACAAACAAACAAGCAAAACTACAAAATACCTGGCTGTGTACAATGGAGCCTAAACCAGAGCAGAAGAAGGAATTTATGAGTTAACCAACTCCTTGTAGCATCTGTCTTTCATTTTACAAAGACTAAAATTAGTCCTTTTTAAGTTCCAGTTTTCAATATGAATAAACAAGTCTATGGAAATCTGAACAAAGTAAAAGGAGTCAAGGAATAGAACCCTAGGGAATGACTGAAGACATATTAAAAGACAAATTAGCCAGAGAGAGTGCGGGAAAATGCACTAAAGCAGGTAAAATGTTTCAAGTTCTACAGTAGTTCTAATTATGAAAGGGAAAGTGTAATGTGTTGAGGTTAGCCAGTGTGGACTAGAAGAGGGAATTGGTGCAGAAATAATAAAGATCCTTTGTATGCATGCATGAAATGTTCAAAAAAATACACCTTTTAAAGAAGTACAGTATCCTTATAACCAAGTGGAAAAATGTTTTAATGTGAGGATAGTTGTCACCTAAATGTAATTGATAATAATAATGATAATAATAATAATAATAATAATATAATAAATGTTACATTCACATATATGGGAAAATGTTAAAATGCAACAATGTTCTTATGCAACTGAAGATTCCTATGCTAAGTCAAAGACAATATACAGATATTTAACAGAAGCACTCTATAATTTGCATACATTTCCACAGATTAATAACAGAAGCCTCTATGATACATCCCTTGAAAGACTTTAGGTATCTAAAATGATATCAGGTAATGGACAGACAGCCAGTCAGAACTCCCTGATATAACAATCACATCTGGGTTTTTTTGCCTCTGTTTTCAAACTCCATTATTAGAGGTAAGAAAAGGAGAATCTGAGCCGCTGTCTTACCACATCTGTTGAACTGTGCCCAGGAAGCATAAAACATGCTCTGGAGAAGCTCATCTAAATGGGCCCTCATATAATCCTAATTCCCGAGGTTGGATTAAATTATTCCAGATTTAAGTACACAGAAACTGGAATGAATTGCCACTCAGAGGTTACCACCACACCTTGCATCTCAAATTACTTCTGTAAAATTCATTAGAAAAAATTCAGTATTTCATCAGAAATAATGATTCAAAACATTAGAAATCAATGGTCATTTTAAAGAAGAAAATAAATTTTGGAATAAATAATAATAAATAACTAAGTGGTCCAATTCATACATACACATATATATGTTTAATATTACACACACACACACACACACACACACACATGTTTAATATTTTAGAAAATAAAGTTTTATTTCAGACAATGAGAAATGTCCATGGCTGAGATACTAGTTTAAATCTCAATCCGCAGGTGTCATTGTCCGTTACCAAAGCCTCAGGGGTGAAGATAAAACTGGATGTGAAGAGTGAGTATGACAAGCAGAGAGAAGAGACTTAGAGCAGGATAGCCCAGGAGGGAGAGTGGTAGGAAAAGCCATACTCAAACCAGAAATGTAAATAAATGAGGCAAGAAAACATAGAGAGTAAGGCTAAAAATAGCAAAATAAAATTTAAGTTTTTCGGGAAATCTAAGACTGTTAATATACGTTTTTGAAAATTTTACCTGTGAGAAGAACCCAACTAACTGGTACCAGAAATGAAAATAAGGATATCATTAAATGTGGATCTAAGAAATAAAACAATGAATTATGAATATATTGAATATGTGTAATTATGAATATACTTATTTCAAAAACTGATATTAATGCATTTCTAAAGATAATGAAAAATCTCAATAATTTAAAAATAAAAATTAAATTAAATATATCTATATTATCATGTATATTCTGTGATCAAGAGACTTTACTGCCCCCAGGGACTAACACTCCAACCAAGTTACGTTGTTATAGAGAGACCATGGCTCCAGGTGCATATGCAGCAGAGGGTAGCATTCTCTGGCATCACTGAGAGGCGAGGACTTTAAGCCAGCAAAGGCTCCTTTTTTCAGTGTAGGGGAACACCAAGGTGCTGAGGTAGGAGAGGGAGGTTGGGAGAGGGAGGTTGGGAGAGGGAGCACCTTCATGGAGACAATGGGAAGGGGAAAGATAGGATTGGTGGAGAGAAGATAACACCTGAATTGTAAGTGCAGAGAATAACCATTTAAAAAAAAAGAAACTTCACTGGTAAAATATAATTTTATGGGAAAAAATCAAACCGAATCATAATGAAGACTTTCATGCATTCTTAAATAAGAAATCTCTATGCAAATCTATCATAGTATTGATGGAAGAAAAACTGAGTATTAGAATATATATATATATATATATATATATATATACATATATATATATATATATATATATATATATATATATAAACAAAATATTTAGAAAGCAATTCAGGAACATTCTGAAATTATTATTGATATTCACACTTGAATGCTAATAAATGTAATTCATCAGATAAGCAGACTGAGAAAAATCTATGCTATTTTGTCATGAGAATACATAAATATGATATATTCATCCCTACCTATTAAAATGTTAATTTACAAGATAGAAGAAAATTATTTGAAGCGGTTAAGTATTATATACATAAATAAAAAAACACATATCTTCGTCACATATGAAACTACCTAGGAAAACGATATAAAATTAAAAGGAGGGCTAGTAGGGATGTGGGTGGAAAATGGAGAAGGAACGTGATTAGCCTTAACAATGTGTGAGGAAGTGATAAATTTACATCATCTGGAGGGATGGAAGTCCTGTAACTAAGTGTCTATGTGCAGCTGATAATTGCTACTAACACATAAATAAAACCTGGCCTTGGAAGACATTTCAACAGATACAGGCTCATTTCATGCAAGCCCGTTGACCCTAACAGAGTCCCCAGTCGGTATAGGGCACTCACTTCACATGGCCCTCTGAATTCCACTCATGTACCAGGGCCTGAGTGTTACTTCCCCACCGAATAAATGCATATGGTTTATACTAGACTGACTCATTTTATAAATAGTATAGTATTTGTGACCAGAAATAAGGTTGATTGGTGCAATTGGGTCTACATTATTATTAGGGAGGTAAAAGAAAAAGAAAAAAATTAATGAAAGTTTTAGAAATTGGAGAATCAAAATGCTCATTTGTGCCAGAAGATGTAATTTTTATTTGAATTTTTGTTTGGACAAATAAAAGATTAATTTTTATTTTTTATTCGAATTTTTGTTTGAATAAATTAAAAAATTAATTAAAACATTTATGTTATCATCAATGATATAATATGGAAATTAACTGGCCAATCAAATATATGAGCAATTTTAAACTAGGGAAATAAATATTTAGGGAAAAATTTATTCCAGTAACTAAGAACTCAACACAGGACATTACAAACTGTAGTTAATCCAGTTAAATGAATGACTATATTCTTCCATGGAGCCATACACCCTGGAGTGTCTGATCTGAATGAACTGAGTCCTGAATGGGAAGAGCCAGAGTCAGTGTTCCATAGGTCAGGAATTCAGGCTGAGCTCTGAGTTGGGGCTGATGTCACAGTGTGGAGCCAAATCCTCTTCAGGGGAAATATCAGCTGCTGCTATTTAGACATTTCTACAGATTGCCAGAAACTCTCAACAGTGTGAAGAGAAAAGAAGTTTCATTAATGAGATTGAGAGTTACATGTACCTGTGTGCAGAAGGGTAAATGGGTGCTTAGTGACTAGGCTTGTTTAGAAAAATGACTGTAGTAGGTTTTCTTCCAAGATCCATGACTTCACTAGCTCTGTAGAATTGGAGAGCTGGCAAGGTTACCAGTACCAGACATGGTTTCCCTCTTGTTGGTAGCTCTTGAAGCCAATTAAATATTTTCCATAGAAGAGTGTACCAAGTGGATATGCAACACCACAAGGTCAGCCCTGAAGAATAAATATACCAGTAACATTATAGACTGACCACAAATGTGTGTGTGTGCATTAAACAGTAGTGAATGTATAAAGAGGTCATCTGCACATTAGTGAATGAGGAGGACTATACGGGATGGTTTGACGTGAGAAAGTGGAGGGAAGGGAGGAATGGTGCTTATATTTTATGATCTCTCCAATGAAAGAACAAATATAAGAATAGTCTTTATTTACAGGACACTAACTTTAAATGTTCAGAGTAACAAAATACCTTCAGGAAACACCTCAGATGGCGGTAGGCTGGACTGTTGTGACTAAAGTTTAGATGGTATCAACGTGGATAGTGTAGGGATAGCCACCAAGAAGTCATTTTTATTTACACCGAAGAGCAGTGAGAATAACTGACCTGCTATGACAGGGCACTGCCTTATGCTTATTCATGCCTAAGCTAGAATCTCACCTGAGTTCCAGCCTGCTATGAAATGCGAATAGTTACCTGCTATACTGTGGTATGAAACCCAATGGTATTTTAAAGGAAAGTTTGAACTTGATAATAATTCTCTCACCTATTTTAAAATTCTTCCTGTGGCATGCATGAGGTATAATAGCGAAGAATGAGACACAGAGTTCCATTGGGGAAAATTTAATTTTTGCTTTTAATTCAGGAAATGGGCAGGATTTTATATAGAAATGTAATCAATATTTTCTCAGAACTCCATTTACCCTGTGTTCTTATTTCCTGGAAAGACTTTAAATCACTGGCTTAGAGCGATTAATATCTCTCCTTAATGTGTGAAATACAAATATTTATCTACATTTTCTTTGATGGATGCTTAATATTTAGTGATGATTGCATTTAAGCTGTTAAATGTCAAGTCATCTGAAGGAATAATGAGATAACAAGGTGCTGTTCTATTTTATAGGCAGGAAGGGTTCAGGGGCACATTTTTCATATTCTGTTCAAAAGGTAAACATACCCACTTGCTTCCTCTCAGCTTTTCAAATAAAGCAATGCATTATCACATTGTAGGTAGTAAGGTCAACTGGCTTGTGACTCTGCAAAGTGTTTTTATTCTTAGCTTCAAAAGGCAGACTAGTGAAAGGTTGAGATTGTCGGGTTTATTTGCATTCAAGCTACCCTAAATCATTCCCATTCCACCTTAAGAGCTTCCGCAGACTCTGGATTGTTCAATTCCAATTGGCGGTAGAATTCCAATCATGCCTTTCCTCCTGAATTTGTTGGTGGAAAATTCTCTTAATTGTAAGCAAATTATTTATTGCAAACTAAATGGAGAACAAATATATCCTATATTTAAATTGTTTGGATCATGTTGGATCATTTAAACTTTATGTTACTTGAAAAGGCACTCAAAGTCTGAGCAACGGTAAAAGAAACTGAGGAACAATAGTCTGTGGTTCATGGAAAGAAAAATTTTAATGTAGAAACATGAAGTTTATTTTAAGTCTTCTAAAATTATACCGTGAAATAAACAGCTTGCACACTATTGACCATAAGATAAATACTACATGGAGTAATTGCACATTACGTATCCAATGAAATGTGAAGAATTGGAATTCATCCAGAACATAATTTTACTTTGGTCAACCTTAGACTTCTGGAAAATGCAGCAGTATTGTGGACACGTGGGTTTCTGAGAAAGTTTTCATATCAAGAAGAGCAAGGCAGGCTGATGTTTGCTAGAACAATATCCTAGTTCTGTTTAAATATTATTAACATAGAAATTAAGTATCAACTCCATATATGCTGTTCTTTTCCCTTTCCTTTGAACAGTCTGACATCCTAAGAAGGCAAAAAAAGAGGATTCGTGAAAAAAATAAGCAGATTATTTTGCTTGAAAATTCAATATATAAAAATGTGATAAAAATTTAAATGTTTTAACATAAGTGCTCAAATCAAAAGACTTATAGTGAAAATTGCCACAACAAACTTGTCTGGGATGGTATTCAAAGATGACTGACATAGAATTTTACCATGGAAGAGAAAATAAATGATATAATGAAATGCATTAGAAGTATTATACTCTAGTGAAGGCATGAAACACTATAAAATACCACACATTCTGATTCAGGAGCCAGGAGCTACTTCTTCTTGTTTAGGTCCTCCCAAAAGACACATGCTCTAACACTTTAAGAAATATTTAAATCTTCATCAATCAGGTGAATGTAATTAAAAACTAAACTGAGACTGATTCTTGGACCTATCAGAATGCCTCTGTTCAGTAACACAAGTGACAGCTCATGCAGAGGGATCCTCAGGAAAATGAAAATCTATCTCAAGATCCACTGATGCCTCTCTTGGACATTGGCCAAAGGTCACAATCTACTACAGAGACACTTTCTCAACCATGCTGCTCTAGTCAAAAAACGTAGATATTGGAAACAACCTAGATGCCCCTTAACAGAAGAACGGAGTTGAATCATCCAGAGCCTAGAAAACAAGTTGTGTTCCTGAAAGTGGATCCAGCCCTATGGCAGAGCCCAGAAGATCGTCTGTAAATTCCAGATATTTGAAATGAGTTTTTACACTGTTGGGATTTGGCTTTGCTTTGTTCAGATTGTGACTGTGCCCTGGTTCTTCCTTATTGAAGTAATATAATATGTAACTTAATTTTGATTTTTACAGGAGTCCACAGTTGAAAGTCTTTGAACTTTTAAAGAAATTTTAAAGAGATTTTGGACTCTTTCGAAGACTCAAAGAATTTGAAATTGAAAAGAAAGTTCAGATATGTTTTAAAAGACATTGAACTTTTAAGTGCTTGAAATTTAAAGACTGTGAGACTTTTACAATTTGGAATTTTTTTTTTATATTGTGATGTTCATATGAGTGAGAGATTTTGTGGATGAATAAGAAATGAAAGTTTGTGGTTTAATAGTGAAGTGCTCGTTTCTTAAGTCGTCAGGGCATACGTTGTGTTGGCTAGTTTTATATCAACTTCACACAAGATAGAGTCAGTGAAGAGGAGGGAGACACAGTTGAGAAAATTCCTGAATAAGACTGGAGTATGGACGGCAGGCAGTATATCATTTTTGTTGTTGTTGTTGCTTTTTAATTAGTGGCTTATGTGAAAGTTCCCTGCCCATGTGGGTGGGGTCAGCCCTGGGTATAGGGTTCTGTTTCAGTAAGCAAGCACACTGAGCAAGAAACTAAAGACCAATCCAGTAAGTCGTACTCTTTCTTGTCTCTGCATCAGCTCCTGACTCCAGGATACAGTCCTGGTTCAGTGCCTATTCTGACTTCTTTCAGTGACAAACAATAATGGTAATAAGACAAATCAACCCTTTTCTCCCCAATTTGCTTTTGGTCATGTTGTTTCATTATAACAGAGTAACCCTAATGAAGGCAACTCATGTATACATAAATATAATGTTATATAATACAATTATATTATTAGAAAAAGTAGTAAAATATATTTACAAATAGATATGTGTGTACATGTAATATGCTTTATATTATTGCTAAATATTTTATATATGTAATGAAACTATATAAAATGTTATTTAAAATACTTCTGTTGCTGTATTTGTGTATATATGGTTGTACACAGATATCAACACATATTTTATTTTTCTTAATTAGATTGTATGAACTAGTAGGTACCTGGTTTAGAAAAGGAAAAAAGATCATTGATAACCACATATAATTTTTTAATTCTAGGTACAAGAGATGTGTCATTCTCATATATTTATAGACATAGTCATTCAACAAAGGTCACTATATTAAAGTAGTAGGGATAATGCTAAATACAACCTTAACAGGAATATTCAAATTTATTGAGTAAATTATTAAAATTCAATATCAAAATTTAATATTGAAATATAAAAATTATTATAACACATTTTTGTTATTATTAAGTACTTGTGACAGATAAAATTTGCATTTTATCTAGATGAAACCAAATACATTTCTTTATCATCATGATACTGTGTTTGATTAAATGAGACACTATTACAGTTAATGTTTTTAGTAAACAATAAGTTGAAATAAGTGATGGTTCCTTTAATATTTATTAAATATCTTTCAGTAATTAATAACCATATGTCATAATTTCGTATGCATATACACAAAATATAGTTAAGTTTCAACTTTAATCTAAAGTGGAATCCCCAACATCATTAACAGAAGAATTCAACTCAGTAACTTTCAAGAAATCAATGGTTATTTCAAATCTGGATAATAAAATCTATGTGAAGTGCCAAACTATGCACTTAATCACCAAAAGAATTTATCAGATGGGTCTGAGAGTTTTAGATATTTTAATTCATCTTATCTCCATGGTAACTATCTTGTTAGAGTCAAAAGAAAAAATGGTGGAAATGAAGTAATACTCTAACGACCAGAAAAAAATGTCATTTATTTTTAGCTGAAATGATATTTCGTTTGTATTTCATGCTGAATATTCTACCGAACAGTCAGAAGGGAACTGTACCTCTAGAGTTCCTTACGGGACTCCCAGAGTTAGAGGAGCCAATTAAACTGTAACTAAGAGTCAGGTAACAGAAGAAAATCTCAGTTTCCATTGCCCTGGGGAGGAGGAGCTAAAGGACACCTTTCTTGGGAACTTGGTCTTACTGGCCCCTTGCAATCTCTGCAGAGACCACAGGGCATGTTTAGGTTCTTACAGCGGACAAGTCCTCTTATTGTGATAATGAGAAAATAGGACCAACGACCACAGCCACTCCAATAAAATGATTAATTCGCAGTCACTCCAATAAAATAACGATTAATTAATCACATTTGACTTTATTTATTTTATTTTATCTGTTAGTATTGAGTGTTCGTTTGATAGAGGTGACAGTAAGAAACTTTTGATTGTGAGAAACAATGATGCTTCATCTTGAGGTAAAGAGGGAGGGGAAGTCTTTGTCTATTTCTTTGATCAATATCTTTTAACACTTCTTGTGTGTTTACTCTACAAAACAGCCTCTATTGAGGATGCATATTGCTCCTGGAAGCCTGAATCTGTGATTCCTCTTTTCTTTTTCCTTTTTTCAATCTTATTGGATATTCTCTATATTTACATTTCAAATGTTATCCCCTCTCCCTTACTTCCTTCCCTCCTCCCCCTCAACTTGCTTCCATGAAGGTGCTTTCTCTTCCAATCACCCTCTCCACCTCATTGCCTTGGCTGGCTGATGATGTTTTTCCCAAGAGGTTGCAAACCCTTTCAACTCCTTCAGTCCTTTCTCTAACTCCTTTATTAGGGTCCCCTTGTTCAGTCTGGTGGTTAGCTGCAAGCATCCTCCTCTGAATCTATATATCTCTGCAGAGCCTCTGAGGAGACACCCATATCTGGTTCCTGCCAGTAAACACTTCTTGGCATCGGCAATAAGACCTGCAGAGAATATTGATCCAGGAAGTGTTGCTATGTGAACACTTCTTCTCACCAAACCCTCCCAGAATCACAGCCGTGACTGTAACCAGAGGGATAATCGAGGCTCCTAGAAATGAACTTTCAGAATTCTTGGCAGCTTTTAAATTTTCAGAAGGTAAATATATTGGGGTGTTTTCTGAGGAGGCTGGCCTTCTGTGTTTCTAACATGGAGGTCATGTGAAGGAGTAGGAACATACCTGCTAAGTTCCAATAGTAATTATGAGAGCATGTAATATTGACAGTCTACCAGCCTGGAGCATCTGCATATTTTTATTTTAATTTTATTTTTTACTTATTAATTTTACATCCTGTCACGGCCCCACTCCTGGTTACGCCCCCCACAGTTTTTCTCCCCTCCAGCGTTCTTTGATCTGGTGCATTCCCTTCTCCCCCTGCCCTGTCCGGCTGTCCATCTCCCCCACCCTGGTTCTTCAAGTTTCTGCAGGGCTAGTCATGTTCTCTCCCACTGAGGCCAGACAAGGCGGCCCAGCTAGAAGAACATGTCCCAAGTACAAGATAAAAGCTTTTAGGGTAGCTCCTGCTCCAGCTGTTCTGGACCCACATAAAGACAAAGCTGCACATCTGCTACATGAGCCATGAGCCCTAAGTCCAGCCCACGTATGCCCTTTGGTTGGTGGTTCAGACTCTGAGAGCCCCAAGGGTCCATGTTAGTTCACTCTGCTGAGTGCTGTCCTGTGGAGTGCTATCCTCTTTGGTGCCAGCAATCCTTCCTCCTATTCTTCCATAAGAATCCCCAAGCACCACCCACTGTTTGGCTGTGGGTGTCTGTGTCTGAGTCAGCTGGTGGGTGGAGTCTGTCAGAGGACAGCATGCTCCTGTCTGCAAGCATAACAGGGTATCATTAATAGTGTTAATTAGAAATCGGTGCATGCCCATGTGATGGTTCTCAAGTTGAGCCAGTTATTGGTTGGTTATTCCCTTAATCTCTGCTTAATCCGGCATTCTTGCATTTCTTGTACACAGGATCAAATTTATGTTCAAAGTTTTGGGCCTGGATTTGTGTCTCTATCACCACACTGGGGTTCCTGCCTGGCAACAGGAGATAGTCTCTTTAGGTTCCATATACCCAAGCAGCGAATCACAGCTAAGGTCACTCCCATTGATTCTTTGGAGCCTCCCTTATCTCAGGTCTCTGTTTTGTCCTAGAGATACCTCCAATTTTCTCACCCACATCAACTTTCACTCCCCATTCCCTCTTCCCTCCATCTACCTGTTATATCTAATTTATTTCCCCTTCTAAGGGAGATTCAAGCACCTTTCCTTGGGCTTTCCTTTTTTTTGTTTAGCTTCTATGGGTCTGTGAACTACATCAAGGTATCTGTAATTTATGGGTAATATTCATGCCATGCATGTCCTTTGGGGACTGGGTAGCCTCAGTCAGGATGATATTCTTAAGTTCCATCCATGTGCCTGCAAAACTCATGATATCTTTGATTTCAGTAGCTAAATGGTATTCCATTGTATAGATGTACTAGAATTCATTTACCCATTATTCATTTAGGGACATCAAGGTTGTTTCCAGCTTCTTCCTGTTAAGAATAAAGCTGTTATGAACATAGTTGAGCAAGTATCTTTGTGGAATGCTGGGACATCTTTTGGGTACATGCACAGGAAGGGTGCAGCTGAATCTTGGATTAGAACTATTCCCAAATTCTCTGAGAAACTGCCAAATTGATTTCCAAAGTGGTTGTATAAGTTTGTATTCCCATCTGAAACGAAGAGGTGTTAACCTTGCTCCAGATCTTTGCCAGCATGTGCTATCTCTTGAGTTTTTCCTCTTAGCCATTCTGAAGGGTGTATGATGAAACTGCAGAAACTGTTTAGATTTGCATTTCCCTGATGGCTAAGGACTTTGAAAGTTTCTTTAACTGCTTCTTGGCCGTGTGATATTCCTCTGTTGAGAATTCTGTTTTACAGTTTCATGAGGTCCCATTTATCAATTGTTGATCTGAAAGCCTGAGCCACTGATGTTTAGTTCAGGAAATTGTCTCTCATACCAATGCATTAAAGAGTTTTTCCCACTTTCTCTTCTTTGTGATTTAGTATATCTGGTTTTATATTGAGGTTCTTCACCTACTTGGCTTTGGGTTTTGTGCAGGGTGATCAATATGGATTTATTTTTATTCTTCTATACGTAGCCATCTGCTTAATGCAGAAATACTTGTGCAGGATGCTTTCTTTTTTTCTATTGAGTAGTTTTGGTTCTTTGTTTTTTTTTTTTAGCATTCATCAACTGATGTATTTAATCAACTAGAGTAATTTAAATTATTCTTATAAAAAAGATAAAGAGACTGAAACAATATATTTCTTTTTTTGTTTTTGAATGTGCTTTTTATTTTTTTAACTTTATTTTAAAAAACAAAGACAAATGTACAGATTTTTAAGCATTTTTGCATAAAAGCATACAAATACATTTTTATAAGGTTGTAATTAAGTATTTGTGGGTACATATACATACACATATGTATATATGTAACAATAATATAGGAAAAGAGGTTTTTAATATGAAGAGATAGGAGAAAAACTGGGAGGGGGTGTAGGAAGGAAAGGGGAATGTGATACACTTATATTTTAATTAAAATATATTCTTTTCTTTTTTCTTGATCTTCACACAGTCTGTGGGTTGTTTCTGGGGTGTTCAGAGCTTTCTGCGGTTAGTATCCCATTATCAGTGACTGCATATTATGTCTGTTCTTTTGTGACTGGGTTATCTCACTCAGGATGATATTCTCTAGATGCATCCATTTTCTTGAGAGATCCATCCTCAACAACAAGAAAACATCTGCGGGAATCACTATCCCTGACCTCAAGCTATATTACAAGGCAGTTGTGCTGAAAACTGCATGGTACTGGTACAGAAATAGGCACGTGGATCAATGGAATAGAATAGAAGATCCAGAAATGAGCCCTCACGTATATGGTCACCTGATTTTTGACAAAGGAGCTGTAAACATTCAATGGAAAAAGAACAGCCTATTCAACAAATGGTGTTGGTCCAACTGGCACTCAGCATGCAGAAGAATGAAAATAGACCCTTTCTTATCTCCTTGTACAAAGCTCAAGTGCAAGTGGATCAATAATCTCCACATTAAACCAGGTACACTGAAACTACTAGATGAGAAAGTAGGGAAAACCTTAGAACTCATAGGCACTGGAGAAAATTTCCTAAACAGAACACCAATGGCTCAAGCTCTAAGGTCAAAGATTGACAAATGGGACTTAATGAGACTGCAAAGTTTCTGTAAGGCTAAAGACACTATCATGAAAACAAATGGCAGCCAACAGAGTGGAAAAAGATATTTACCAACCCCACATCAGATAGAGGCCTAATATCCAAGGTATACAAAGAACTCAAAAAGCGAGATACCAGAGAATCAAACAACCGTATGTAAAAATGGGGTACAGACTTAAACAAAAACTTCTCAATCGAGGAATATCGAATGGCTGAGAAACATCTAAGGAAGTGCTCAACATCCTTAGCCATCAGGGAAATGCAAATCAAAACAACCCTGAGATTTCACCTCACACCAGTCAGATTGGCCAAGATCCAAAACTCAGATGACAATAGATGCTGGCGAGAATGTGAAGAAGAGGAATACTTCTCCACTGCTGGTGGGGTTGTAAACGGATACAACCACTCTGGAAATCAGTCTGGTGGTTCCTCAGAAAAATGGACATAGTACTACCTGAAGACCCAGTTATTCCACTTCTGGGCATTTACCTCAGAGATGCTCCAACATACTACAAAGATACATGCACCACAATGTTCATAGCAGCTCTATTTATAATAGCCAGAAGCTGGAAAGAAGCCAGATGTCCTTCAGTAGATGAATGGATACAAAAATTGTGGTATATTTACACAATGGAGTACTACTCAGCTATCAGAAACAATGGCCTAATGGTTTTGGTTCTTATTAAAAAATTATATGTCCATAGGTCTGTGTAGTTCTTTCTGGGTCTGCTGTTAGATTCCATTGATCAATGTATCTGTTTCTGCATCAACGCCATGCAGTTTTTGATCTCTATTGCTTTGTAGTAAAGGTTGAGGCCTCTGTTGGTGATTCTTCCTGATGTTTTTATACTTCAGGATTATATTACTCTTTTGGATTTATTGTTTTTTCTTATGAAGTTCAGAGTGGCTCTTTCAAGATCTATCAAAAATCTTGTTGGGATTTTGATGGTAATTGCACTAAATATGAAGATTGCTTTTGGTAATATGGCCATTTTCAACTGTTAATCCTACCAATCCATGAGCACAGGAGATATTTCCATCTTCTGATTCTTTCTTCAGGTACTTGAAGTTCTTGTGATACAGATCTTTTCCTTGCTTGTTTAAAATTACACCAAGATATTTTATATTATTCATGGCTATTGTAAAGGGTGTTGCTTCCCTAATCCCTTCCTCTGCCCATTTATCATTTATGATGGTGGATAGCAGAGAACAGGTGAGCTTGTTTCTGCTCTAGCTTGGGGGAGCAACAGAGAGGTGAGCTTAGTCACTCCCTGATGGAGACACATTGTTTCAAGTCAGCGAGGGGAAAAACTAGGTTAAGGATTGCTGCCATATTTCCAGGTTCCCCCAACGTGTAAGTAACTGCTTCTCTGATGTATAGTAACAAAATCTCATTTAAAATTAATTAATGTTTTTTCAACACAGACCTTCTATGTGTAACAAACAGTTCTGGCTGTTGCTCTGTAGACCAAGCTGGCCTTGAACTCACAGAGACCCATCTGCCTCTGCCTCTGAAGTACTAAGATTAAAGTCATATACTAGCATGCCCCATGTTTTTTTTTTTTTTTTCTTAAAGAAAAATATTGTAAGATATCTTAACAACAATCAAGGATTTTTATGCAAATGAGAAAAATATCTACTATAAAATAGATCATGTGCTTATACAGAATTTATCTGGTTTTGTGTTAAAAGTTTTATTTTTCTGTTCATATAAACAATTTGAAAAAAAAGAGTGACTGAATTAGTTTGAAAGAAAAGTCATCTAAGTAACAACAACAATATGCTTCTGAGTTAGAAATAGATGAATTTTAAAAACAGAATTAATTTTACACAATGAATACTGAAATTTAAAACAGAATTTCACTTTTATGTGTTGAAATAACATTATTTTTATTTTCTAATTAATAGGAGTTGAAATGAATACTATAGATAAAAATACGTTAAAATACCAGTCAGGTCTGTGAAGTGGCTCAATGGTTAATGTTGTAACTTCAGAAGACATATAGTAGAGAAGAAAATCTGTAACATGGTATTACCCGACTTCCACACATACACACACTGCAACATGTACACACTCAAAACAATTGTAAAAAGTGAAAAATTTTAAGTAAAATACCCATGTCTTCTTAAATTTGAGATATCAACAGAATTAGAGTACATGAATAAGTAGGCAAAAATCTTAACTGGGACTTAGGGAAATTAAATATGTTAAAAATTTGAGATTTTTCTAGGAAGAGCTTCTCTAAAATAATAGTTCAAACTGTATTCTAATAAGAGTTTTCTGCATGGTATAATAAGATAATGAATAATTAAAAAGTTAATAGCAAGGAAATGAAAAAAAGTATAACGGATAATTTTAACTGAAGGAAGAAAAAGGAAAAATATGTTAAATTCAGTCTCTGAGCCAAAATATTGGCTGAAAAAGTATAAATGAAACAATAGTTAGAGAAAAATATTTTCAACTTGATTCCTCCAAGGCCTGTCTCCAAAGTGTTCCTAGAAATACCTTTTCTTCTTTCTCACATAAACTGCAAGACTCCTCCATGACACCATTTTATCACAGTATTAGAAGCTCTGCCAGCTGAACAGGGAAGAAAGTAAAACAGTCATATCCTTCTGTGAAGGCTGAAATCCGGACAGGGACTGGTCTACCAAGTTATCCCCAGTGATACAGTAGTGGTCCTTATATCTCAGGGGTACCCAAGAGCTGTCTTGTTGGACTGAACATCTTCTCCATAGGAAGTAATTTATAACTCAAACTGTAAGCATAGCCCATGTCCTGTGAGGTAGAGTCTACAGGACAACTCACTACTGCCATTTCTTCAAAGCATTATTATTTCTAACTATGGTTTAAATGCTCATCTTTAACTTACAAATGGATGTACTTCCACCCCATGCTTTAAAAAGCATATGAAGGCCACTAAAGTTGAAACCTGGCCAAAACAGAGGGAATAAGTCGCTGAGGGCTGTCCAGTAACAGTTGGGATATATAAAAGCCAATCTTACTCTTAAACCAGAGGAAGGGTTCAGAAAGAGAGAGGGTGTTGAAAGTCTGTAAGAATTTAGGAACTCTTGCTGACTCTTAAATAATGATTCTGGACAGGACAGGACAGCCATACCCATGACCTTTGAACTCTTGGTTGCCCAAACAAGGTTGAAATAATAACTGCATCCGTTTACATACTATGCAAGATACTAGAGCTTTCACACGTCTATAATCCTGTCTGAACTACAAAGCATGAATGGCTACTGAGAGATGGTTAATCAGTCTTTTCCAGGGACACCAGCTGATAAGATATTCAATCCTACATAGTCAGCCCTAAGCAAATATTCATAAGACAATGCTAAATGAGTGCAATAAGTTATATATGTATTTGTCTGTCTGTCTGTCTGTCTGTCTCTTTCTCCCTCCCCCCCCCTCTCTCTCTCTCTGTGTGTGTGTGTGTGTGTGTGTGTGTGTGTGATATCATCATAACGATAACACAAATTTGTGGTAAAGTCGTAGGAACATGAGGGAGTTATAGAAGAAAGAACTAGATACAAAATTCATGTTAAGACATTCATGTGTGAAATTTTCTGTTTTTTTTTTAAAAAAAACTTTAAATTAAAAACTTAACTTCCTATTTTATTAGTGAAATAAAAATAAGTCTCTTGTAACTTAAAAAGTATCTTATTTAATATTAGAAAGTGGGAACATTAAAATTAAGTAAGATGAGAAAACTGCTTATCATAACTGCAAAAAATAATGCTGACTAGGTTAAAATCTAAGTTTGCATTCCAAGCATCAAGACTGGACACAGTAAAAAAAAAAACTGAGGTACAGAATTAAAAGATTCAGTTATGTTTCCATGTATGGTAATAGCAACTCTGTGTGCACATAATAACATGACATGAAATTAACATGGAAAACCACAGAAGGAAAGAAGACACAAACAGAGAAACTGATTTTTTTTCACATAACTATAAGAATAAACAGACAATTCCCCCATTCTTATTGATTTATTTCTATGCTGTTATTTACATCTTTTAAGTCGGTATTTATTATTGATAAGAGTCTTTACTCAGAGCTACATCTAACAAAGGTTTTCTTCCCTATGTAGAAATTCCTAAATAGGTGGTTTCCTTAAGTGTTTAGAAGCATGTCATTCTGTGCACTGTTTGTTTCTCATTGCACTGACTTATGCCTTCGTCTTGGAGGTTATTCCTACTCTGCCTCTGCAGTTTCTGAAGAGTTTGGGGTATTACAGGATGGACTTTGATCATTTTTGAATGTATGCTATACCAGTTTAGAAAAGATGGGTCCACTTTCACTCTTGTCAGTGTAGGCATCCACATTTTAGCAGTGTGTGTCAAAGAGGACATGCAACCATTTTTCTTCTCCTTCTCATTCTTCTTCTTCTTCTTATTCTTATTCTTCTTCTTCTTCTTCTTCTTCTTCTTCTTCTTCTTCTTCTTCTTCTTCTTCTTCTTCTTCCTCTTCTTCTTCCTTTTCTTCTTCCTCCTCTTCTTCCTCCTCTTCTTCCTCCTCTTCTTCCTCTTCCTCTTCCTCTTCCTCTTCTTCTTCCTCTTCTTCTTCCTCTTCTTCTTCCTCTTCTTCTTCTTCTTCTTCTTCCTCTTCTTCCTCTTCCTCTTCCTTTTCCTCTCCTCCTCCTCCTCCTCCTCCTCCTCCTCCTCCTCCTCCTCCTGCTCATCCTCCTCCTCCTCCTACTTCTTCTTCTTCTTCTTCTTTTTGAAAGCTTGGCAAAAGTCTGTTGCTATAGTTGTGTAAACTTACCACATGATCCCTTACTCTTTGTCACTTATTTATAATTCTGGCTTTGTGCAACCTTCTTGCTATGTCTATTGCTGTTCCTCGTGTACATGAAATGTGGTTTTATGATATGCCTACCATTGTTTTTCTTTGTAATGTCTGTAACTACCCTCAGGATGTTTTGAACTCATTTAATTCTCAAATTGTCCCAATTAAACAAGAATGTCTAAAGTTTGGTCATTTACTTAACAAGGTTTCATTCAATAATTGATTATTTAAACTCTAGACTTATACTTCACTATTTTAAATAAGCGATTTATTTTTTTTCCATTCACTTAGTATTGAGAGTGGATCTCTTCATCCATTCCAGTCTTGGTTAGAAAATGGTATATAGCCAGGGCTAGATCTTGTGATGGACCTGTCTCTGCCTTCAGAATTCTGGGATTTATGGGGATATACGCCAAGGATGGATTCTACTTCATTTTAGTGTTCTTGTTAGAGAAGTGTGTTTTCAACAGCAAATATGGTTTGATTGTAACTATTTCTCTGCCAAGACAATACCTTTCTGAGATGCATTTTATCGTGTAATAGATAATTCTTGTTAAATGAACATCAGTGTGAGGAAGGCAAAGTAATGCAAAATAGTCATGCATACAGAAAGTGTATACTTCAGTTAGAACATAGAGCAAATATTTCACTTTAGGTTTTCGATGAGAAAACTAAGTGCGTTAAATAACTGAAAGTTAAAACTGTAACATAATTTAAACATCTACAATGCATTATGTCAACATTTCAGCCCATGTCTTTTAAAAACCTTAATGGAAAGTCTATGAAGACATGATACTTTTCTTGGACTATGTTCCCTCAATTACATATGGAAATAGCTTTTAAGAAAGTAAATATTGAGGTTTGTGTTTGTAGACACAGCATAACCTCATTGCAGTGCTGTATACTTAGTATAAATTCCGTCAAATAGAAATGACAGGACCCACCTAATGGAGTTTATCTGGCAACCCTGGGAACAGCCAACCTCCTTTATATCATCATCTGCAAAATAATGGCTTTACCATTGAGATTTGGAGTGATTAACATGAAAAGACTTTGCTCTTGATGTTTAGGAACGTTATTTCCTTGCCAAATGCATCATAGAACTTAGGGTACAATCTCCATCAACCCACAGTTTGAATGCCTTAGTTTGTATTGTAGAAGAAGCCAAATATAAAAAGTTTCTAACGAGTGCTTCTTTGCTACTCACGGGGCTCCTATGAAAGAACACTGAACGGACAATCTCAGAGGCTCCCACTGGGTCACAGTGTAGATATGGGTCCGAGTCTGTCCTTTCCTCCCTAGAGAAGTATCTATAGCCAAACAGCTTCCCATAGGTGTCTCTCCTTCCCCTCCACCACCAGTCTCCTCTTGCCAACTGTTGCCCTCTCCCTCCTTTCTGTGCTCAGGCCCCCGTATGTTCTTTTATACCCATCCTTTCCCTCCCCTTGCCACTCTTTTAACCCTCTTTACTTTCCTTGCCAATTTTTCAGAATTCACTGACATTTATCCCCATTTATCCTGAAACATATCAACACAGATGATGTTGGAGAAATACATGGACAAGTAGAACTCCATCTTCCTTCCTGGGCAACGTTTCTGACTGAGCAACACAACTGTGAATACATACCTCGGCCGAGCAGATAGGTGGTCTCCCTCTGACTTAGAGGAACTTGACAGGGAGGGACGCCATCTGGTCTCTGAAATTCTATGTCATGCATGAACTGAAATATCAGAAAATGTTGAGAGCAATGAACAACTGGGAACTCCTGTGAAGACCTGGGTGAAAATGAAACATGAAGGTCTGTGTGCTCGTAAGCATCATATCATGGAAGCACGGCCTATGCATCCATCTAGGAAATAAGCTTTATCTTCACTGTATTTATGGGTCTCAGCCACCATGGGCTCTAGAAGCAGAATCACAAACAGTAACACTGGCTGGGGAGGCCATCAGGTAGATGGAAGAGAGGAGACTGGAAAGGAGGCAGGTACGTCACGAGTCCTAGAACTGGCCAGCTCGGGCGGTCCTGCCAGGAAAATAAGTGACACAGGAGCAGCAGAAACTAAAGCCACTGTGGCTACAGAGAAACACAGCAGTTTAAAACCCTCTAATACTTTTATTCTATTTTCTTAAAATTTACTTTACATCCTGATTGTATTTTCCTCTTCCTTCTCTCTTCTCACTCCCTCTCTCACGTCTTCCCTTCCTCCTATTTTCCCTTTCTCCTCAGAGAAGGGAAGGTCTCTTCAGAGGTATCATCCCTCCCATGGCATTCCAAGTTCCAGTAGAACTAGGTGCAAGGCCCACGGAATGGAAAGGGAGCAAGAGGGACGCAACACCAGTCGTCACTGTTGCTGATGCCAAGAAGTGCATGCTGACAGGAGCCTGCCATGGATGTCTCCTGAGAGGCTCTGCCAGAGCCTTCCTGATACATATGAAGATGCTTGCAGCTAACCATCAGATTGAGCACAGGGTCCCCAATGGAGGAGTTAGAGAAAGGACTGAAGGAGCTGAGTGGTTTGCAACCTTATAGGAAGAACAATAATATCAACCAACCAGACCCTTAAGGGCTCCCTGGGACTAAACTACCTACACATGGAAGAACCCAGGGCTCCAGCCTCGTGTGTAGTACAGGATAGCATTGTCTGGCGTCAACTCGAGAAGCCCTTGGTCCTGTGAAGGCTTGTTTCCCCATGTAGGGGAGTGCCAATGTGGTGAAGTGAGAGTGAGTGAATGGGAATGGGAGCAACCTCATAGATTCTTGGGGATGAAGGAAGAGAGAGAGAACAGAATCGGGAAAGGGGATAACATTCAAAAGGTAAATACATAAACTATCCAATAAAAATAAACTTGAATGAGAAAGATTTTTTTAAAGAGGTAAGCAACAGCTAAACTCTTGTTCCTGCCATTAGGAGTTATCGGGTAGTGGGGGTATTTGTTTGTGGTTAATAATATATTAGAAGCACAGCTAACTTAATCATCACCTTTCTAGTTTCCAATAGACATCTGATTTTCTGTATGGAAGTGAAATGAATGCAGGTCTATCAAGGTAAAAAGTACAAAATTAATTCTGAGCTTTGCAAAGATCTAAGTCATATGTTTGTTAAAAACTGATTTAGTCATGTTAAAAAATATGATCGCCCCCTCATGGGTAAGTTTGGAAGATTTTATGTGGATACGAAATTAATGACTATGGATCAGTTCTTAAGATACTGGATGTTTAAGAGGAGACAATATGATCTGAATGTTTGAATAAACTGTACATTAATATGTTAATACAAGTATATATACATACACATACACATATACATACACAGAACCATACCCATACACATAAACATACACATACACACAAACACACACACACACACACACACACACATATATATATATATATATATATGTATATATATATATACATATATATATATATATATGTATATATATATATGTATATATATATACATATATATATATATGTATATATATATATATATATATATATATATATATATATATATATATATATACTAAAACCCATTAGTACAATTTAGTAGAATGTCCTTGAATATTATCCTTTGGTATGTGCATGACTTATATATGTGTGTTCATGCATTATCCTAATAATTTACAATGATGGTGTCACACAAAAGAGGCTGACATATTGAGCCATGCCCTTTGTTTACAGTTTATAAAATGCATTCTATTTAAGATTATATTGTTATAAGATTCATTTATAGATGGTATCTTTTCTCTTTCTGTGGCTTTATAGAGAGTCCTTCTAGTCACACGCATCTGTCTCTCTTCCTTTAGATGGAATGCACATCAGAGTGACATCATTTTAAAGACAGACTCAGTACAGCAAACACAGCTGACACCCACTTAATCTAACTTATTTGAATGAAATCAATAAATTAGTGTATGGGGATATCAATTCTCACACCGTCTCTATCGAAGGAGACATCTCCTTAAACTAAGCCTTCACCATCTGCTCTATATTCCAATTTTAAAAGGCTGTAATTTGGAAGTGTAAATGTAGGTAAAAGACAAAAGATGGAGTAGCCTGTTTATCGGCTGGACTCAGCAAAACAAGCATCTATTTCGGTTTATCTTTGGAATATTAGTTGCTATTTGGAAGGCATTCACTCCTCACAAGGGAAGATAGATTGAGAGGGAGAAAAGAATCAATAAATATTTCTAAGTTGATCAATATTTTTTACAAATTAGGATGCTACTGCCATTAGATTCTAATAAAAGATATTAAATAATTATACCTATAATTATCATTGCAACACGTAAAATAAATTGCAAAGTTTTGGTGAGGTTGCTAAACATCTGTTTAAAAGACGACCATTATTTTAGTTACAAGATAATTATGTTGACTTCAATAAAGTTTTTATTATTCAGCCATTTTCCTCAAGCAGTTTATCTGTTAACTTATAAAGTGGGGAGTGAAAACAGATTCAAATCCCTTAAGTTTCCTAAGTATTTTATATTAGACAATAAGATGAATGGGGTGTTTACATAATTTGTCTGGTATGTTAATGCTAATTAGTATTTTGCTTGTTGAATTTGCATCCATGCTCATGGGTACCTCCTTCTGTGAAAGTGGCAGAGGTTCCTTGTCCTTCTGTCTCCATGTCCCAACAGGGTACAAATCGTTATTCTTAAGAAACAGAGTTATTCAGACCATTTATTAAAACTAATCTAAAGCTAATTTTTCCATTGTCTCTGAAATTACAGTGGAAGGCATTGACAGAGACAGATTAAATACGATAAATGGTGACAAGTTTGTTACTTGCATGAAGCAACTCACATGGTGTAGAGTAGCCTCAAATGATACATAGGTTTGACACTCCATTTCTATAGATGATGGATGCAGATAATTCTGTTAAATTTTAGGAATACTCAGTGACATGGGCCAAGTCTGTTTGACTGACAGAACAGATAATTACAAATTCTTCTCAATTAAAAATTGAAGAAGACTAGAATAAGAGAGAGCATGTGTGGCACATTTCAGTGTGTGCTTGTTGATTTTTACCCTCTTTTTGTGAATCATAAAAAAGAAAACAAAAACATATTGGTGGACATGAAATAGCTCTGCTTCTTTGTGGATTTGTACTCAAGGAAGGTACAACTTAGCAAAAATATTTTCTTCTACATAAAGAGAAATTCCACAAACCCTGTTGCCAAGCCTGTTGCAAGATATTATACTTTCCTTTTGATCAAATCACTCAGTATATGAAGCTATCTTGAGAGGTTCTTTATTTTCTATGCCATAAGACAAATAAACACACAATAACATAAATGTTGCAAAGGGAATTATAATAGTAAGAAAATTAAGTTTAAATCCGTTAAGCAAAGAGAGGCAAAGGACATAACAGTTAAAATATCAAACATGTTCCCTGAGTAGAATGCCTCTTAAAGAAGAAACAAAGAAGATAATAAAAGACTGAACTCTACTAGACTGAGAGGGGTTGTGCTCAGCCCGGCCATGATGATAGGTATCAGTAGTAACAGGGCTACAAAATGGTTTTAGATGATGAATATGAGGAATCATGTAAAGACACATTTTTTAAAATTGTGACATTGATATATAATATAAAACTTCCCAGAACTGTGATAAAGTCTACACTTCACAGAATTTAGTATAATTTATCAGTTTGAAGTATTTTCCATCCACCTCCTACACATGATCATTATCTCCAACTGAAAGTCTCCTTACTGAATGATCACACCATTGCTTAGCAGAAGATCTCCCAGACATTCATGATGTTCATGAGAAAAATATCCGAAAGGAAAAGTCAGAACATTGTTGAAGAATCAGAGTCCAGTTGGATCGAGATAAAGATTGGTCACTATCCCTCCATTCTAAACATTAAGGGCAATGAACACAATTGTGGATTGAAGAACTGTTGAGTTCTAGGGACTCTTGAGGCAATAGATAAGGATTATTAAGTGAGGCATGGGAAAATTTAGGAAATTTTTGATTGATGATGTAATGACTGATGTATGGATATATGAATTTGGCCAACTACATAGAACATATCATTTATGAAGCAACCTTAATGTAAATTACCAACCACATGTATTAGTAATGGCTGAGCACTATTTATTATTAAATTATAACCTCACTCATGATAGATATAAACTAAATGATGGGTGGGTGCAGAGCGTTATTTCCTTGATTAAACCCAAATGTGCACCAACATTTATATCTCTTTACTGAAAAAATGTGCATGTTCTTAAAGCCAATCCTTTTTCAGAGAGGGCTATAATTTACCATGAACATGCACAGCCACTGATGTGAATGTGTTTCCACACCTGGTTTTAATATAAAATAGTGCTACCTCAGGAACAAACATCCAGACATCCTAGCCTATGTGGTACATTTTACATTTAAAGTGCTCTGTAAAGTGTGACTTTTGGAGAAGCAATATGAAGAAGAGATGACTAATATACTCGGTATCAAGAGTGACATGATTTGGTACACAGGATGAAAACATCTGTATTTGCGTGGTGACAAGAAAAAAAATGAGTCAATTTACAAAAGGCCAGAGGTAGAAGAAGTGAGCCAAAAGGGAAAATGAGTCAGGGAGGAAGGGCACCTAAATTACCCAGAGGGGCAAAATCAGGGATGATAAAAATATTGCAGCAGTATCTGCAATAGGATTTATCTGTAAAAAGAGCTGCTAAAGATTCTCCCTGTAACTTGTGCAACCCCCAGTTTCAGAATATTTCAACCAGTTTCTGAGCTATGTTTAGACATCATTTATTAATAGTGGCTATCACTTATTCTACCTGTGGTAGAGCATAGATACCAGTCTATGTCCTGTACCTACACCGTAAAGAAACTATTTTCCTGGGTTGATTCCAAGGATAGTGAAATATCTAACATGACATTTAATGTTTTGGAAAATATAAGTTAAATTTCTTCTAAGTAATAGCACTTTTAATATCATTTGGCTTGCATTTTTCACCCAAATTTAGACCTACATCTTAATACAATGTATAAATTATCATTGTCAAAATTACTAGCAATATTCCTGGGGTTTATTAAAGAGGAAATCCTAAATTAACTTTATTAAAATAAGTGCATGCCTTTGCAGGATATAAGGATATTTGTTAAAGCTGCTCCAGAAATAACTGTTTTGATAACAACACATACAGGTGACTTGTTTCCTATGCAACTGCTGGAGAAAAGCTCACATCATTTGCAGCTTCTTGAGCCATGGATGGTTAAAGGCAGCCAGTTGAAGCCTATGGGAAGTCCCAGAAACAACACTGCATATTTATGGAGAACTTCAGGGTCTTCTTTTCCCACAAAGGATTTGTTTTCCCACATTCTCATCTGTTACATATGAAGCACATTTTATTATTTTATATTCTGTTTGTATGTGAAACCAAGTTAGGACTAAAACAGAAGACTTTAGGGTTTAAGAAGAGAATTTTTCTATTTATTTTATGTGGGTTTTTCAACTCAAAGGAAAAGCTCCCAAGTATGTTCAATATATATAAGCAGGTAACAGCTGGCCGCTGAGTAATCCAGTGCCAATTAGCAGCTCTTTCATGAGGAACAATTATAATAAATATTATTTCCAGAAGGATTTGCTGTGTTATCTTCCAAAGGTTGAAATCATTGTTTTACTCAATTCAATTACAAAGTTTTCAGTATAAAAGAAAGACTCCTGATTATGTAAAAATTAATAAAATTATATGTGTGCACTTATAGAAATATATATATATATATATATATATATATATATATATATATATATATATTGAGAGCAAAAGAGAGAGAGAGAAAGGGAGAAAGCTATTTTGGTCCCTGGCTTGTAGGTTTGTGATATAAGAATGTGGAAGATGAACTCATCTTTATTTTATAATAACCTTGGGTTGTCTGACTGGACATCAAAATACATATAAATATTAGAATTCTCTCTAAGGGGACCATTCATCCAGAGAGGTTGGACAGCCTGCAAGACAAAACCAACACACCAGAAAGCTTTAGGGGTCTAATGCATTTATTTTATTTTTATTTCTCTAAAGGAACAATAATGATTCATATGCTTCTATACCATTGGGAAGTCCCCCTGCAGTATTACTCAGAAAATCTGTCACTAAGGTGCCCTAACTGCATGGATAATTTATAAAATCCACATTACAGAAGCATTCCACTTTGCAACAGTCCAGAGAGTACACTACAGAAGACCTTCCCTCTATCATCCTTCAATATACTGCAGCCTTCTACAATAAGAAGAGACCTTCTGAGGGTGTGTGGAGGTTTGTGAATCTACTGAGCCAGCATGAACCCTTTGCCCTGGTCAACTTATATCCCTCATTCCCTCTGCTCCCTTTATATTCATTGGCATGATCCCAAGAAGAATTCATGCAAGAATCCAGGACTTCTCTGACTCAATTCATTGATGCTCACACTCACCCCAAATGAAAGAGCAACACCACATTGATAGAACTTGCATGTGATGAAGCAGCTTTCACTGGGCAAGGAAGATCCAGGAAGCTCATTTCCTTATAGAGTCTTTGATGAAGAATTTAATGTCATGAGGAAGATAAAGGCAATAAATGTGCAGTGAGGAACAGAGTTAGCCTGGTTGCTTCAAATTCCTCCCCATGCCTTTTCTTCTTCACGAGTAAGGCTCATTCTCTCTGTGGGCAAGGCTTCCTCTCAACTGAGGGCAGAGAGCCCTTCTGTCATCTGTAGCCTTAGGGTTTCTATTGTTGCAATGAAACACCATGTCGAAAAAGCAAGTTAGGGAGGAAAAGGTTCATGGGTTTACACTTCCATATAACTGTTTATCATCAAAGAAGTCAGGACAAGAGCTCTAATAGGGCAGGAATTGCTCCAGAGGCCATAGAGGGGTGCTAAACACTGGCTGTTTCATCATAACTTGTTCAGCAGCGTGCTTTCTTTTTAAAATTATTTTATTGGATGTTTTCTGTATTTACATTTCAGGTTTTAGATGTTACACCCCTGCTACATGCTCTCCCCCTCCACTTGCTTCCATGAAGGTGCTCCCTCTGCAATCACCCTCTCCACCTCAGGGCCTTGCCATTCCCCTGAACTGGAAACATGCACCTTCACTGGACCAAAGGCCTCTTCTCCCATTAATGTAAGACACTGCTATCTTTTGCTTAATATGCAACTGGAGCAATGGTTCGCTTCATGTGTGCTCAATGGTTGGTGTTTTAGTCTGTGGGAATTCTGGAAGGTTTGATTGTTTGATTATGTTCTTCTCATGAGGTTTCAACCCTTTTCAGCTCCTTCAATCATTTTTTGAGCACCTTCATTGGGGTCTCCATGTTCAGTCTGACAGTCAGCTGCAAGCATCCTCATCTGTATCTGTATGACTCTAGCAGAGCCTCTGATGAGGCATCTCTGTCTGGTTAATGCCAGTAAGCACTTTTTGGCATCAACAATAGTACTTGGCTGCATATGAGGTGGATCCCAGGTGAGGCAGTCTCTGAATGATCTTTTCTCCAATCCCTGCTCCTCTATTAGACCCCTTATTTCCTCCCATGAGTATTTTGTTCTCCCTTCTAAGAAGGACCGAGGCATCCATATTCTGGCCTTCCATCTTTTTGAGGTTCATAGGTCTGTGAATTGTTTCTTGGGTATTTATAGCTTTGGGGGACTAGTATCTACTTACCGGTGAATATATATAATGTGTGTTCTTTCGTGGCTGTGTTACCTCATTCAGGATGATATTTTCTAATTCCATTCATTTGCCTATGAATTTCATAAAGTCATTGTTTCTAATAGCTGAGTAGTACTCCATTGTGTAAATGTACCACAATTTCTATATCCATTCCTCTGCTGAAGGACATCTGGGTTCTTTCCAGCTTCTGGCTATTATAAATAAGGTTACTATGAACATGGTGGAGCATGTGTCTTTATTATATGCTGAAGCATCTTTGGGTATATGACCACGAGTGGAATAACTGGGTCTTCAAGTAGTGCTATGTCCAATCTTCTGAAAAAATGTCAGACTGATTTCCAGAGTGGTTTTAACAGCTTGCAAACCTACCAACAATGGAGGAGTGTTCCTCTTTCTCCATACCCTGCCAGCACCTGACTGGTGTGTGGTGAAATCTCGTGGTTGTTTTAATTTGCATTCCCTTGATGACTAAGGACACTGAACACTTTTTTAGGTGCTTTACAGCCATCTGGTATTCCTTAGTTGAGAATTCTTTGTTTAGTTCTGCACAAAATTTCTAATAGGTTCGTTTGATTCTTTGGAGTCTACCTTCTTGAGTTCTTTATATATATTGGATATTAGCCTTCTATCAGATGTAGGATTGGTAAAAATCCTTTCCCAATCTGTTGGCTGCCATTTTGTCTTGAGATTGTCCTTAGCCTTACAGAAACTTTTCTGCGGCGTGTTCCTCCACCAGCGAGGAAAGATGACCATCACCAGAGGATTCCTCTCAGATCATGCTTTATTGTGGGAGCCTCTTGATTGAAGGGGAGAGCAGGAAGCGAGGGGGCCCCGAACTACCCTAGCTGTCCGCTTATATAGGGAGAAGCGCTTTGGGCTTGCCATGATTGGTTGTCACCAGTCTGCTGACACCAGAGGTCTCAGGATTGGCCGGAGATAGGTTATGTACTGCTCATGCGCAGGGTGCAGCGCCTTAGCTGACAAGAACATTACTATATATGGAGTTGTTTACCTCAAACCCTGAGGGAGCCAGCGCCATCTTGTAATGGCGTCCCCATTCGGCTCCCCACACTTTTCAATTGCATGAGGTCCTATTTGGTGATTCTTGATCTTAGAGCATAAAACCAGGTACACTGAAACTATTATAAGAGAAAGTGGGAAAGAACTTAGAACACATAGGCACAGGGGAAATTTTTCTGAACAGAACACCAATGGCTTATGCTCTAAAATCATCCTGCTTTCTTATAGAACCCAGGACCACCACCTCGGGGATGGTGCAATCACAATGGGTTGGGCTGAAATTGAACAACATGGTGGTAAACTGGAGGCATCACTCTAGATCATATTAAAGACTAGTGTGATTTTAACCTGTAGAAATAAATATTACTCTATAAAATAAGAATTTATTAATCTTTGAAAAAGTCCCTGAAGAATTTTACTGTCTATGATGGCATATTTAATGACAAAATTAATACAAAATTATGATGCCCAGGACAGGCCTCTGGGATACAGGTGACCTCATTCCAGGTCATAGGAGAAAGCAAACCAAAGGCAAATATAAATAAGAAATGTCCCTGAGATGAACTAGGCAGGACAGCTTTAGATACTCAGATCTTCATATGTGGACTTTTGGGTGATGAGAATGCCTCGGTTCAAACGTTCATTCTCGACCAACTGTGCTGGGATAAGCTTTTCAGGGACACAGCAGTTTCAGCCACGTTGGCTCTACAGTTACCCCCACTGATCTTTATTAATAACTCCAGTAAAAACTAATTGATTTACCAAGTTGGAGTTTGAGTTTGGTGCAATCATTACTTTGGCCTATCATGGGTTCTCTTTCTGAAATGGTTAGACACGTGTAGAGTTTTGGTAGGAAAAGTTTATAAGGCAACAACAGTTTATCAACATATAGTTATTCTTCCACTCCTGGTCCTGATGAGTTGGCTTTTTCCCCATGGTGAGAAGACTGAATCTCTGCACAAAAATGGGAACCTGAGTCAGGACATTGTATCTTCAGGAATATTGTTCTTTGACATTTACTTTTAATTAAATTATATAGAGACAGCTCCAGTGTTTTTAAGCAACTTGACATGTTTTCATGTATGATAAACAGGCTGATAAAAATCGTATCATTGAGAATAGTTAATGAAGAGATGTTGATTTAGTGAACACATATATAGAAGCAAAAGAAGTAGTGCCATCCTATCATAAACTGTGCTTATTTATAGTGAAAGTTGAATTGCGTGAATAAGGAATAAGAAAAGTTAATATGAGATTTCCACTTGGGGATCACATTTTACAAAAGAATTAGTTTCATTTAAGAGAAAACGACTGTAAGAGCAGACCAGATTAGAATGTTTGGATCTGGTGTCAATTAAAGAGCATGTGTGTGGGTAATGCAAACCCCTGCACGTGGGTATCAGACATGCCCAAGAGAAACCTCTGGAGGTTGGCAATTGAGATGCACCTTCCTGATCTGACGATTAAGCACGTCGCTTGACATGATTTTGAAAAATTAGATTGAGCACATATAACACACTTGAGTAAAATTTGTATGTTCTGGTGACCTCAAAAATTTAAAGATGACAGAGACAAATAGAACTAGGAAAAAAGAATGTTGGGGGGTACCCTTGAGTAACAACATAGAGATATCAGCATAGTAGTGTGTCCCTCAGCCAAATGAAAAACAAATCTCCCAATAATCAGTGTGTTCATTGTTGCTGAGGAAGTGGGATGAGGACCGAGAGTAGACAATCAGATTTCACAATACTCAGGTCACTGGTGACCTTGACAGGGTAACTGAAACCATCAGGGTCAGTTAACAAAGAGTTGATGTAAGTCTATGCACAGGTCAAGAGGGAGAGGAATCTACACTGTACACAGTAGCCATGGATGTCCAGATAACCCTTTCAGGTGACCGTAACTTGGAACCTCTAAATCAAGTGGGACGTTTCAGGGAGAGTTTCTATGCTAACATGTGTTCAAGATACCCTTTTGTTTTTCAGTGAAAACTTATTTGGAGAAACATGAGTTAGTTTAGATGCCTCCTGTCTGCCACCTTTATGGTATGAGTTGAATAAAGTTCCCTTCTACTGGGATTCATCCTCACAATGCACTCTGTGGCCTTGGATTAAACATGCCGAAGAAATTGTCAGTAATATTCCCTTCTTGAATTAGTACATTAATGGGAGCACACTCAGGAATGTGCCTATCACTTAACTGTCCTTCTCTATGCATGTGTCTAAGAAACCGGGCTGAAACAAATCTTCATTCTTCAAAAGAGTAACTTCTTTGGAAGAAACTCGCTATTCTCCTTCCTTCTTCCTTGTTGCAGAAAACACATCTTTCTTTACTGTTTTAATTCTTTGACCCTGTAAATTTCTGTCTCTGCAGTTAACCAGGTATGAGTTCATTGTATTTGAGGACACATCACACAGAGTCCTTGTTTTCATGGACATATTCTTAAAAATGGAAACCAGAAGTCTTCTATGTGGAAATGGAACTTATTTATGAAAAAGGTAAAATAAGTAAAAGGAAGGAAAAAGTGTGGTGTACTGGAAAACGAGAGCACTGCGTGTGAGCACAGAGTTTGAAGGGTGGCCATTGAAATGAAGTAACACTTGGAGCTTGGATATCCATGACAAGGTGGTTAGGGTTTGACAAGATAGTAAGTACTCATGAGAATACATAGGCTGGGGAAGGTTGTTTGAATATGGGTCAGTACTCTGAACATCTTGGATAGTCTATAAGCTGTCAGTGTGGACATGGTACTGCCGTCATGTTGCTTAGACTGGATATAAGTTTCATTATTAGGCTTATTTTTTAATTAAGATGCAAGAGCCAGGTAGGAAGACATGAAATTTTAGCAGGTTTGAGGGTTTCTTGGAGAAACTGGTTAGAATAGCAGTTGAATAAGAGGTAAATAAGAGAACTTCAGCTGTGTCTCAATACAGTTTAATAAGGTACTTTTGCTTAAATAACATTCTAACATTTATGGTTGTGTCCTTCCACTGGATCATAAACTAATGTTATAGCTGATATCTAGAGCTATAAGACACCCCACTCTATTTAAAGCCATAACACATAAGACACCCAGTATTGTTATTCCTCCATCATTGCCATCTTGATTTTGATCCACTCTGTCTGCTTGCCAAGAGGATTATTGAAATGTCAGGAAACAAATTTAATCAAGTCTCAGAATTTTTCAGATAGTCTAATAGAAAGAATCACTAGTCAACATTCCTAGGTTACTTAGTATGGTTCTGTCCCAAAAATGTGTGGTTTTTAAGCATATTATGTTCTTTCACGTGTGCCTTACTGTTTTGCAATTAATATTATGTTGTCTTTATGAAAATCAAAGTTTCTTCATTCATATTAAAAGATTATAATTATATTTTTTAAAAACCTCAGTATTCTAAACTGTGTTATTAAATATGAATACACAGCTTTAAAAATCTATTAGGTTAATCAAATTGAATAGATAATGTATATTTTTATATAATAAAGTTAACTATATATATTGCATTGACATATAAATTATCAGCATGCAAAAAATATTTCCCACCTATCTGTCTAAGGACACCAGAACTTAAAATAAGTCTCAACAACAAACCTTATTGACCTTACTGTTGCCTTTTTTTTAATTGGAAAGTTTGGGTCATCCTTAAAATAATGCTTTCTCATCCCAAGGGAAATGATAATCACTTCCACATAGGAAATCATAAGCCACCAGGACTTTTTGTATTAAATCTCAAGTCCATAAAAAGAAAGAATCTGGTTAATTTTAGTTATTGTGGTATACAAAAATTTGAATGCTTTCTAAAGCAAATTGTGTTCTTATCAAATTGGAATTATAATAAATTTAATACTCAAGAAACTAGGAGATCAGAGAATATTGTTTCATTTTTAATTTGTGTTGGATATTTTATGTATTTGCATTTCAAATGTTATCCTCTTTCCCTGCTCCCCCCTCTCCCATCTCTTCTCCACCTGCTTCTATGAGGGTGCTCCCCCTTCCATACAACTCCCTCCCACCTCACTGCCCTGGCATTCCCCTACACTGGGGAATCGAGCCTTCACAGGACCAAGGGCTTCTCCTCCTATTGGTGCCCAACAGTGCCATCCTCTGCTACATGTCAGGTAGAGCCATGGGTCCTCCCATGTGTAGTCTTTGGTCAGTGGTTTAGTCTCTCTGAGGCCTGGAACTTCTAGTTGGTTGATATTGTTGTTCTTCTTATGAGGTAGCAAACCGTTTAAGCTCCTTCAGTTCTTTCTCTAACTTCTCCATTGGGGTCTCCATGCTCAGACTGATGGTTAGCTGTATGCATCATCATCAGTATTTATAAAGTTCTGGCAGAGCCTCTCAGGAGACATTCATATCAGGCTCCTGTCAGTAAGCACTACATGGCATCTGCAATAGTATTTGGGTTTGGTGACTGTATATGGCATGTATTCCCAGGTGGGAAGTCTCTGGATGTCCTTTCCTTCAGTCTCTGCTCCACTCCTTGTCCCTGTATTTCTGTCTGTGAGTATTTTGTTCCCTCTTCTAAGAAAGACTGAAACATCCACATTTTGGTCTTTCTTCTTCATGAGCTTCATATGGTCTGCATTTTTAGCCAAAGAAAACGTAAATGCAATGTGGTGTACCACTAGGGAAAATCATGATCACAGAACGGCAACCTTTTATTTAGGAATGGAAAAATTCTCATAGTTGTGAGTGTAACATTAATACTGAACAAACAGGAATCCCTGAGGTTCCATCCTATACCTTGGAGTATATTATAAACACAAATCAGTCTCAGGCTATTACCAGAGAAATTTGAAGCAAGAATGTAGCAAATAGCCTATAATACTAACAGTGTGAAATGAGAATAAATGTGACTATTTTAGAAGTAAACATTATTTATAGCAATTTATTTTCTGTACTTTATTTCTTCGAACAATTACCAGACATCTCAACCTGAAATAAGAAACATCCACACAGACCAAGAGAAAAATTATTGAGCATCAACCACAAATGTGCTATTTGTATATACCCACAAAGATATATATATATATATATATATATATATATATATATATATATATACATATATGTGTGTGTATATATGTGTATATGTGTATATGCATGTATGTATATGTATATATATGTGTATATGTGTATATATGTGTGTATATATACCTGCAAACATATATATGTACCTATGTGTATTTGTGTATATATGTATATGTGTATATGTGTATATATGTGTGTGTATATATACCCACAAACATATATATATATATATATATATGTATATATATATATCCACAAACACACAAACATATATATCCGCAAACATATACATCTTGGTCTTTGTCATAGAAATATTTTCATTAAACACAATATCAGAAACTATAGTTAAACATTTTATTTTAAAGTTATAGTTTTCATTATATCCTGACACAGAGAAAAGAATAACAAGTGAGCCTCCCACACCCAGGCCTAAAGGTGTAATACACACTGTGTCTTTAATTAGGGCTAGAAGATGAGAAGAATATGGTGTCAGCCAAGAACCCAAGATGCAGGTAACTGTATACTAATCATAATTTTGAACACATAGAAGATATTGTCACAGGGCACTACCAGACTGAGACCGTTAGATAACAAGTATATTATAGTCACAGTCCTTTGTGAGACACAGCAGTGAGAATAAAAGATGCTGAAGGCAAACAAGTATAGCAAACACACCCTACATTAGCCCTACCTAGAATAAAAGGACACTAGAGAGATCTGGTTTAGCCTGAAACAGCAAAGTGCTCAAACCTAGTACAGTTGCTCATTCCATTAGCTGAAATGCTGTCCCGCAGGCCCTGCAGACAGAATGTGTGCCTTCCTGTAGCATAAGGTCTATTATCTTAGCCTCCCTTATGCAACCAGTGACTTTTTTCCTAACAACTGTGCAGAGCTAACAATATATGAAATATATGTTCCCACAGAACTCAACAGAATCAAGAAAAAATAGTGAGTTGAATATGGATCTCTCGAAAGTACATGGACTAAGATACAGAGAATAGTAAACAAGGTACAACAACCAAGGTGAAGGCATCATTACCATCACTACCAACAAAAAGAATAAAACTAATCACCTTAACCTAAGCTGCTGTTCCCAGCAACATTGCCCCCATCACCAATATCAAAACTACTATAGGGAAGATAATACCATTATGGCTACTACCACCACCATCATCACCAGTACCATCACCACCACTACCATCACCACCACCACCACCACAACAACAACAACAACAACAATAACCATCACTACCAGCACCATCACCACCATCACCACCATCACCACCACCACCATCACCACCACCATCATCATTACTACCACAACTACTACCACCACCACCATCATGACCACCACCACTATCACCAAAACCAATATCACCACTACCACCACCACCATCACCACCATTACCATGATCACCACCATCATTACCATCATCACCAAAACCAATATAACCACTACCACTAACACCACCACCACAATATACTGCTGTTTTTTTTTTCTTATTTTGGCATATTTGTCTTGTATAAACTTATGCAGGGCTTGTGTGCTGCCAAATCTCTGTGAGTTTATATGTGCATCTTTCTTAGTGTGCCTTGAACATGTACTTTGTTCAAGAACGCAGGATTTTAGCAATGTGTTATGTCCTACTTCTGATTGTGATGAGAGGGGCATAATATCATATCCAGTTTATGGTTGAGCATTCCAAAATGTCTTATTATCTATAAGCCGATTAGTTAGGGATTATTTTGTTAATTTCAGTCTACTTCAAGAAAAAGCTTCTGTTATGAATATCAGTTACATATGCATTATCTTTGATCTAGCAAAATGTCAGAAGGAGTCCTTTTATTGTTATCTTTATTTGGTAGGATAATAGTTGCATATGTAACTCTAGGGTCCATCACCAATCGTGTCGCACATTTGAAGCCTTGCTGACAGTGGAGGTATTGTTTCCCCTTTGGGTAGAGGGACATAAACCAAGTTTATAAAAAAAATGGCCATCCTACCAAAAGCAATCTACAGATTCAATGCAATCCCCATCAAAATTCCAACCCAGTTCTTCATGGAATTGGAAAGATCAATGTGCAATTTCATATGGAACAACAAAAGACCCAGAATAGCGAAATCCTTCCTCAACAACAAAAAAACATCTGCGGGAATCACTATCCCTGACCTCAAGCTATATTACAAGGCAATTGTGCTGAAAACTGCATGGTACTGGTACAGAAATAGGCATGTGGATCAATGGAATAGAATAGAAGATCCAGAAATAAGCCCTTCTGTATATGGTCACCTGATTTTTGAAAAAGGAGCAGTAAACATTCAATGGAAAACAGACAGCCTATTCAACAAATGGTGCTGGTCCAACTGGCACTCAACATGCAAAAGAATGAAAATAGACCCTTTCTTATCTCCTTGTACAAAGCTCAAGTGTAAGTGGATCAAAGATCTCCACATTAAACCAGATACACTGAAATTATTAGATGAGAAAGTACGGAAAACTTTAGAACATATAGGCACAGGAGAAAATTTTCTGAACAAAACACCAATGGCTCAAGCTCTAAGGTCAAAGATTAACAAATGGGACTTAATGAGATTGCAAAGTTTCTGTAAGGCTAAGGACATTGTCAAGAAAACAAAACGGCAGCCAACAGAATGGGAAAAGATATTTACCAACTCCACATCAGATAGAGGCCTAATATCTAAGGTATACAAAGAACTCAAAAAGCTAGACACCAGATAATAAAATAACCCTATTAAAAAATGGGGTACAGAACTAAACAAAATGTTCTCAGTTGAGGAATATCGAATGGCTGAGAAATATCTGAGGAAGTGCTCGACATCCTTAGCCATCAGGGAAATGCAAATCAAAACAACCCTGAGATTCCACCTCACACCAGTCAGATTGGCCAAGATCCAAAACTCAGATGACAGCAGATGCTGGTGATGTTGCGGAGAAAGAGGAACAGTTCTCCACTGTTGGTGGGGTTGCAAACTAATACAACCACTCTGGAAATCAGTCTGGCGATACCTCAGAAAATTGGACATAGTACTACCTGAAGATCCAGCTATTCCACTTCTGGGCATATACCCCAGAGACACCTTAGTACACAACAAAGATATATGCACCACAATGTTCATAGCAGCTCTATTTATAATAGGCAGAAGCTAGAAAGAACCCAGATGCCCTTCAGAAGATGAATGGATACAAAAATTGTGGTACATATACACAATGGAATACTACTCAGCCACCAGAAACAATGACTTGACCAAATTCTTAAGAAAATGGCTGCATCTAGAGAATATCATTCTGAGTGAGATAACCCAGTCACAAAAGAACAGACATAATATGCAGTCACTGATATTGGGATGCTAACCCCAGAGGCTCGCACTGCCCCAGAAACAACTCACAGACTGTAGGAAGTCCAAGAAATAAAGAAAACAAAACAAAACAAAACAAAAAAATCTCTATACAACAAGAAAACTTTGACTATTTTCATGTTACATTTTGCTTTGCATGTACTTTGTGGTCATTGTAACTATTGGGTTTTCGATGCATACTGTCAAACTTTTAAAAAGATCAAGTACTGACTATTCATATAGATTTATGTAAAAATTATTTTAAAATCTGAAAAAAAAGTACTGACAAAAATGTATTGTATAATTTTACGCAAAAAAATGCTTGAAATTTGTACATTTATCTTTGTTTTGTAAAATAAAGGTGTTAATAAAAAAATAAATAAATAAAAATAAAAAGGATTTGGTTACCCCTATCATACCTGTGCCATTTCACTATTAGTGAGCATGTGTTCCACACTGGTTGCTTGGTCTGTCACTCTCAGGGTTATATTTTGATGGGAATGATTATCACTTTTCCTGCTGCAGCCATAGCTTTTTCAAGCATTATGAACAATAGCCAATAAGGGAGCCTTGGTGCTTAACTATTTTGGAGTAATTGGTAATTTGTTATAGTTCATTGGGTTTGTACGAATCTATCTAATGCCAGTTTCTTTATCATTCTACATCTGTTTTAAAAGAAAATTTTCAGGGAACTTGATTTTCTTTTCACAACAGGCAAAATTAAAGATCCTGTTTAATCATACATATTACACTCTAGTAAATTTACATTCACACTAAAATATGCAGAGCAATTACTCGGAATTTGTGAACATGCATGAAACCGTCACCACACAGAACGTAATTTCTAGTAGTGTGTCCTAGAAATCCTCGTGTGAAACCGTTTCATAGGCTTTAGTTTTTGAAAATTTCATACTTGCGATACAGTTTGATAAGATGTACTCCATATCCATGCCTTGAACCTTTCCCCTCTTCCATTAAGTTTCTTTCTAAATTTATGTCCCCTGTTTTTTGCCCAAATCTCCTTGTATCCAAACAGTGCCAGTTGGACATACATATGGCTGTATGGCAATTTATTGGAACATGGCTGGCTTCTCAAGTCTTCATGCCCTAGCAACCATCATCTGTCTCATGGATCCTTAGCAGGATTCAGATTTATATCCATGTTGGTATTTTGGTTGGTTTATTATACAGGGCTTGTGAAGACTTTTTAAGATGTTTCCATTCTTCGGAAGAAAGGTATTGTTGATTCCATTTTGTGGTAAATTTTCTTGTATATATTTAATATATTTACCTGATGCACATATATCCATAATATAATGACTGCTTTTAATTTTCATGGTCTTCACGAGATACTCTTTGGAAATTTCCCTGTAGTCACCATGGTAACTGGAATAGAATAATACAGTGGTGCCTTGTATTATGATAATTATAATGTTGTAATTGGGCTACATACATCCCTAGGAAGGGTCTGTAGACTGAGATTTTACCTTCTATTTCTTCCTTTAGCTCCAAGTGCTCTTCAAGGGAACTAGGTTACATATTGTAGTGAAAGACAGATTGAAAACAGGATTGAACAATGCAGTTTCCAGGAGATTAAAATCTATGATACAGTGGTTTCACTTTGTGGTTATACATAGTTTGAAGTCACATGTAATTTTATAAATAAGTAGACCTGTTTTCTTTAAGAAAGTCCTTTGCAAAACATGGAACACCAGTAAGCACCTAGATAGTGTATATAGCACTAAGCAGGCATTCTAACCCTTTAAAGGTTATTTATACGATAGAAAGTAACATTAAAGGAAGGTGTCTTACACAAGGTTTCTTTTTTGTGATGAGTCACCATGCCAATTCATACAAAGGAAAGCATTTAACTAACGCAGGCTTACAGTTCAGAGGTTTAGCTCATTATCATCATGGTAGGAAGCTTGGTGGCTTGAAGGCAGACATGGTGTTGGAAAAGGAACTGATAGTTCTACATCTGGGTCCACAGACAGCAGGAAGAGATAAGAAATATTAGGCTTGGCTCGAGCACCTGAAACCTCAAATCCAACCCCCAGTGACACATCTCCACCGAAAAGGCTACACCTACTCCAACAAAGCCACACCTCCTAATTGTACCACTTCTTGTCAACCAAGCATTCAGATCTATGAGTCTATAGGGGCCATATTTTTAATATCCACCATAGAAGGATAATACACAAGTTAGTCATTTCTACATTTTCCAACAATAAGAAATTATTCTGGATAGAAAATTACCTGTCCAGCTCACAATGACAGAACAGATTGAGTAGGTGGAACTTCCAGTTGACTTAACACATGTCTGACACATTATGTTCCCTTCTTCTCTTATCCTTTGTGTCTTTAATTACTATTGTCTTGGGTCTAGAAAAGATTTACTGTGTATTTGGTTTGTAATTGGGTATGTATGAATGTGTATATGTGCATACATGTCTGGGGTAGGAGGGTAATATGATATTATGTAGATGTACAAACTGGGAATAAAATTAATGTTTTCTCTTTTCTCTGAAATAAAGTACAGTAAACTCAATATTCTTTGTTCTTTATCTGCTTAGCCATTTTTATTGAGACTCTTCGCAGTAGGAAAAGCAGAGAATGAAACTGAGCTCAGAAGCAGATAAAACATTATTAAAAAATTGTAATAGACATATACAAAGACAATTTATTCAGTCAAAAAAATAAAATTATGTCAGTTGCCAAAGAGTGAATGGAACTTATGTTTACTTAATGAAAATTCAGTGAAATAAGGCATATACCAAATTGGAATTTGGTAAAATATTTTTCTGTTGTTGATATCCATCTGGGATGAATGGATTTTTTTTTACCTCAAAATGATATTTTAAATAATGATGTCACTTAGTACTGTGTATTTTCCTCTTAGCACAGCTTTCATTGTGTTCTACAAATTTGGGCATGTTTTGCCCTCATTTTCATTTGAATCTAGAAAGTCTTTAATTTCTTCATTTCTTCTTTGACAAGTTGATCATTGAGTAGAGAGTCATTAAGTTTCCACGCTTATGTGAGCTTCCTATTGTTTCTGTCTTTGTTAAAGTCAAGACAATCTGTGGTGATCTCATAGAATGCAAAGGGTTATTTAAATATTCTTGTATGTGTTGAGAATTCTTTTGTACCTGGTTACATGATCAATTCTTCAGAAGGAATTTTTTTGGTGGGGTGAAAGGTTCTGTAGATATTTGTAATATACTTTTGGTTTATAAAACCTGTTAGTTTTATTGTTTCTCTTTTTATTTTGTTCTGATAACTGTTCATTGCTGAGAATGAGACTATTATATGTGGTTCAGTATGTGTTTTATACATTTGTAAAATTTCCTTTATGAATATGGTTGCCCTTGCGTTTGTGGCTTAGATATTCAGAATTGAGACATCATATCTGTGGATTTTTCTTGTGGTGAGTATGAAGTTTACTTCCCCATCACTTTTGATCCCTTTTGGTTGAAAATCTATTTTTATAAGATCGTAGAATGGCTACTACAGCTTTATTTGGGTCTGTTTGCTTGGAAACATTTTCAATCCTTTACTCTGTGGTACCTATCTTTGTTGCTGATGTGTGTTTCTGGTATGAAGTAGAATATTGGATCCTGTTTACATATACTGACTGTTCATCTGCACCTTTTTATTGGGGGAATTGAGACCATTGATGTGGATTGATATTAATGATCAATGATTCTTAGTTCCTGTTATTTTGCTGTTGGTGATAATAGTATGTAAGATATATTCTCTTTTGGTTTGCAGTGAGATGATTAATTTCTTGTGTTTTCCTGGGTATAGAGTATACTCTCCTAGTGTGAAAGTATTCATTCCAGTATACTCTGTAGGGCTGATTTAGTAGAAAGATAATTTTAAAATTTGGTTTTGTCATAGAATATCTTGGTTCCTCCATTTAGTGGTAACTGAGAATTTTGCTGGGTAAAGTAGTTTGTCTGGCATCTGTCTGCTTCTGTAAGATTTCTGAGCAGGATCCTTTGGCTTTTGGAGTCTCTGTTGAGAAGTTAGGTGTATTTCTTATAGATTGGCCTTTGTGTATTCCTTGGCCTTTCTTCCTGAAAAACTTTTAATTTTATATCTTTGTTCTATAGGTTTTGTGTTTTGATTATTACATGACTGGAGGATTCTCTTTTCTGGTCAAATCTATTTGGTGTTCAATAATCTTCTTTATGGTCTCTCTTCTATTCTATCTTATACACTTGAGATTCTTTCTTGTATCTCTTGCAGTCTCTCAGTGATCGGTAAATCTGCAGTTCCTGTTCTCTCTCAAAAGTTTTCCCTCTCTATAGTTGTCCAATTTTTTTTATTGCTTCTATTTCTATTTTTTTATCTTGAACTCTTTTATTTATTTCTGATACCTGTTTGCTGTTGTAGGAGAGCTGGATTCTGAAGGTGTCATATTGCATTGGCTTTTGTTGATTATGTTCTTGTACTTGCCTTTTGTTATCTGGTCATCTCTGCTTCTGCTTGGCTTTGGTGTTCCAGGCTGGGCTATGCCTCACAGTAAGGATAAGGAGCTATGTGTCTATGTTTAGAGCAGGCCTTTTGGGAGACAGGCAGAGCTGTGGGCTTGGGAGAACCACACAGCTGTTCCCAGGCTTTTTCTCAGGTTAGAACAGGTATTCAGGAAGGCAAGTGGAGCTGGTGGGTTGGGGGTCAAAACCTCTGCAGCTTCAAGTGAAGGTATGGGCCTGAAGCCTTACTGTAGTCTTCAGGTCAGTGATGTTTTTATTAGTGAAAAGACTGAGTACCAAAAAACCTATTGTTTACAGTACAAATCTCAATTGTAAAGCAATGGCATCAATACCTTAAAGAAGGGAAGTAAGCTCAGTTGAGTCTATTGACAGTCTAAGATGAGAGCAATGTGAACTGAATTGGTAATCTAGGAACATGTTACCGATTAATATTTTGATCAATTATGTAATATATTTTCATTTTTATAAATACGTATATCTGTGGTTCTCAACCTTCCTAATTCTGTGACATTTTGATAAAGTTCTTTGTGCTATAGCGACCCCCAACCATAAAATTGTTCCATTGTTACTTTATAACTAATTTTGCTGCTGTTATAAATTGTAATATAAATATTTTACATGTAGAATATCTAACACGTAACACCCTAAGAAATTTCAACCTACAAGTTGAAAAACACTGACCTGTATTATTTAACAAAATAAATTTTAAATGAAAAAAACGTGTATGCCTCAAATGGTCCTTCAGCACATACATGCAGTATAAGAACCTGGGTCCCTAAGTGCAGGTTTCCTGACTGTGTACATATACATAGCATCTGTGATATAAAACATGGAGAGAGCATTTGTCAACATGTTCCTGTATCAAATTTCATCTTCTGATGGGAAACAGGATCATGTTAAGGACAATATGGAGAGGCCATATGCACAAGCAATCGGTTTCACAAGGAAATCAAGATTTTAACAGAATGTTTCCAATATGAGTCCTTTATCTATCACTTAAATAAGTTTCTCCAGATATCTTCTGTAAATATATATCCTCATTTTGAAAATCTTATTTTTGAAACTGTTTTAATAATACCATCTGTCTTCCTTTTCCATTGAAAAATTAAATCTATATTCAATTATGCAAGATATTTGTCATTGTTTAACAATGCCATTACCCATTTCCCATTACTTATTGGCTTCAAAATTAATATAGATCTTCTCACCCTAGGTTTATAGAAATCTCATCCTCCTCAAATGGATTTCAGAAAATCCAGTGGTTATTCTTATCCGTCATTTAGAAACTGATACTTTTTAAAATCATATCTTATTAAAGTATAAATTTTACTTTAAGTATTCATTATACAAAGTTTCAACCTTTCTTTTTCCATTTGCCACTGACTTTTTCATGTCCTGATGGTGTTAATAAAAGCTCGAGAGTAAGTTTTTAAATTATTTCCTCTTAGTAAGTCTATGCCATAAACTGGTTGTTATAGAACTATAACTAGGTTATTGTATTTACAGCGACCCACTTTATTATCCCAATAAAAATATTGTGAAATATTTATAACATTTAGATGAGTATTTATGACATACTCATCTAAACTGAGTATGGAATTTAATGACTTATCAATATATACACAAATATATTCTTACTATAGAATTAGAAAGTGAGAGGAAAGGAAGTTCTGTTGTGAAACTGAAAATAATAATTAACTAAAATTTTAAGTTAGTTATTCAATTTTTAATATATAGGTTTTCCTTATCTTTTAAAGCATCATTGCTCACTACCATGAATGTCAACTTTATTATCAAAAGATATGTTATTTTACTCTTTGCCATTTAAGCAAATGGAACATGGTTTTCCAGTGGCATGTGAAATGTCTCTTTATGTGCTTTAGCAGCTGACTGCACTCACCTATAATAAAAGTGGTATGATATAATTTTAAACACAGAAACCACTGCATGTATTTATGTTGCTAAAAAGACTCTTTTGTATTGTAACACTGTAGATATGCCGTCTGGATCTTCTTCGAAAGACCATATTCAACACACTAACACGTTAACCTGACTTGCACTTTAGAAACCTTCCAATCCGGTTTCTTTACAAGAAATGTTGCCCAAGTTCACAATTTCTTCTCTTAATATTCCCACATTATTTATGTATTTAATTTTTTGAAAACCATACATGATATGCATTTCAGGGAAATTTCTTATTTACCACCTGTCTTCATCAACGTGGACTGCTATAGCGCAGTGCCATAGATTTGTGCCCTGATCACAGGAATTGTGTTTTTCCACAGTCCTAGAAGATTGACAATCTGGGTTCATTGTGATAAACAGTGCAATTCCTTGTGAAGACTGTCTGTTCTTTCAGCTTGGAGATGACAGTCTTCTCATTATGTGCTCACACAGTCTTTCCCTGGCTTTTTCAGGCTTAACAAGGAAGCATGCCTCTTTGACACCTATCCTTGGGAGGTCAGTAGCCTTACTCGATCAATAGCCCATTGTTATGATATCCTGTAACCCAAATTACTCCCTGAGGGGATCCATCTCCAAGTGTAGTCACAACTGGAGAACATAAATATTCAATCTGTAACATTACTAAAATAATGCTTCCCTCTCAACTCAAACTATGTGCCACTAAGCTTCTTGTACTACTCCAACTAGATTCACAATTATTTTAAATGGCATGGTATGTTTGTTTAGAAAAATAAAATGTGGATAGCCATTTAAAATAATAAAAGCATCATTATAGAATATAGAACTTGACAAGTGTTATTATAATTATTATTATTTCTGTCTTGTATATCCAACACTGTGCCTATATTAGTATGCTTATTTGACTTTGTTGTTATTTATTTTATTTTGAGTTAGTGTTTCTCACTGTATATGGAACTTCACATGTTTTGGCCCCATCCATCCTCCTTTGGCCAAGTCCGAAGCACCTGTGATCACAAGTCACTCCTCACTGCCAAAAGTGTCCTTAAGATTTGAACTTAGGCTTTCATTCTGGAAGTCAAAGCATTCTTACCCACAGAGTCATCTATAAAACTTGATATTTATTAGAGTAAATTAATGCTTTAGTAAAAACTGATGTATTGCTTATGATTAAAATGGGCAACTAAAACTGAGGAACTAGAAATGTATTTTAGGTTGATTGTCATCTAGCAGCATGGACACTTGTCTGTGGTTTTCTGAATTTACTCCAATTAAAAGTTTTAATAATACCTAAATTTTAATCAGTTTTCAGAGTTGAAGCAGAGAATTGGCCATGTAGTCACAGAACACACATTTAATAAATTATTATTAAAATAATTTATATTTAATGCAGCATAAATAATATATCAACTTTTAATTTCCCACTCTATTGCAACCTTTGTGTGTCTCTCAACTTTTATCAGTAAGATTACCCAATTCCTTTATTTTATGTTAACATAATTCTATTTCAGAAAGTCAACACTATGTCTGCCTTGATGATTATAAAATCCAAACAACTGGTTATATAATTAAAGGAGTCTTAATAATACAAAGACTTTGGTAGAACTGGTCACAGAGGAATTACCTAAGTTACACAGCAGCAGGAGTAACTGGCTTTCGAAATAATGTGCCTTCCATGAGACTTTTCTGTCCCTTTGTCCTCTTCGCTGTCCCTACATGCTGGGACATTTGCTGTCATTGTCATGTGTCACCTACATGTCTAAAGAGTGTTGCTATGCTTCGCTTACTTTGCTCTCCACTTGTCACACCAACACACAAACGACACATGTGAAGTTTGCTTCCATTCTTCCATGACCCTAACATTCTTTGTTCTGGTAAGGCATTGGTTAGGAAAACTCATTAGGACACCATAATTACTTCTGATATGATTATGGACCCCTTAACCCTGGTGACAGCACCATCACTTAAGCCATTGATTCTCCAGGGCAGCTTTTCTCCTTAAACAAAGCTGCATTTGCAATGGCTATTGGAAATGATGACAAGCAAAGCCACCCCTCTACGCAACACAGCCAACCCTCAATGCCTCATTATTGAACAGGGACTGGCTCATTCGTTCAAATTATTTAATTGAACAATTCACGTTGAGGCAAAGGTATACAAATTAATTTAGTGATTATCAATAGTTTGACATTAGTCTGACATCCCACTGAAACTTTTGTGTGTATTTTAAAATAATATTTAGCTGTCCCATTTTCAAAATCTATCTCTTTTTTTGAAATACATGTTACCTACCTTATTTTAAATTCGACTTTCAATATCATTATTTTATATTGGTTCACCTTTCAATATTTAAGGTTCAAATTCTCTATACAACCTTAAACTATGACTTTGATAATTCTGACTGCATTCTTAAGTAGTTATGAATTCAGTTTTGACTTATTACTTTCACACTTTAAGTACTATTATAATTAATAATATTGTTATTATCATTATTAATTTGTTTGTATAAGACATGTGTGTGAGTATTTCTGTGCTTTGCCATGATGCAGCAGAGAACAAGGGAGTTAATTTCTTCCATGTGAGATCCAGATACTGGCTTAGGACTTCAGACTTATACTCAACTGCTTTTACACACTGAACCATCTTTACTGTGCCTAATGAATGATATAATTTATTAAAAGTTAATAACTTTTGAACGAAATATTTCAACCACTATATTCTGATTATAATTTTTCCTCCATCTTCTTAGATCCTTCCTCCTTCCATACTCACTCACCCCAACCCTTCTTTCTCTCTTTGTCTTTAGAAAAAAAAAAAAAAAAAAAAAAACAGCCAAAACTGAAGAGAATAAAAAATAAGAATAAAAAACAAAAAGTTCAAGCAACACACACACACCACACACACAAGAACAATAGACACACAAAATCAGAAACCAAATATAAGCAAAAGGGTAGTAAGACAAACCTATGCTCAAGCAAAGCAATAAGAAACAACATATCTACAAAGATACCATCTAATTCCTTGTGTTGGCTATCTACTACTGGGCATAGGGCCTCCTCCTAAGTTTGATTAACAAATCTTGTAAATACTTCATCAGTGAAAACTATTTTTCTTTTGTAAGCAAATGCCAACTGGTGATTGCTTCTTGAGTAGGGGTGGACAATTGTGTCAAATTTCTTTCTCAGCTTGATTATCCTCTGAGTACAGGAAAGCTACTGATTTCTTTGAGTAGGCTTTGTCCCAGGTATTCAGGGATGGTTCAATATATAAAAATCCATCAACATAGATTGTCCTACAAATGTGGATTTTCCTGCAGCCATTTGTGTTTTGATGCTAATTCCACTTCCCCAAGAAGGGCTGCCTAGTCACACACTCAGGTAACTTCATCAGAAAAATAAAATAAAAGTGAGAGCCAGTGATTGGGCAGGAGAAGGGAGGGTGGAGAGAGAGTCAGAGGAGAAGGAGGAGGAGAAGAAGGTAGACAAGGGGAGAAGAAGATGGGGTTGGAACACATGGCCTGGAGAAACTGCAAGTTATAAGGAATCTCATAGCTGGAGAATAGAGTAGTGTAGCGGTAGATCTGCCCAATCTAGGCACATAACTTGTATTCATATTTACTGAGTTATGTTTACATTGAATGTGTTTATTTGGGTTTAACAGGTAACTACCACACTCAAAAGGGAAAAAAAACACATGATCATCTTTTTATGCTGTGAAAGCACTTGAAAAAAATAAACACTCATTCATGTTAAAAGTCTTGGAAATATAAGGAAATCAAGGCCAACACCTAAACATAGTAAAAACAACATACAGCAAACCAGTAGCCAACATCAAACTAAATGGAGAGAAACTTGAAGCAATCCAACTAAAATCAGGGTGCATATTTTTTCACTACCTATTCAATATAGTACTCTAAGTCCTAGCCAGAGCAATTAGACAAAAGGAGGTCAAAGAGATACATATAGGAAAGGTAGAAGTCAAAATATTACTATTTGCAGATGATATGGTAGTATACATAAATGACCCAAAAAATTTCACCAGAGAACTTCTACAGCTAAAAAACAACATCAGTAAAGTGGATGAATATGAAAAAATTCTTTAAAAAATATGTACATTTAAAATGTTTTTTCTTACATTAATATATTTGCTTCAAAAAGTCTGAAACAATTCTCATAATATGATCATTGTCTTACAAAAACATTATGAGTATTTCACAAGGTTTTAGTTCATCTTAAGTTATAATTATTAGCTACCTAAAAGTTAAAAAATCCTTTCTTAATATGTTACATGTGTGCAGCAAGACTCAGATATATATTTTTCCTATGTTGATCCTTCCAATCCATGAGCATGGCAGATCTATTCATTTTCTGAGGTCTTCTTCAATTTCCTTCTTCAGAGACATGATGTTCTTGTCATACAGATCCTTTACTTGCTTGGTTAGGGTCACACCAAGGTATTTTTTATATTTTTGTGGCTATTGTGAAGGGTGTTGATTCTCTAATTTTTTTCCCATCCTGTTTGTCCTTTGAATAGAAAAAAAAATCTACTGATTTTCTTGAATCAATTTTGTATCCAGCCATTTTGCTGTAGGTATTTATCAGCTGTAAATGTTCCCCGATGTAATTTTTAGGGATACTTAAGTATGTTTACTATATCATCTGCAAATAGTAATATTTTTGACTTCTACCTTTCCAACTTGTATCCCTTTGACCTCTGTTTGTTGTCTTATTGCTCTGGCTAGTACTTCCAATACTATATTGTATAGGTATGGAGAGAGTGGACAGCCTTGTGTAGCCCATAAATAATATTTGAAATATGTTATTTAAAAACCATTTTATTTCACAAGCACCAGTATATTTAATAAATTAACAACTACTACTTTAACAACATAGTAATTAAAATTCTATCTTTTAGTTAGTACTGTAAAAATATTTATACAGTTATTTATGACAAAAAAATTTAAGAGGAAAGCATTTTAATTCATATTACATTTCTGAGTGATTAACAGTCCATCTGTAAGGAAAATCAGGGCATAAACACAATCAGGATGGGAACATAGCACCCAGGAATACCAGTCCATATATAGTACTACCCTCAGTGATGTGGGTCCTTTCCAATAAATCATCATTCAAAAAAGGTACCAAAGGCTTGCACTTGGGCCACTCTGGTAGGGACATGCTCTTCATTGAGTCTCCCCCTTCTAAAATGACCCTGTTTATGTTAGCTTGTCGTGCGAACTAGTCAGCACACAGCTCTAGCAATTTGACTCTTCAATCTAGTTGGTAACTTGATTTTTCCCTTTAACAATAAGATGAAGGTTTATATTACTTCTGAGGACAATTTAAAGACTGTATGAAATTGTTAACTCATTACTGAATTTAAATTATTTAAAAGATCAGTCTTTTCTTGACTAAGATTGTAAAGACTACTTTCTTATTTTTAAAAAATATCACTTGTTTGTTTTGAATATTTTACAAACCAAATATAACTTAATTAACTATTTTATAGAATGTTGGTTTTAGAAGAAACAAAGCTATAAAAAATCTATTTACAGATCTGTGATTAAATGATACAACTTGGAAATTTATTGGAATGACAGATGGTGACGCCATTTTAATTTCAATATAAAAGTGATTCAACTTCAAAACTAGAAAGTCATTAACTCAGTGAGAAGTGAGCTTCTAGACAATGATGTGCTTACTAACTTACAGATACTGTGGAGAATTCAGTTTATTACACAATTTCATACAATTAATAGTTCTATGCCTTCCCAGTGAAGTCTCTGTTGTAACATATCCATAAATAACCACTCAAAATTTGATTAATAAAATTTAATAACAATAGCTCCAAGAAGAACATTTCCACAGTGAATATGATTTTTCCCTTCTCCAAACAAAGTTCCCTCATCAGAATCTTCAAGAACAATTACTTTGTAGTCCATTGTCTAAAACCCAGGGGATTTTAGCCTGTGTTGATAGAAACTTAAATCTTGACATATTAAAAGCCAATGCCTAGCAACTCAGGTCTTATTTACCTAAATTTTGAGATAGAAATATAAACCTTATTTTATTTATTTCAGGTTTCATTATACTGTGCTATAATGTTTTCTTTCTCTCTTTTTAATTTCTTTGTTTCTAACCATTTTTGAAATTAAGCTGTAGTGACAACCTGTGACAGTCAAACATACTGTCAACATTTAAGGACACCATGTATTTACATTTCTTATGTGCACTACTTTGGTTAGCATTTGCTATATTTATTTCATCTTTTGGTTATTGCTCTATCACTTATGACCACCCCTGTGCAGTGAATTACAGTATTGTGTCTACAGTTATTTGGAAATATCATTAACTACACTTGTGTGAAATGACAACCACCATCTCGGTGTGTGCCCTGGTAACTCCAATAGCTATGCATTCTCCCACCTGTTCATCCCTCCCTTTGTGGTTTTACTAGTTTTGAGATAAAATACTATTAAATCTATGCTACATCATAACTATATAATCACTAGTAAATATTCCCTTATGAGGTTAATTCCAAATTGATCATTTTAATACAAAAGCTCATGATGCAACCTGGTGAGAAAGTCATGCAGTCAGGATGGGGTAATACTCAATCACGTACCCTTGAGGTCATGTCCAATCCCAAGTAAAACTCCTCCACCATGGTTCTGTGAGAGTTGAGACGGAGGAGAAAGACCCTGAAGAAGAATTCAAAGCATGCCGGGCTGTATTTTGAAGTATAAGAAAAGCAGTCTCCTTCATCAAATAACAGTCCAACATAAAGCTTCAAATTATGATGGGGAATCCATAAAGAATCAGACAAAGTATCTAAATGAGAAAATGGCCACACACAAGACACGTCACTGTTCTGTGCAGATGACATGGCCAAATTTCACAAGATGGAGTCATCTGGGGCTTCCACGGCTATAGAGATTGTGTCTGGTCTCAAAGCTTCAAACTACAGATATAGATATTGTTTTCATTTAGGGGACCTATATGGCTAGATTATAAGTCACTTTAGCATTATGTATGCCATAGGATCTCAATATTTAAATTGCCTGCTGTGTTCTCTACAAATCTGTTTACACTGTATTTATGGATGTAATGTATCGAGAGTAAAGGATTTTTTAAAAATATTTGAAAAGAAATATTGTTTGAAAAAATATAAAGCATTTCTTAGAAAACAACTCATTCCTTTGAATATTACTGCTCACACATGAGACAACTGATCAACCCAACCTGATAGAAATGTCTACACGGATAACAACACATTCTCTAGCCCTTGATCAGGGTGCCATGTAGAATTTTAATTATTTTACATTTAGAGAATACATCTTTCTGCATAAATAATATCCCTTTTCATGGTAAGGAAAAAGTAAGTTGGAAACCTGCTGGAAACCACTGTCAATCTGGGTGTGAGAACATTTGTGGTCCATGGATCAGATCTAATATCAGGAGAAGCAGGAGTTAGTTAACTTCCTCCAGTTATGTCTGTCTTTGGCAGGTAAGAACTTAAGTACAAGTGGTAACTTTATTTGTGGAGAAAAGGACTGGGAGTTTGAATCAGAGTTTAAGCTCAAAGGTATGACTTCATTGCTATAATTCCATGAAACCTTCAATAGGGGAGCAACTGTGTCCTTGAGAGAGCCAACAAGGCTGTTTCTCGAGTTAAAATCTCATCCTTTTGAGGTACCATGAACTTTTAAATACTGACATATTTTTTGGTGTTATAAAATACTGAGGATAACTTAATAAGTAGAAGGTCTTAATTTAGCTTAGGTCTTAGAGCTTGGATTTCATGATTGGCTGTCTCTATTTGTTTATGCCTGTGGTGGTATTTAGTGGCAGGGACGTGAACAAAATTGTTTGTCTCATGGCCGGATTAACACAAGGGAAGACAGACTTGTGAAAACATGGTCATTAATAGAGCATTACCTAATGACCTTAAAATGCCCACTAGAAACATCACATTAAAGTTTCCACTAATTCCCAGAAGCTCCACGATGCAACCAAAACGATCACATGGGGATCATTCTAGATTCAGCTGTGGTCTTCTGTTTGAAGTCCAGAGTTCTACATCTGCCTCTCATCACAAAGAAAATCAAACCCATCCACAAATTTTCTCTACTTCTTAAACTTTGCTCGAAACTGTTAGTCTAGAGTATGTTCTGATACATTTGAGAGAGGAAATGGACAGAGAAAGATGGAGGGAGAGACTGGGAAGAAGGAAGAGAAGCAGGGAGATAGTGACCAAGAGGAAAAGGGTTGTACTGAAGCAGTACTGAAATCTCAGAGAACAAAGATTAACTCTGTGCCCAACATGCTGAGGATACAGTGTCCCAATAATGGTGTGATATAGTTTTCAGAAGTTTGGGAGAGCACACCCAATAGGTACTCTGGTTACAGTCCTTGCTAGCTTTTAAGGTTTCGTGGGGATTCCTTAAGTGTGCATTGCATGTGGTTGCTTCACTGATTTCCACTGCAGTCTGGCATCAACCTATAGCATAACATATTACCCTGCCTGGGGATCTTCTCAGGAAATTCAACCATACCACACAATGGCACCGTTCAGTAAACTTCCTATGAAATACTGATTTAAACCTCCATCATACTGTGTATTTCTTTTCTCATTGTGACAAAGTTCTTGACAGAACAAGCTGAAGGGAGAAAGGGGTTCATTTGGCTCATGGTTTGTGAGTAATATCAGTTCCTCATTGTGATAAATACATGGTATGGAGACTCCTTACAGGACTGTGTCAGTGGCTTCTTCTCATGATAGTACATAGAACAGGCATCTTCAAAGGCAAGAAAAAGTCTGGAGCAAACATCATCTTCAAAGGCCCAGACCCAGAAATTACTTCCATTAATCATCTCAAAACAACTTTACAAAATGGCACACTACTAGCTGGAGCTCAAGAATTCAAACACAATAGCTCATGGGAAACTACATATAAAAATCTGTAACATGTGTACATCATAAGTCTTTATAATTAGGATTACGTGTGTGTGTGTGTGTGTGTGTGTGTGTGTGTGTGTGTGTGTGTGTGTGTGTGTGATGCTACCATCTGCCTATAGTCTCTCAATTCCATAATAAGCCTTTTTGGGTGAAAAATAGAAAACAAGAATTAAGGGATCCCAGGGGTTTTCACTGTGATTTTTAAAGAAAACTTGCAAAGCCGGGGAGTGTTGAGTTTCAGAGGCCCCCATACACCAACAAAACAGGCAATGTGTGAGAGGCCAGAGTGATTTCAAAGCTGCAGTAGAGACCCCCAAAGGAGAGAGATAATGGAAGGGAGGGCGAAAGCAGTATGCAGCATAACTACTGGGAGCAACATGGGTCCACAAGAGGAAGTTCAAAGGCCTGAACAGCCCAAACTCTTTGTGGACAGCAGCCTACCCTACAATGCCACCCAGAGGCAGACATGAAATGTGAGGATTGAATTCTGTGTCTCTTTACTTCCCTTGTTTTGTTTTAACCTCCCAAGGCTCCTTTCTGTCTGTTCCTGTGGAAAGAGCACTGCTTCTTCAGCACCTCTTTAGTAGTCATGCCTTGGAAATAAGAAGCATTATATTCTTATTTTCAGAATCTAGCCAGTTTAGATGACTTGAGTATCTGGATACTTTGCATTTGAACTTTGGAGCTATGCTGGAGGAGTTAAGACTTTAGAAAACTTTGTAGACTAAGTGCATTTGCATTTTAAGAGATAAATGAATCACTGTCATGTAGGATATCTCAGGCTTCACAGCATTTTCAAAATGTCTCTGTTTAAAGAATTGATTTCCAGTATGGTTGTATTGGGTATAAGGAGGTGAACATGTAATGCATTAAGCCTTATTGGAAAGAGTCTTCATCCAGTCTTTGTACTATGATGTACCACCATACAATCAACTGCACAGAAACTAAAATATCTAAAATGTGAGCCAAAATCGGTCTTATTCTTTATAAATGTGTTTTTCTCTTTTAAAATTGTGTATTTTATTGATTTAGAATTCAAATGTTATTCCCTTCCCAGTTTTTTCTATGCAAACCCACTATTTCATCCCCCTTACCCTGCTTCTATGAGGGTGCTCCCCCACCCACCCCATCCCCCCTTACCACCCTAGCATTCCTCTACCCTGGGATATCAAGCCTTCACAGGACCAAGGGCCTCCCCTCCCATTGATGCCAGATATGGCCCTTCAGTTCTTTCAGTCCCTCCCCTAAGTCCTCCATTGGGGTCCCTGTGATCAGTCCATTGGTTTTGAGCATCTGCATCTGTACTGGTCAGGATCTGTCAGAGCCTCTCAGGAGACAGTTATGTCAGCAACCTGTCAACAACCACTTCTTGGCATCAGCAGTACTGTCTGAGTTTGGTGTCAGCATTTGGGAGGGATTCCCAGGTGGGGCAGTCTCTGTATGACCTTTTCTTCAGTCTGCACTCCACTCTTTTTCCCCGTATTTCCTTTAGACAGGAGCAATTCTGGTTAAATTTTTGGATATGGGTTGGTACCCCATCCCTCAACTGGGAAACCATGCCTAACCTCTAGATATGGTCTCTACAGGTTCTCCCTTTGTTTTGTGGAGTATTTCAGCTAATGTCATCTCTGTGTAGTCCTGGGATGTTCTTACTTTCCTGGCATCTGGGACTTTCTGGTTGCTACACCCAGTTAATCATCCCCCGTTGCTACACACCTCTGTTCAATTACCTGACCCTCTGTAAATCTCCTATATCTCCTTCCATACCTTACTCTGCCCCTCTTTTCCCCTCTCCTTCTTCTGTTCCTCCCAAATTCCTCCCACCCTCTACTTCCCTTGATTTTTTTTTTTTCCAAGTAGTACCAAAATGGCCCTCTTTTGTGTGTCTTCCTCTTAAGTTTAATGCAGTCTGTGAGTTGTAAGGTGGGTATTCCAAGCTCTTAGCTTAATATCCACTTATCTGTGAGTACATATCATGTGTGTTCCTTTGTGACCAAGTTACCTCACTCAGAATATTTTCTATATCCAACTTTTTGCCTGTGAATTTTATAAGGTAATTGTGTTTGATAGCTGAGTAGTATTTCTTTGTATAAGTGTACCAAATTTCCTGTATCCATTCCTCTGTTGAGGGACATCTGGGCTGTTTCCGGTTTCCGGCGACTATGAATATGGCTGCTATGAATATACTGGAGCGTGAGTCCTTATTACATGTTGGAGCATCTTTTGGGTATATGCCCAGGAGTGGTATAATTGAGTCCTCAGGTAGTACTAGGTTCAATTTTCTGGTATAAGACTTTTGTTAAAAACACCCAAAAGCTTAACATCACAAATATTCTTGGTTTGGTGATTTTGTTCTCTTTTCTCTTTTCTTTTTTGGTCAGTCAGCACTGCAAGTGTTCTTCCTATTTTCCTCCTACAAAATTTTGTGTCATTTGTTCATTTTATTGTCAAGAGTTCAATTATGAGGTCTACTGAAATCAATGTGTTAGTTGAATGTGTCTGGTGACATATAGGCCTCCTGTAGGCCGTTATTTCTATTCTCCAGCTTTGTGAGGTCTATGTTTCCCCTTTTGTAAGCTTTCTACCCTTTCCACATATTCATGTCTTCCTTAGACCTGATGACCCAAACATTCTTGTGTGTGTGTGTGTTTGTGTGTGTGTGTGTGTGTGTGTGTGTGTGTGTGTGTGCGCTCTATATATATGTAATCTAAGCAGAGACGCTAAGTCTCCAAGGAAGGTAGGCAAGTACTCTATTTTTAAGCTCCATCCCAGCCAAAAACAGCCTTTTTAATCACTATACTGCATTCTCTGTGTACTTACATTATTTCTCTTTTCTGCCAGTGTATATTTCCCCTCCACCTGTGCCTCCTCATGTTCTCTGGTTTCAGCTTACTGACTCTTTCTTCTGCTTGACCTATTCTATGAGTGAAGCTATTCTGCTTAGTGTGGCCCTCACCAGAAGGATTTCTGTTTGATCTTATTTTAATCATCTCCTCAATCTCTTCTACCTTTCTATGATGGACCATTGAATTGATTTCTAATGCTGATTATTTAAACCTCTGATTGTTTTCTGTAGAAATCAATTGAGCCTCATTAAAATTTATCTTGTGACATGTTTGCCTGAGTTTTTAATGTATCTATTATTTTATTGTTCATTTTAAATACTTTATTTCATTCATTATGTAAGGGCAGTGTTTCTGGAAAGATGTTGGAAAATCGGGCTTCCAAATGCTTATCATCTGGGTGTGTTCACATCTGTGCATCTAGAAGTTACATTATCTGGTCCTGCAGTTGACAACTACATAAGACAATTAGCATCAATGTTATCTTCAGTTAGAGTTTGCCCTACATTCATGTTTAGAATGTTGTTATCATACTAACACTAGAAGTTAACTTAAACTCAAGCCCTTATCAACCTATTGTTAGCATGCTTTTCAACACAGATTTGGGTTGCCTAAAAGGGTACAGTTTTAACATAAGACTCTATCAGCTCCTGATATGTCAGCTACAGTTATTGCCCTGTGGTTAGACATCAGTGGATTTAAGTGAGCACTCAGCTCGACCATGAAGTATTGACCCTAGACTTTTGGTGAGGTGGTATAGAAAACATGACATGCATTCATTTTTAACCAAAACCAATAGGTATGTATTTAACATGGGAACTTTTCCAAACCAATTCAATTATTTTTGTTTCTAACTTTATTTTTAAAAACAAAGATAAAAGAAATAAATTTTAAACATTTTTGCATAAACGTATACAAATAAAATTGTGTCAGTGCTTGGCTTTTTTTTTTTGTTTTTCTTAAGGTTTGATATGCTGCATTAAGGTCTTACTAGTTACAATGAGCAAAAAGTACATGTAACCCAGAATTAGTCAACACTTTTTTGGTGTGTAAGGATTGAGCATATTGTATTTGTTTTGTTTTTTTCTTGAACTTCATACAGTCTGTGAGTTGTTTCTGGGGCAGTCCAAGCATCTGGGGTTAGCATCCCACTATCAGTGACTGCATATTATGTCTGTTCTTTTGTGACTGGGTTATATCACTCAGGATGATATTCTCTAGATGGAGCCATTTTCTTAAGAATTTGGTTAAGTCATTGTTTCTGATGGCTGAGTAGTATTCCATTGTGTAAATGTACCACAATTTTTGTATCCATTCATCTACTGAAGGACATCTGGTTCTTTCCAGCTTCTGGCTATTATAAATAGAGCTGCTATGAACATTGTGGTGCATATATCTGTGTTGTATATTGGAGTGCCACTGGGGTATATGTCCAGAAGTGGAATAGCTGGATCTTCAGGTAGTACTATGTCCAATTTTCTGAGGAATCACCAGACTGATTTCCAGAGTGGTTGTATCAGTTTACAACCCCACCAACAGTGGAGAAGTGTTCCTCTTTATCCACAAACTTGCCAGCATCTGCTGTCATCTGAGTTTTGGATCTTGGCCAATCTGACTGGTGTGAGGTAGATCTCAAGGATGTTTTGATTTGCATTTTCCTAATGGCTAAGGATGTTGAGCACTTCCTTAGACGTTTCTCAGCCATCTGATATTCCTCAATTGAGAACTTTTTTTATCTCTGTACCTTATTTTTTAATAGAGTTGTTTGATTCTCTGGTGTCTAGCTTTTTGAGTTCCTTGTACACCTTGGATATTAGGCCTCTATCTGATGTGGCGTTGGTAAAGATCTTTTCCCATTCTGTTGGCTGCTGTTTTGTTTTCTTGACAATGTCCTTAGCCTTACAGAAACTTTGCAATCTCATTAAGTCTCATTTGTTATCTTTGACCTTAGAGCTTGAGCCATTGGTGTTTTACTCAGAAAATTTTCTCCTGTGTCTATGTGTTCTAAGGTTTTCCCTATTGTCTCATCTAGTAGTTTCAGTGTATCTGGGTTAATGTGGAGATCTTTGATCCACTTACACTTGAGCTTTGTACAAGGAGATAAGAAAGGGTCTATTTTCATTCTTTTGCATGCTGAGTGCCAGTTGGACCAGCACCATTTGTTGAATAGGCTGTTTTTTTTCCATTGAATGTTTATGGCTTTTTCGTCAAAAATCAGGTGACCATATACCTGAGGGCTCATTTCTGGATCTTCTATTCTATTCCATTGATCCACGTGCCTATTTCTGTACCAGTACCATGCAGTTTTCAGCACAATTATCTTGTAATATAGCTAGAGGTCAGGGATAGTGATTCCCGCAGATGTTTTCTAGTTGTTGAGAATGCATTTCACTATTCTAGGTCTTTTGTTATTCCAGATGAAATTGCACATTGATCTTTACAACTCAGTGAAGAACTGGGTTGAAATTTTGATGGGAATTGCATTGAATTTGTAGATTGCTTTTGGTAGGATGGCCATTTTTACAATGTTGATCCTTCCAATCCATGAGCATGGGAGATCTTTCCAATTTCTGAGATATTCCTCAATTTCCTTCTTCACAGGTTTGAATTTCTTGTCGTACAGGTCCTTCACTTGCTTAGTTAGAGTCACACCAAGGTATTTCATAGTTTTTGTCTTTCTTTTTGTTAAAGTCCAGCCTTAGACCATGGTGATTTGAGAGGATGCATGGGAGTATTTTAATCTTCTTATATCGATTGAGGCTTGTTTTGTGTCCAATTATGTGGTCAATTTTCGAGAAGGTGGCATGAGGTGCTGAGGAGAAGATGTATTCTTTTACTTTAGGATGATATGTTCTGAATATATCTATTAATTCTAGTTGGTTCAAAGTCTCTGCTAGTTTTACAGTGTCCTTGTTCAGTTTCTGTTTCCATGATCTGTCCATTGGTGAGAGTGGGATATTAAAGTCTCTCACTATTATTGTGTGGGGTGAAATGTATTTTTGAGCTTTAGTAGGGTTTATTTTATGAAAGTGGGTGCTTTTGTATTTGGAGCATATATGTTAAATATTGAGAGTTCCTCCTGACAGATTTCCCCTGTAATGAGTAAAAAGTGTCCTTCCTTAACTTATTTGATAACTTTTGGTTGGAAATTTACTTTATTCGATATTACAATAGCTACTCCAGCTTGCTTCTTGGGGCTGTTTGCTTGAAAGTTTTTTTCCCACCCTTTTACTCTGAGATAGTGTCTGTCTTTGTCTCTGAGATGACTTTCCTGTATGCAGCAAAATGCTAGATTTTGTTTATGTATCCAATCTGATAGCCTATGTCTTTTTATTGGGGAGTTAAGTCCATTTATGTTAATAAATATCAAGGAATAGTGGTTTCTGTTTCCTGCTAATGTTGCTTTTGTAGGTTGAGTTGTGTCTGTGTCTCTTTCTTCTTTGGTTTTCTTGCTTAGGAGTTTTCTTGTTTTTACTAGGATGTAGTTCCCCTCATTGTATTGGGTTTTCCACATATAATTTGTTGTAGTACTGGGTTTGTGCTCAGATATTGTGTAAATTTAGATTTGTCTTGAAATATCTTCATCTCTCCATCTATGGTGATTGATATTTTTGCTGGGTATAGCAGCTTGGGCTGGCACTTGTGCTCTCTTAGCATCTGCATGATGTCTGTCCAGGCTCTTCTAGCTTGCATAGTATCTGTTGAGAAATCGGGTGTGATTCTGATTGGTCTGCCTTTATGTGTTACCTGACCTTTTCCCTTACTGCTTTTAGTATTCTTTCTTTGCTTTGGGCACTTGGTGTTTTGACTATTATGTGTTGGGAGGAATTTCTTTTCTCGTCCAACTGATCTGGAGTTCTGAAGGCTTCTTTTATGCTCGTGGTCATCTCATTCTTAAGGGTAGGGAAGTTTTCTTCTATGATTTTTTTGAAGATATTTACTGTGCCTCTTAGTTGATACTCTTCTCTCTCTTCTATTCCTATTATCCTTAGGTTTGGAATTCTCATTGTGTCCTGGATCTCCTGGACATTTTGGGTTAGGATCTTTTTGTTTTTTGCATCTTCTATGGCTGTTTTGTCTATGTTTACAATGTTGTCTTCAGCCCCCGAGATTCTCTCTTCCATCTCTTGTAGTCTATTGGAAATGCTTGCTTCTCTGACTCCTGATTTCTTTTTTAGGTGTTCTACCTCTAGGCTTATGTCTTTTAGTGTTTTCTTTATTTTGTCAATTTCCATTTTAAATTCCTTCTTCCATTCCTTTATTTCTTTGGTTCTGTTTTCCTCTAGTTCTTTGAGTTCTTTGAGTGTTTTTCTTGTTTCCTCTTTAAAAGCTTCTGATTCTTTTTGCTTTTCCTCCCGTTCTTGATTAAGGATCTCTGTCATCGTCTTGAAGTAAGATTTTAGGTCTGTGTCTTTTTTTTCTGGAGTGTTTGGCAGGCCGCTGTTTGCTGTTATGAGAGAGCTGGGTACTAGGGTTGCCAGGTTGTCTTGGTTTCATTTTAATATGCTCTTTTGCTTTCCTCTTGCCATCTTGTCAGTGATATGTTCTTTCATTTCCCTTGTACCTGGTCTGTGTCCCTGGATTTCCACTGGTTCAGGTGGCGGATGGTCTGAGCCCTGTTCTGTGCCCCAAATCCACTGGGTGGGATCAGAGGTCCCAACGCTGGGTTCCTGGCCCCTGGCAGGGGCGCATTTCCCTGGGCACTCGGCAGAGATCTCTCTGTTCCCTGGCTGCTCGGATCACCTTCTCCATCCAATTCAATTCTAAACAATAAATATCAAAGTAATTTAAAATTATTTATTTATTTATTGTGTGTGTGTGTGTGTGTGTGTGTGTGTGTGTGTACAGTTTGTACTTGGACATATGTGTTGTGCATATGTATGTGCAGGTATGTATTCATGTCTATGTACATGACATTGGAGGTTTGGGATTGATTCTGTGCCTCCTTTTATTGCACTACATCATGTCTCTAATGAGAAACGGTCTACCACTGACTTTGAGCTGCTCCATTATGTAAGGCTGGCTGGCCAGTGATTGAGTCCAAAACACTCATCTGTCCACATACACTCTACTGCCTCTTGACTTCTGTATGCTGGCATTTAAAATGTGAGCTGCTGTCCTGGCTTTCACCAGAATGTACAGGCTCATATCGTAGGCGTTTTACTGATTATGTCTTCTCAGTATAACATTTCAAATAATTTATAATAGAGGCTGAAGAAACAGTTCAGCTGTTAAGAGTACTTGTGGCTCTTCCAGAGGACACAAGTTCAGTTCTCAGCATGGACGTCACATGGCTCAAAGGCACCTATAACTGTAGGTCCAAAATGTCTGATACACTTTTCTGGTCTACACACACACACACACAGACACACACACACTCACACATACACATGCTCACACACACACACTCACACACATACACATTCACACACAGGTTGAGAACCACTGTTCTAAATGATACTGGTGATCATGGCATAAGTATCTCTGTAACAGGGAAAGTTAAAAAGAAATCAATTTATCCTGTAGTTGTAGCTCTGTTTGTTTTATTTCTTATGACAAAGGCCTGTGATTTAGGAAAATGGTCATTGCAATTTAAAAATATCTTTTTAACAACTCCATAGCCTTTAGCAGCAGTGTCAGGAATTGTGACCAAGTGGACTGTAGTCCTGCAGGTGCTGCAAATGACGTTCCCTGAGACACACTTAACACGTGTGGGAAGTGCAGAGGCAAACCACATATGTTCTTTAAGTGTGACACATCTTTATCTGTCTTTCAATATGATTTCTTCAGCCCTATTCCTGTTAGTGCTGCCAAGTCTTCATGCAGAGCTTATAGAACAGAATGGACAGATTTGCCAGTGGATAATGCATACATTAATCAGAAAGCTCTAACAAGACTTCTTTATACCAGACGAGTTATTGAGATACCTCATAGCATATGTATATTAATATTTAGATTAAAAATAAAAATATAAAGTTTCAGTTGAAGTAGATTTAGGGATAAATACAGTAAAGAGACTGTAAGACAAGAGGTTAATACATTGACTTTTTTGCCTCAACTTTCTAGATAATAGAGTCTCAAAATACATTTACATCAACTTTGACACTTCATTTTGAATTTTCATTATGAAGATTTTATTATAGATTTCTTATTTCTCAGAATGTCCTGGAGGAAAGTAAAATAACTTATAATAATATATTGAGGCCTTAATATGACCATCAGTTCTAGGTAGTATTAAAATATTAAATAATTTAATCAACTCTTATGAACCTTCAGGGAAGTAATTTTTCTTTTAATTTAAGAATCTTCAAGCATTGATATGACTCATCATTGGGTCTTTGCAAAGGTAAATTTTCTGTGTCCCAGGTCTTCTAGGTTAAGTGTTAACTCTTAGAAAAAAAAAAAAAAAAAAACTTATTGAGAGTTAAAAATTATCTCTCTTTTTTTTACCTGTAGCATCACTTTCAGGAAATGTTAAGAGTCTGACTGGCATTAAATGCAAAAAGTATTGTATCTGGAGAGAGGGGAGAGGGAGAGGGAAGGATGGAGGAGGGAGGGAGGGAGGGGAAGAGAGAGAGGGAGGGAGGAGGGGGAGGGAGAGGGAGAGAGGGAAGGAGGGAGGGAGGGAGAGAGAGAGAGAGAGAGAGAGAGAGAGAGAGAGAGAGAGAGAGAGAGAGAGAGAGAGAGAGAGTCAATCACACAATTGACAGATGCATACTTGTTAGAAGGAAGTTGGCTTAAGTTCAGCTTCTCAGATGTATAGACACCAGGAAGGGCAAAACACTCTAAAATACTCTCTGTATACACACTTACCAATTTATTGCAGTAAATTAAACAATCTACTATCAAGTACATGATAAATAGATTTCAGAAGGGCTGTAAGACAGTACAAGGGTACAGTGTGTGAACTATTGTATCTCTCATGTTGAAAACATATTGCATTATCACATTTGTATACAACCATCTAGCCATTGTGTGATTAACATATTTGCCACCTCACTTCCATGTTTATTAACCTTTTAAATTTAAAAAGGTTAAAGATTCATTAACCTTTTAAATGAAGGAGGTTAGTTTGTCTCCCTGTACCTTTGTTTACTTTTGATTATGAATTCAGAACAGGTTGAAGAAATAAATTATAATTAGATATTATAAATAAATATAATATGTTTACACACAAACACACATACATATACGGTATTTAAAATCAATAGGTTAAAACCAAATTAGCAATATCATGGTGTTAAGAGGTAAGGATGAATATAAATGCCTCTGTCGTGCCAGGACGTCAGCCTTTCCCACAGAGTATGCCCTGTCAACAACTTGAACTTACAGTTCTCAACCTCCAGAATGATGCGACATGTTTGTCCTTTACAAATTATCTCAGCTCAGGAGCTACTTTGCTGTTGTAGTAAAAACCATGCAAGACACACAGAAAAAGACAAAAACAGCAGAAAGGAAATTTTTGGTTTAAACTTCAATCAAGTCAACAGGAAGGAAGCAAACCCTCCCTCCTACATACACAAGCCAGTCACACTGCAAACTTCTAGCTAACCACAGCCTCATATGACTGGAACAAGAACAACTAACCAAGCAGCTGAATCATAAATTCGACTGTAAATAAGTGCTCCTTTGACCTACTAGATCTTAAGATAAAGTTTCTATAGATTACTAAAACATGCATGCTTTGGTGTCAAAGCAGAAGGAAATTTAAAACCAGCAAATTGACAGGATGTAAATTGTTGAGAAAGCAAACCTCTTTGGCCATGTGTTCATAGGTGTGGAGCTCTTCACATAAACATAGGCATCCTGGTACTGGTACCATGTACCCTTAACTAAACAAACAGAGAAAGACCACTGCTCCCACTGCATCCATTTCCCTTGTCTTCTGACTACAGATACAGTATGGCCAGCTGTTTCTGCTGTTCACCTGTCCCATTGCCACCAGGGAACATGGTTTCTTCTCAGACCTCCTTCCCTCATGCTGCCTCTGTCAGATTGGATCGCAGCAACAGGAAACAAAGTGCCTTTGAAGAAAGTATTCTAGAATCCCACCGGAGATTTGTCTTGTTTTGTGATTTTCTGTCTCTTATCACCTGTTCTGAAATCTCTTATTATTTGGAACCAGGCATTGGGAAGATATAGTGCATCAGTTGCTATGATTATGATTATAATTTGTGTTGCTTAAGATAATATATTGAGGCTCTCAACACAGTTGCTAATGACTCCCAGTTAATTTATGAACATGGTGGTAAGCTTATTCAATCCTGGAGTCTGATGAGACCTGGTTCAGTATGAGGGGTTGTCTCTATGCATAAACAGAATTCATAAAAATCCAATCTCCTAGTTTCACTTTTAAGTAGTATTTGAAATTTATAAAGCTTGACTTAAGCATGTGAAACTGCAACACTTGGCTTTCTGGTGTCGGAGATCCAAGTAATTGGAGAGAAGCGGCTGCAGAAAACCTAAACTTCAGTCAGAAATTGCTGAATTCGTGCAACTTAAAGTGTGAAAGTTCCAAATCCCGAAGTTCATACAAATCAAGTGGCCTCCTCACTAATGAGCTTTGGGAACTTCCAACAGAGAAACACAGATTTTTAGATCTTTTCAACATGAATAAACATATGACTTCTGCATGCTTATTTTCTTCATATTGTTTCAGTGTTGAAAGTGAGTTTTAATTAATGCCTCCTTTCAACTTCACATAAGCTACAATGTGTCTCTGGAGGAAGGGGTCTGCACAAAAACAGCTCTTTTACAAGTGCTTTATTCTGGGCGTCTCATAGCATTTCTTTTCTTTTTCTTTTTTCTATTAAAAATGAGAATATCATTGTCTCTTATGGATGAGACAATTTGAAATCTGAATGTCTGTTTATGACAAGAAATAGGATTGATAGCAGGGAAAATGTGAGGAACTTTTTCAAGAGAAGCTTGGAGAATCTGAAGTCTACACTGGTTGATAAAACTATACTTTTCTATAGAAAATAACATGATGGTAAAGTCTATTGACATTAATAAGATAATACTAGCAGCAACACTTTTGAGTATATTATATAAATGTCAGTAGATACATGCAAATGTGTATACACAATTAAAAGCCAAAACTAACCTAGAAAAAAGTTGTATAGATTATGGCATATGTATTACATTACACTAAACACACCCAATGCCATGCAAAAGTATGTTAAAGTTCTACAAAGGAAATACTCAAGGTACAGTGAATTCATGCTTTTAAAGCATGCTCCTGCTAGTCTTAAAAATATGATTGCATATAGTATAAGCATTTCGGTATTTATGTTTGTTTATGCCAAGAATATGCAAGCACAAATTCACAGGTATAAATTTTTATTTTACTCTAGGCAATATGCTTTTTATGGAAATAAATTCCCTCTGGAATGTGTGTGTGTGTGTGTGTGTGTGTGTGTGTGTGTGTGTATTTATGTGCATGTAAAAAGGTTTGATTTTAAAACCAGCTCTTTGAGAATTTTATGGAATGCACATTGTTCATATTAAAACCTGCCAAATCCCCCCTGTAAGTACACCAGCACTGCCCTACAGGGAAAGTGCTGCCCCTCTGTATCTACCCACTGTCTCAGGTTATTTAAATATGTGTTTCCTAATGTCCTCAGTGACCCCTCAGCGCTGAGAGTAGAGGATGTAATCTAGTTGCCAAATCAGGACCGATCATTTCCTTAGATTCATGTTCTCTGCATGTTGACCACTTGTGGGTCTCTGTGACAGATGCCATTCAGTCACTAAGATCATTTTGTGGTGAGGTATGAAGGTGAACTGACCCATGTGTAAAAAGATAAGCCATAAAGAAGCAGGTTTAACCCTATGCTCAATTAGGAGAATTTAGCAGTATGTTCTAAGGGATAACATGGCCTGTCTAGTCCCAGCTTCTTGGCTCAGGTATTGGTACTAAAGATGAGTTTAAAGTAGCCTTTGTATCCAATCAGAAAGTGGTTCACAACCTGTATGACACTGAACCAGCATGTATGTCACACCAAGCTAGTTATCATTATAGTTCTAGGTCACCAACTTTTAAGCTGGGGAATTGCTTTCTTCCTCGTGTAATGTATATCCTAAAAGTTATACAGTGCAGATGATGCTTCCTGAGAGCCACCAGCTTTATTTCTTGGTTTTCCAGGACTCAAGAACACAGTGTCTTCAGCAATCAGCAGGTACCTGCATGGATAGTGATTGATAAATAGATCCAGTCTGCATGAAACAACAACGTTGCTAAGCTATATACCAACGGTCATTCAAACAAAGTCACAAAAATGCACATTGTACCTGATGCAGTGTTTTATGTCACATCGGCAATAATTATTAGGTGGAAAAGCAGCGAGTTCAAATTTAGGAAAAGTACAGATGTGGCATTATTTGAGTGAATCCAAGTAGCAAATATTTCAAACACTTTCAACACAATGCTAGTTGGGATTTTCCTTTGAGAGGAAAAGAGCCAGAGTAAATAATCATACTTAAAATATTTTCCATGTGAAAAATATGGGTTTTCAGTGTATTAGATCAGTACACCCAAGTCTGTTCCCAATGCCCTGTGTTACACCCAAGTCTGTTCCCAACGCCCTGTGTTACACCCAAGTCTGTTCCCAACGCCCTGTGTTACACCCAAGTCTGTTCCCAATGCCATTGTGTTACAACCAAGTCTGTTCCCAACGCCCTGTGTTACACCCAAGTCTGTTCCCAATGCCCTGTGTTACACCCAAGTCTGTTCCCAACGCCCTGTGTTACACCCAAGTCTGTTCCCAACGCCCTGTGTTAACTACAACCTCTCATTCTCACATGGCTGCTATTTTATCATACATATGGATTTTTGTTTACTATTAATTTTAGAGCATGCCAGTTTTGTAGAAATAGATGCTTTTGCTGGCTGGTTTTATATCAACTAGACACAAGCTGGAGTTACCACAGAGAAAGGAGCCTCAGTTGAGGAAATGCCTCCATGAGATCCAGCTGTAAGGCATTTTCTCAACTAGTGATCAAGGGGGAGGGCCCAGCCCATTGTGGGTGGTGCCATGCCTGGCCCAGCCCATTGTGGGTGGAGCCATCCCTGGGCTGGTGGACCTGGGTTCTATAAGAAAGGAAGCTGAGTGGGATACACCTAGGCTTTAAATCATTAATAACTCAAAAGCTAAGAAGATAGCCTTATGGTGATTTTTGGCATTTAAAAATCATTATGTTTAATGTATATACTCCAAGAAAACTTTGACTATTTCCATGTTCATTTTGTTTTACATGTGCTTTATGCTTATTGTAACTATTAAGATTTCAATGCATACTGTCAAACCTTTAAAAAATTCAAGTACTGACAAAAATATATTCATATCGTTTTATGCCAAAAATCCCTTTAAAAATGTGTACATATATCTCTGTTTTTTAAATAAAGTTGTAAGAAAAAGAAAAAGAAAGGAAGCTGAGCAAGCCAGGGGAAGCAAGCCAGTAAGTAACATCCCTCCATGGCCTCTGCATCAGCTCCTGCGACCTGCTTGGGTTCCAGTCCTGACTTCCTTTGGTGATGAACAGCAATGTGGAAGTGTGAGCTGAATAAACCCTTTCCTCCCCAACTTGCTTCTTGTTCATGATGTTTGTGAAGGAATAGAAACCTTGTCTAAGACAATGGCTTTTGAGTAAATCACGTGAATAATTTCAGAAACATAAGTCCATATTTCATGTGTCATCAGAAAACCAAAAAGACATATGATCTCGTTTTCAATAGTTGCCAGTGTTTGCGTTGGCTGGAAATATTCCGTAATTCAGACCAACTTGAAAGTATTTATGTGGAATAAAGCCATCCACATAGAAACCAGGGGTCAGCGAGGACATCATTTTATTTACTGACTATGCAGAGGACTGAGTACTTTGTAACCTTCCAATGCTCCATTGAGCCTCCACTACACAAACACTGACATTCCAAGTCCCCGCTGGGCTAAATTATTAAAATTTAAAAACCGTATCATTTTGCTTTGCATGCCATGCTTTTGACAAGTAAATGGATGCTCTGTTTGAATTTCCCCTCAATAAATGACTCATAAGTTCTGTCTCTTTTTTTTTTCATTAAAGATGTAGAGGAGCAGAGGAAACAGAAGGTAAATATTCCACCTCTTCCTCGGTGCTTCCGATATTCTAGAACTGTGGGTTTCTAATACCGATCATGTCTCCTGCTTGTGCACATGACTAGCTCTGCTGTTATTTTCATTTATTTTTATATTGATTAATGACTCATTTTATACTGTAAATATTTGGCAGGATTTTCCTGTAGATAAATACAGAGAAGTAATGAGAGCAATAACTGGCTTCCATCCTCAAAGAAACACAGTGATGTATAAACATCTCTTCTGTCTTTCTTATGAGACGAGAAATAATGAACTTTACATAGAAGAGATTGGATGCGAGTGTCCTCATCCGGGTATCAATCAAGGCTGCCCTAAGTCCATTCAGTAGAAGCCTGTGCTGCTGTAGTTATTAGCTGAAGGACAGAGTTGATTTACACTGATCCTAACTCTCTAGTTCATATTTCTTTCTAAGGAAAAGGACATGCAGTGGAATACTTTGAATTAAGAACCGGTGGCAAAAACCACAGGATGAAGATATCTAAAAATCAATATCAAAAATGCTTATACGTACCAATATGCCTAAATTTCTACCTGTGAATGTTTCAGGATGCCTATTTAAAGCAATTCTTTCAGATAGTTTTTCTTAGAATATTAGTCATTTGGGGGGTTCCTAAGTAAAAATATTTATAATATATATAAGTAAAAAAATTATGTAATGTTTAGAGCTGAAGGTATGGCTCAGTAGTTAAGAGTACTGAGTTCAATCCCCAGCAACCACATATTGACTCGCCACCATCCTTAGTCTAACGCCTTCGCCTGGTGTACATGAAGATAGTATTTATATACATAAATATGTGAATAAAATACATAATGGGCAATTTTGATTTGCAAACTCTGTTCCTATGTAACAAATTTTGTCAAGAAATTATTAATCAAGAAGTATATTTTCAAAGACAAACATACCAAAAATATTCTGCGTTCCTAATACTATCTATGAACTCATAAAAATATGCTCCATGCCAAATCAAAATAAACTGGTAATAATTTCAATTCACCAATCAAACATCTCTTTAAAAGGCCACTTCATAAAATTGAAATGATAAATATTTATTTAATTTCACATATCATTTTGAAAACATTTACATACAAGTTACTCAGTAATTTATATATATATATATATATATATGTTACTCAGTAATTTATATATATATATGCTACTCAGAAACTTTTATATATATATATATATATATATATATATATATATATATATATATATATATATGCTCATATATATACACACATATTTGTATACATTTGACCTACCTAAAAATAACTAATACTTGCAACAAGAAAAATATCCATTTTATTTTTTATTATTTTTTTAAAACAACTTTATTTTACAAAACAAAGATAAATGTACAGATTTTAAACATTTTTTGCTTAAAATTATACATTTTTGTCAGTACTTTTTTCTGATTTTTAACATAGTTTTTACATAAAACTATATGAATATATTTTTAAGTCAGTACTTGATTTTTTTCAAGGTTTGATGGTATGCCTTGAAAACTTAATAGTTACAATGAGCATAAAGTACATGTAAAACAAAATGTAACATGGAACTAGTTAAAGTATTCTTGTTTTGTAAATATTTTTTTTGTTTTGTTTTGTTTTCTTTATTTCTTGGACTTCATACAGTCTGTGAGTTGTTTCTGGGGGAGTGCAAGCCTCTGGGGTTAGCATCCCACTATCAGTGACTGCATATTATGTCTGTTCTTTTTTGACTGGGTTATCTCACTAAGAATGATATTCTCTAGATGCAGCCATTTTCTTAAGAATTTGGTTAACTCATTGTTTCTGGTGGCTGAGTAGTATTCCATTGTGTATATGTACCACAATTTTTGTATCCATTCATCTTCTGAAGGACATCTGGGTTCCTTCCAGTTTCTGGCTATTATAAATAGAGCCACTATGAACATTGTGGTGCATATATCTTTGTTGTGTATTAAAGTGTCTCTGGGGTATATTTCCAGAAGTGGAATAGCTAGGTCTTCAGGTAGTACTATATCCAATTTTCTGAGGTATCGCCAGACTGATTTCCAGAGTGGTTGTATTAGCTTGCAACCCCACCAACAGTGGAGAAGTGTTCCTCTTTCTCCGCAGCCTCGCCAGAATCTGCTGTCATCTGAGTTTTGGATCTTGGCCAATCTGACTGGTGTGAGGTGGAATCTCAGGGTTGTTTTGATTTGCATTTCCCTGATGGCTAAGGATGTCAAGCACTTCCTCAGATGTTTTTTCGCCATTCGGTGTTCCTCAACTGAAAATGATTTGTTTAGCTCTGTACCCCATTTTTTAATAGGGTTATTTGATTCTCTGGTGTCTAGCTTTTTGAGTTCCTTGTACACCTTGGATATTAGGCCTCTATCTGATGTGGAGTTGGTAAAGATCTTTTCCCATTCTGTTGGTTGCCATTTTGTTTTCTTGACGATGTCCTTAGCTTTACATAAACTTTGCAATCTCATTAAGTCCCATTTGTTAATCTTTGACCTTAGATCTTGAGCCATTGGTGTTTTGTTCAGGAAATTTTCTCCTGTGCCTAAGTGTTCTAAGGTTTTCCCTTCTTTCTCATCAAATAGTTTCAGTGTATCTGGTTTAATGTGGAGATCTTGATCCACTTACACTTGAGCTTTGTACAAGGAGATAAGAAAGGGTCTATTTTCATTCTTTTGCATGGTGAGTGCCAGTTGGACCAGCACCATTTGTTGAATAGGCTGTCCATTTTTCCATGGAATGTTTACGGCTCCTTTGTCAAAAATTAGATGACCATATACATGAGGGCTCATTTCTGGATCTTCTATTCTATTCCATTGATCCACGTGCCTATTTCTGTACCAGTACCATGATGTTTCCAGCACAATTGACTTGTAATATAGCTTGAGGTCAGGGATAGTGATTCCCGCAGATATTTTTTTGTTGTTGTGGATGGATTTCGCTATTCTAGATCTTTTCTTATTCCATATGAAATTGCACATTGATCTTTCCAATTCCATGAAGAACTTGGTTGGAATTTTGATGGGGATTGCATTGAATCTGTAGATTGCTTTTGGTAGGATTGTCATATTTAAGATGTTGATTTTTTCAATCCATGAGCATGGGAGATCTTTCCATTTTCTGAGATCCTCCTCAATTTCTTTCTTTAGAGGTTTGAAGTTCTTGTCATACAGGTCCTTCACTTCCTTAGTTAGTGTCACACCAAGGTATTTCATAGTTTTTGTGACGATTGTGAAGGGTACCTTTTCCCTAATTTCTTTCTCCACATGTTTGTCCTTTGAGTATAGGAAGGCTACTGATTTGTTTGAGTTAATCTTGTATCCAGCCACTTTGCTGAACTTGTTTATCAGCTATAGCAGTTCTCTGGTGGAATTTTTGGGGTCACTCAAGTACACTATCATGTCATCGGCAAAGAGTGATGTTTTTATCACTTCCTTTCCGATTTGTATCCCCTTGATCTCCTTTGGCTGTCTAATTGCTCCAGCCAGGACTTCCAGTACTATGTTGAATAGGTAGGGAGAGAGTGGGCAGCCTTGTCGAGTCCCTGATTTTAGTGGGATTGCTTCAAGTTTCTCGCCATTAAGTTTGATGTTGGCTGTTGGTTTGCTGTATATTGCTTTTATTATGTTTAAGTATGGACCTTGGATTCCCGTTCTTTCCAGGACTTTTAACATGAAGGGGTATTGGATTTTGTCGAATGCTTTCTCAGTGTCTAGTGAGATGACCATGTGATTTTGATCTTTGAGTTTGTTTATATGGTGGATTACGTTGATGGTTTTCCTTATGTTAAACCATCCCTGCATCCCAGGGATGAAACCTACTTGGTCATGATGAATGATCGTTTTGATGTGTTCTTAGATTTGGTTTGCAAGGATTTTGTTGAGTAGTTTTGCATCAATGTTCATAAGTGAGATTGGTTTGAAGTTCTGTTTCCTTGTAGGGTCTTTGTGTGGTTTAGGGACAAGGGTTACTGTAGACTCAAAAAATGAGTTAGGTAATATTCCACCTGATTCTATCTTTTGGAATAATTTGGAGAATATTGGTGTTATATCCCCAATAAATGTCTGATAAAATTCTGCACTGAACCCGTCTATACCTGGGCTTTTTTTGGTTGGGAGGCTTTTGATGACTTCTTCTATTTCTTTAAGTGTTATAGGGTTATTTAGATGGTTTACTTGGTCCTTGTTTAATTTTGGGATCTTGTATCTGTCTAGGAATTCGTCCATTTCCTCCAGATTTTCCAATTTTGTGGAGTATAAGTTTTTGTAGTAGAATCTGATGATTTCTTGAATTTCCTCAGTTTCAGTTGTTATGTCGCCACTTTCCTTTCTGATTTTGTTAATTTGGATACTCTCTCTTTGCCCTCTAGGTAGTCTGGCTAGGGGTTTATCAATATTGTTGATTTTCTCAAAGAACCAACTCTTGATTTTGTTGATTTTTTCAATGGTTCTTTTTGTTTCTATTTGGTCTATTTCTCCCCTAATTTTGACTATTTCTTGCCGTCTACTCTTTTTGGGTATATCTGCTTCCTTTTGTTCTAGGGCTTTTAGCTGTGCTGTCAGGTTGCTGATGTATGCCCTCTCCAGTTTCTTTTTGGAAGCACTTAGGGCTATGAGTTTTCCTCTCAATACTGCTTTCATTGCATCCCATAGGTTTGGGTATGTAGTGTTTTTTGTTTGCTTTGAATTCTAGTAAATTCTTAATTTCTTTCTTTATTTCTTCTTTGACCCTGCTATCGTTTAACAGAGTGTTGTTTAGTTTTCATGTGTATGTGGGCTTTTTGTTGTCTTTGTTGTTGTTAAAGACCAGTTGTAGACCATGGTGATCTGAGAGGATGCATGGGAGTATTTCAATCTTCTTATATCGATGGAGGCTCGTTCTGTGTCCAATTATGTTGTCAATTTTCGAGAAGGTACCATGGGGTGGTGAGAAGAAGGTGTATTCTTTTAATTTAGGATAATATGTTCTGTATATATCTATTAATTCTAGTTGGTTCAAAGTCTCTGCTAGTTTTACAGTGTCCTTGCAGTTTCTGTTTCCATGATCTGTCAATTGGTGAGAGTGGGATATTAAAGTCTCCCACTATTATTGTGTGGGGTGAAATGTATTTTTTGAGCTTTAGTAGAGTTTCTTTTATGAATGTGGGTGCTTTTTTATTTGGAGCATATATGTTAAGGATTGAGAGTTCCTCCTGTCAGATTTCCCCGGTAATGAGTAAAAAGTGTCCTTCCTTATCTTTTTTGATAACTTTTGGTTGGAAATTTACTTTATTCGATATTAGAATAACCACTCCAGCTTGCTTCTTGGAGCTGTTTGCTTGGAAGTTTTTTCCCACCCTTTTACTCTGAGATAGTGTCTGTCTCTGTCTCTGAGATGCGTTTCCTGTTTGCAGCAAAAGGCTGGATTTTGTTTATGTGTCCAGTCTGATAGTCTATGTCTCTTTATTGGGAATTGAGTCCATTTATGGTAATAGATATCAAGGAATAGTTGTTTCTGTTTCCTGCCATTATTGCTTTTTTGGGTTGAATTGTGTCTGTGTTTTTTTCTTTTTTTAGTTTTCTTGTTTAGGAGTTTTTTTGTTTTTACTAGGCTGTATTTTCTCTCATTGTATTGGGTTTTCTACCTATAATTCGTTGTAGTGCTGGGTTTGTGGTCAGATATTGTGTAAATTTTGATTTTTCTTGAAATATCTTCATCTCTCCATCGATGGTGATTGATAGTTTTGCTGGGTATAGGAACTTGGGCTGGCCCTTGTGCTCTCTTAGGGTGTGCATGATGTCTGTCCAGGCTCTTCTAGCTTTCATATTCTCTGTTGAGAAATCGGGTGTGAGTCTGATTGGCCTGCCTTTATATTTTACCTGACCTTTTCCCCTTACTGCTTTTAGTATTCTTTCTTTGCTTTGGGCACTTGATGTTTTTACTATTATGTGTCGGGAGGTATTTCTTTTCTCGTCCAACCTATTTGGAGTTTTGAAGGCTTCTTTTATGCTCGTGGTCATCTCATTTTTCAGGGTAGGGAAGTTTTCTTCTACGATTTTGTTGAAGATATTTACTGTGACTCTTAGTTGATACTCTTCTCCCTCTTTTATTCCTATTATCCTTAGGTTTGGTCTTCTCATTCTGTCTTGGAGTTCCTGGATATTTTGGGTTAGGATCTTTTTGTTTTTTGCATCTTCTCTGGCTGTTTTGTCTATGTTTGCAATGTTGTCTTCTGCCCCCGAGATTCTCTCTTCGATCTCTTGTAATCTATTAGAAATGCTTGCTTCTGTGACTCCTGATTTCTTTTTTTTGGTGTTCTGCCTCTAGGGTTATCTCTTTTAGCGTTTTCTTTATTGTGTCAATTTCCGTTTTCATTTTCCTCTTCCATTCCTTTATTTCTTTGTTTCTGTTTTCCTCTAGTTCTTTGAGTTCTTTGAGTGTTTTTCTTGTTTCTTCTTTAAAAGCTTCTGAATTTTTTTGCTTTTTCTCCCTCTCTTGTTTAAGTATCTCTATCAGCGTCTTGAGGTATGATTTCAGGTCTGTGTCTTCTTTTTCTGGAGTGTTTGGAATTCCGATGTTTGCTGTTATGGGAGAGCTGGGTTCTGGTGTTGCTAGATTGTCTTGGTTTCCTTGGGATATACTCTTTCACTTTCCTCTTGCCATTTTGTTGTCAGTGATATGTTTTTGACTTTTCCCTGTATCTGGTCTGTGTCCCTGGATCTCCACTGGTCCAGGTGTCAGATGGGCCGAGCCCTGTTCTAAGCTTCAGTGTCGTCTGGTGGGAACAGAAGTTCCAATGTTCTGTTCCTGTTCGCTTGCTCAGGCAGGGTAGGGCAGGGCAAGGCAGGGGGTACACTTTCTTTGTGTGCTCAGCAGAGATCCCTCCGCTCCCCTGCAGCCTAGGTCTCCCACACCAAAAATATCCATTTTAAAAATTTATCATTATTCATTATATTACAAACCAATGTGTTTTTTAAAAGGAAAACTATGCAATTTCTTTTAGTACTTTAACAAAAAAAATTCAAAAAATAATTGATAGAAACATGTCAGTATTGAATTACCTGAGCACAAGGCATTCATTTTGCTTCAGTTTAAGATTACTGTACTGTGACTAATTCCTACCTCCTTCTCAGGAGAACACCTTTTCTCATACAAATTCAAGAGAAATTTAGAAAACTGAAGTTTTGTTTTCCCTCATATATGCATATAAAGCCAACTAAAATAATGACATTTGCTTTATTTTTAAAGTAAATTACCTTAATCATCCTGTAATATTTAATTGATTGAGTCTAAGATGACATGAGATTAGGAAGTCTGCTCTTTTGCTGATCTCAAGAAGAGGAAACAAACAAAAAGTACATAAGCAAACAAACCCAAAACAGAATTTAAGTTATTCTCAGTCAAAAAAGAATATTTTAAATATCCTGGTGGCTGTACTTTGCAAACAGAATGTTTCTCTAGGTGCTAATGTAGAAGATTTAGTCCCCAGTGAAGCCTTAAAGAGTTGGGTCTAATGGAAGTAGTTAGGTCCCTGTCTTATGACTTACAAGGAGACTGGATGACACCAGACTATTTTGTTTCTTTCTAAGCCCCCTTGATAGATTCCCTGTCATATATTCTTGACATTGTTTAATGATTTTCTATATACCTGTGCATGTTGCCCCTGTGCATGTAGATATAGGACAGTAGTCATCCGCTGAAGCCTAGGATACTTACCAGGGTTCTCAGACAGGAGGAATGCTGAGTTATCCTTACTATGTCAAGCATCTACTACCACTACTTAATCAGCTAAAGATGGGGTAAGGAGCCCCTCCAGCTTTCATGGCTGATTGCTGACTGACGTCACAATATTATTCTCATTTTATTCAGCAACCAAAACTGTTAGGAGCTCAAGAGCACAACTGTCCTTCCATAGCCTTATTATAGGGTGACCTTCCTTGTTCTCCATATTTTACATTCTTTTTGTTTCTTCTTCAAAGTTTCTTGAGCCTTGTGGTAGATGTCCCAATTAGTGATGAGTACTCGGTACTCTGACCAGGTTAAAATACCTGTATTACCCCTGCCCAGTGCAAAAACAATCTTCCCTGATGAGAAAAGACAGACTATCAATGGAAATAAGGGTAACTACATGAAATGCAACAATACCATGTTCATCTGGACCAAAAGTAGTAGAAAGTCCACTAGGGTCTGTCCCTTCCCAGCCATAGGTGCTTGGCCAGGTTTCCAGTAGCAGGAAGGGGTTTCTTCTGTGCTGGTGCCTTAAGTCTAGTAAGAAACTGGTGGGTTACACCTATATCAACCATACCTTGATTACATTAATGGGTGAATGTGACCTATCCAGTTATTAATGTCGTTCTCTCAGTTTATGGCTGGATAAAACTACTGGTAACTAACGACTCTCAGGAAGCAGTGTTCATCGTACCTTTTAACATTATGAAAGTCAGCCAACATGGTCTAGGTCAATACCAACATGATTTCTCCATGTTCTGTGACTGAAATGCATGCCACAAATGGAATCAACATGTCGTTCTGGTAGGCAACCAGAAGTAATGGAAAAAAACAACATTCATATTTTAAGGGCTTTCTGAAATATACTCTGGTGAACAATTTGAAGGTAGGTGCCTTGCAGTTGGCACTGAACATTCGGTTGCTTATTTGCTTAATTTTGATAAAATCAGAGAAAGAATTAACAAGCTATCTGGAAAACTGTTCAACAGTACAGTACTGTGAGAAAGTCTGAGGAAGACAACCACATACCTGTCCCGTTCAGTGAGTTACAGAGCAAGAGCAAAGCAAAGGCAGGCACAGAACCTTCCTGGTGGCGGGGTGACCCAGAACATAAGTCTGAGTCTCTGAAATCAAACAAGCTATGGCGAGAACCATTTTCAGAGGCTTGAGAGTACACTAGAAGAACCATTAATAATGATTAAAAACAGAGGAATATCAAGGCAATAACATTAACTCCAGAAAATATAAGACATTAAATATCAGACCACAAATATTAGTGACAGCAGTTATGCTTTTGTGAGCATTAAGAGTAAGTGAATAATATAAATGGCCAAGGCTGAGTCAAATCATGTCTGTGTGCACAGCAAGTGCAGGCATGTCACTGACACAAACATCTAACAAGCCTCGTCATAGGCCTTTGACATCTGAGAAGAAAATCAGTTCACACTAATGTAAAGCTCAATTTTGACATCTCTTTTACGGTTTAGTAAAATTTCCTTTCACTATTTGTTTTCTTTTCCATTTAATGAACTGTGCTTGTAAAGAGTTTATTCAATATTTTAAAATACTTTTTAAAACTATTAATATTAAAAACTAAACTGTGCTGTCTTATAGTTTGGATGATAGTTATTTGTTTATGAATTGACTTTATGTATTAAATGGGATGTTTTTGATAACTTATTAATATAAACACCAAATGAATCATTATTGGCAGGTTGGAGAATGTGGTCATTATACATATACTCTTTGATACTAACATTATTTATGTGATATAAGGCATGCACGACATATTATTGTAAAATTATAATTTAATTAAAACATGCCTTTTTTACATTCCTCCATCGAAACCTTCCCATATACACTCTCCACCTTTCCTTCAGACTCATGGTCCTTTTTTTCCATATATTTTTCAGTTTATTAAAAATAGATTTTTTCATAACATAAAATATTCTGATTCTGATTTCCCCTCCATAATCTTACACAGTTTTCCCTACCTCTCCTCCCATCCACATCTATCCCTTTCTGTCTCTGGAAAACAAACATGCTTCTAAGGTATAACAATAAAAATAAATAAAATAAAATATAACATAATATAATTAATATGTAGATGAAAATAAAACAAAAAGCAACATGTTGTGATTGGAGAGTGCACATTAACAAATAGAAAGATCCCAAGATAAGGCACAGGAAAAAGAGACTCTTCCCATACTTAGGAATCCCCCAAAAAAAACACTAAGCTGAAAGTTATAAAACACATGCAAAGGACTTGATCCAGGCCTGCGCCGGCCCTGTGCATGCTACCTCAGTCTCTGTGCGTCCATAAGATTTTTGACCATGTTTATCTAGAGATCCTTGTTTTTGTGGTATACCCCATCCCCCATTCTTACTCACTTTCATTCCTCACCTGTTCCAGAACTCAGAGCAGAAGGATTTGATGGAGATACAAGTTTAGACCTGAGTGTTCTAAGGTCTCTTGCCTTCTGCATGTTGTCTTGTGGTAGGTCTCTGCACGTTGGTTTTGGAAGGTCTTCTTCACAGAATCATAAAAAGGAAACCATGTGTAAACACCGGCAAACTCTTCCATCTACAGTGGCATCTAGCTTGCAAGATATGCAATAAGAACAAGCTTGTTGGAGTAAACAATCAATCTAAGGGTTGAATTCAGCACAACCTATTCCCAAGGTGGAAATCATGTCCAGCAATTCTTGGCTGTCTAGGAAGGTGATGGGGCCCAGTGCTATAAGGTAAAACCAAGTAAAATTATTCTAAAAAAGATTAGCCATGAAATGACTTCCACTACAGTCATACATTCATGCCTTTCTCAGACATTATCACAGAAGCATCCTCCTGTAGTAGATTGGAATACATGAAGAGATGGGAACAATGGTCTCTTTTTAATTATTGACATTACATGCTTACATGTCTACACATGTTTCTTCTTAAATATAACCTGTTCATTCTATACAATGCTACCTGTATATATGTGTTCAGGGCTGACAGTTTGGTACTCGATAACCAGATGTGCTGTGATGACGACTGCCACCTTCCTCGTTCCCAAACCTTTCTCAGTTGCATGTAGCTTTTTAGGGTTGGGGCCTCATTGTCTTTCTCGCCATCCAGTGTGAAATATTCATATTCATTGTTCAGTAAACGTTCAGGCAGCCAGGTTAGTGAAATTGATGTGTAGCGTCTGACATTGTTTGGAGACTCATTCCCACAGCAAACCGCCTGACTGCTGTCCCTTTAATCTTTCCACTCTCAACTGTAACAATGTTTCCTGAGCTTGAGTCTTGAAAGTGTTTTGTAGATGTCTTCACTGGGATTGGTTTCTACAACTCTGCACTTTTAACTGGTTGTGAGGATTTTATTCTTTTCTTGTTTGTTGGTTTGTTTTCCCTGTACTGGTGTCTGTTTTAAAGAGCAATTGTTTAATGGGGTGGGGGTGCAGACTACACTTACCTGTTGTTATAAGGGCACTTATTTGTAAATGTTTTTAAGGGACGTTGCTGCTGGTTTCATAAATTACTACTTGTAGATCCCCCCCCGAAAAATATGGCTCCACTAGCAGGAAGGAATTAGCTATGTTTCCAGCATCAGGCATCTTTTTTTTTTTTTTTTTTAAGTCAGTTACCTTACATTTCAATAACAAAAGTGAATTAAGTTAGATCTTGGTTCTTCTTCTGATCCACAGGATTTCAAAGTAATACTCAGATTCAAAATATGATTACAAACACTGGCCACACAGCTATGTGGGCCCCTGCACTGTGAAAGGTTTCCTGGTTCCTGGTCAAGACAAGGTTGAAACACTCAGGAAGCCAGGCCCCTGTCACATAGCTACAGCACTCACCGCCGCTCCCTGTAGAGACATTTGTGGCCATCAGTCACTTAGAAGCAGGACCACACCCCTCCTAACATGCAGATAACACATTCCCAAGCTCTCAGACCAAGCCAATAGGAAGTACCTGTTGTCAGACTCTGACCCATCCCAAAACTGTATATGAGAATCCTACCAAGAAGGAATAAAGATGTGCAGGAATTACTCCATAGTCTGAGAGCTTCTGTCATAAGAGCTGTAATACCGCTGCTTAGGGAAGAGATCTGCTCTCCAGAAATCACCTCCAGAAGCTTCCCGCCCAACATCTTGGAGCAACTGAAGCAGCAGCAGCAGAAACGGGAGGTGAGGCAGTACCAGCATTGGAGGCAGAGGCAGTTCTCCCTCCCTGTCTGAGTTCTCTCCTCTTTTCGGGAACCCACGCACCTGGCCGGAACAGTATGCAGGCACACATAGCTAGATTCTTCCTTGACTATATCCTAATTTAAAATACCTTATTTATTTTAACCTACATTTTCCCAATTTAGTCCAACAAGAAGCTCTTTTTCTTTCTATTTTTAAATTTTATTTAATCTTTTTTCATACTCCAGACTTTATTCCCCTCTCTGTCACAGTTATAACGATTATGAAACAGTTATGAAGACTGTAAGGACTCATGCTACATTTCCAATGCCAAGTCCATAGCATTTGACAATTTTAGAAAATATTCTATTATCTAAACATATTTTGTATGTTTAAAGTTTTGAACTTAACTCAATTTCTATCCTAATGTGTATTGCTATCCTAAAACCATCTTTTTAGACCTAGAACATCTTTGGAATGCTAAATTGCTAAAGTTTAATTGTAAGACAATAGCTATCTAGTCTTAAACTCCATCAGACACTTGAGAAGAAATGCATATTGCCTGAGAATGCAGGAAATACAGAGGTGGATCTTCCAAGATGGATAGAAATGGCAGTAACAGCCGACTGCCTGGGCAGTCCCCAGTATTGTATCTGCAGTGTTAGAGCTCTCAGCTTTAGCCTTCAGGCAGAGTACACCTGACAGACTTTTATGAAGCAGGAATTATGAAGAACTCGCTTATCCTCTTTTAGCAAAGCCCAGCAATCAACTTCCCTGCATCCATGTGGCTTTCTGAGCAGATTTGTCTGCCACATGGATAATTAACTGTGTTCTCACATTTTCCTGAGCTGAAGATTTTATGCCTTCACTCTCCCCCAGAATGTTTTCCCTCTCCTTTTCATCTCAATTTTCAATCCAAACCATAGGCCATAGGCTTTTTAATTGACAGGTGATGCATCCGTACAATACACGATATATTCTGTCTATGAAAATATTGCTTGGATTGGTATGCAAGGTAGCTGATCATTCGTGTGTGTGTGTGTGTGTGTGTGTGTGTGTGTGTGTGCGTGATGATAAAATTTTATTGAAACTCTTTCTGGAGTATGCCCCCCTCTTGTTCCCTCTTGTAGAACGTTCTGTTCCATTTCCTGTGAAATAATCAGAATATGGCTTCTGAACCTTCATGTGCTAAGTGCTCAGTATAGACAAGAACAAAGCAAGGCACAGCCACAGACTCCTCTATTCAGAAAGACAAAGGCTTTTTCAGAGCCCTCACTGACGTTCTGTGATTAGGCTGATGTACATGTCTGTTCATCCCAGAGAGGGAGACTATGCTGCTTCTCTCCACAAAGAAGACTGTAGGGAAGGACAGCGATATCAACCAACCACACACCCCCAGAGCTCCAGGGACTCAATTACCCACCAAAGAGTCCACATGGAGTGAACCAAGGCTCCAGCCACATATATAGTGAAGGATGGCCTTGTTGGTCATCAGTGGGAGGAGAGGCCCTTGGTCCTGAGAAGCTTAGATGTCCCAGTGTAGGGAAAGGGCAGGGCAGTGAGGTGGAATTAGATAGGTGGGTGGGGGAGCACCCTAAATGAAGGAAGGTGAGGGGGGATGGGATAGGTTATTTCCAGAGGGTAAACTGGGAAAGGGGTTAACATTTGAAATCTAAATAAATAAAATACCTAATAAAAACTCTTAAAAAATGAGGAATTTAGGGAGGAGGTGTTGTTAGAACACTGAAAAAGATATATACGGTAAATATATGTATTTATCAAAATAGCATCTTTTCCTCTTAGAGATTACAAAAGCAAGCGAAAACTAGACCACAGAATCTAAAGTCATTTATAAACCAGAAAAAAGCAAATGAAAACTACTGTGATATATGAAAGATAGAAAGGAGACAGTAATGCTCACAATTTTTATGGAATACATGATTTGCCCAAACCTTGTTGTCATTCCTTTTTCATGCAATGACTAACTTGGATAAAATTATGGCTGGTTAAATTATAATTCTTATATGATTTCCTACCTTCCTAGCACAGTTGGATTCTGTTGTAACCTGTTCATTCTTGTTGTTTATTTATTGTTTGTTTAAATAGAATGGTAGAGAAGTTTTAAATTCATAGCTGCTGAGAATGTGTGTGGTTTTGTTTCTATGCTTTTAGTACAAACACATAGAGAAATTGTTGTTAACAAAAATTCCCACAATGAAGAGGCTTTGAATACTATAAATTTACCTGACCAAGCCATGATAACACAGTCAGAAATGACATGTGCCTGTTTAGAATAACTTTCCGTTTAGAAGTTACTCACTTTAAAATACTGTAGTTGGCAAACATGATCACAATTCAGTCCTTAGCATGTTCCTAGCTCTACATTTAAAGCACATATGTGATAACTGCATTCCTTCTATAATGTTTTAAAAGTTCATTTTGTCTGTACGTCTGTTTGGTCTGCATGTGTGTCTATATAAAGTGCACGTCTGGTGCATGTGAGAGCTGCCAAACTGGGAAACTGGCATTACAGATGGTTATGAGCTTCATGGTGGATTGTACGAGTTTAACTGGGATTTCTGGAAGAACAGCAAGTTCCTCTTAACTGCCATGTCTGTAGCCCCAAGAACCGTCTCCGAGACAGTCTGGATGTCAAGCTCGTCTGACAATTTCATTTCCACTTACTACAACTTGACCACTATCAAACACTCAATCAGATGCAAGGATTCTTTTCGGCAGTTTTATATAGAAATGTCCTGCAGAAAGTCCCTTCTACCTGGAGGTGATTCGCAACGTTTGTCTTTTACAGTTCTTTGATATTTTGGGAGGTATTTTTAAATGGTTGACCTTATATCTGTGGGTTCTTTTCCTCTGCAGAACAGCCTGTAATTCTGTAATTTTCTTTGCCCATTGTCTGTTTCAAGGAAGGGTGTCTCCTACCTACCTTTGAATCTCGTAATCTAGGCCATTCCAGACAATCATATTCTCTGGCTTTTACTACAGGCCATTTCTACTTCCCACAAGGAAGTGGCCACATTTAATCAACCACTCTGCAAAGTTTGGAATTGGGAGGAGGAACACTTTAAGGGAATCTTGGAGGTGCAGCACAGATTAGTCTTCTGCAGGATTTGCTATTGTTCTTTACTGCTCAGCTTCTTGTGGGGGCCCTTCACTCTGGGCTCTCAGTGAACCTGGTTACATGACTAATTCTTCTTCACATATTAAGGAAAACAAACATCTGTGGATATTTTATGAAAAGTACTTCCCTTATTTCTTTCAATGAATTATCTATGTGGCCCACAATCCAAAATGTAAAGAAACAAATGTAGCTAGGTTTTTCCAGTGTTTCCATAGGTGCCCCTTAATAATAACTCAATATGAAACTAAAAAGCTTCTATTACATATATCTGATACTGAGCAATATCTATAAAATTTAATCGAGTTTTCTCTCTCATGCCCTGTGCCTGGAAAAATGACTGTGTGGATAATTATTTACTAGTAAATGCCTAGGCCATAAGCTTCAGCTTGTTGTCTGACTTGTTCTTAAATTATATTCTTCTTAATTCTAGCCTGGGTTCAGCTATATGGCTGGTTTCCTCTCCTTGTCTTTTTTTGTCCATTTACTCAGAATTTTTGGGGTGAACTCTATTCTGAGTTCAGCTGCCTGTTAATTTACATCCACCTCCTCAGCTTCCCTACTTGAAATCTCCTTTGTCTCTCACTATTTCCCAGAATTCTCCCTTTCCTTACTAGATGTCTCACCTTCAGTGTTCTGTCTCATGTCATTGGCCATAAGCTTTCTTTATTGACTTGGGATTCTTAGAACTATTTCTCTCTACAAACAAATTAATGTGCATGGGGAAATGTGTCTTTGTTAGCATGGTTTTTCTGGCCTATCACCAGTATTAAATGTTAGTGAGTGTTCTGTTAGCATGCTTGGTACATGAAAGTCAAGCAGACACAGCACCCAGAGACTAAAGAAAAAAGAGTAATAAAGTATCAGAAGTGAAGTTGTGTCTGAATTAACAAGGGAAATAAAAGTAGCCAACCTCCAGACACACTTGAATTGATAATTCAGCACAACACCAAGGCTTTTCCCCCTTTTGGCAAGTTTTAAGCATAAGCTAGAAACTTTTTTCCACTCCTTATATACTATTATTTTTTATATCATGAGCAGAAAATTCAAGTTTTTTACTTCTAAAAAAATATGATCTCTAGAATGCCAAAGTCAGAAATGAATTTAATGACTTTCTCCTCATGTTTAGGGACAAAGAATATGGATAACCACAGCATATGTGTTAAAGAAAATGAGTATTCCACAGCTCTATGTCCTAACAACACTTTTGTGATGACTTAGCATCTGTGACACCAGTATGAGGAAGATCTGGCATGTTGTCCATAAAGATTGTGTAGGAGGATTAGGAGAGTGAGCCTTTTATCTTAGGGCATTTTGTTAAGATTTTCAAATGGTGCATTGTAGCTCTCTTGTTAAAGGCGTCCAAGTAAACTTCTTTATTTGATGTATAACACAGAACATGAAAAAAAAAAAAATCTTAGGAAGCAAGATAATCATGTGATATATTAGCTGCATTACCACAGACATCTGAGACCTGTCCCTCCTAAGTGGAAGGAGCTATTGAATTCTTTCAAAATGTGAGAAATAATTAGGACTACCTTGCATAAACTATAATGTACATATTTTAAAATTTTCCCTATATAGTAACACTCAATATTATGTGTGTGTGTATCCATTGTCTTCTTTAATACTTAGATTAATTTTCTTAAAGTCCAAAGTTTACTATTAGAATATCTAGGGGCTGCAGAGGTGTCTTTGCATCTTTGCCTTAAGAATACTGCCTGCTATCTTAAAGGACAACACATGGTTTCCTGGCCTCTCCCCATATGATACACCAGAACCACTGAGTATCACAGATACAATGCTGCCTTTTGACCTTTGCAGGCATTTACATGCACATGAGCAGACACACTTCCAGTCAGACAACATACAAACACAGAAATAAAAGTAACAATAAATATATAAGGATAAAGATTTCATTAATTCTGTGATGCCAGTGTTTGCTTTCTGTAGTCTATAAAATTTAAACAATAGCATGAGAGTCAAAGAACTTGGAATGTTAATTTTTATTTTTTTGCCTTGTGGACTAACAATATTCTTACTTTGCAACATATTTTGATTTCAAGAGAGAGTTATTTTCTATTCATCTCTGCATTTTATCTGCTCATCATTTGGTGTTTTATAATATATAACAAAAGGAATCTTAGAATTTAGTTATTTATTCAAATGTATACATGGAGAGAACATAGAGAAATCATTTGGAGCAAACAATTTTTAAGCTCCAAAACAATAAATGAATCACAACAACCCCCATATTAGCAAGGATTGTAAGGCCAAATCTTTCCTGAATTAAATCATTTCTTCTAGATTGCCCATTCTTTACCACACTTTGAAGTGTTCACTGCTGAGACCAAAGAGGAGTTTCTGCATAGCATGTACACCACATGCATTCAGAGTGTTCTGCAAAAAATACAGACATGGATGGACCCATATGTGACTGTTTTGCTTCTACCGCTAGCATAGTAATATGGGGACAGACTCATACAAGGTCATGGCCAGATCTCAGGTTAACTTCATACCTATGTCTTTTGTCATGACGTTCCTACAATCCTTGAGCCTCTTTTGTGTTTTATAGCTAACTTAGGCATCCCCAGATGTTATTCTATGAAATAAATGCTTTCTACTTATCCAGGCAACTATCAAAATAACTGGTGCATTTCACCATTTAGAAGCAAGTGCTATGAATGCCAAAGGGGTTACCCTAGTACGTTTTAGAGTCAGTTTGCTTTATCGGGACTTTCTCTGGTGTCCTGACCTTATCAGGCAAGGAATAAAAAGCAGAGATCAATGAAGTAAATGGCCCCAAAACGTAGAACCCAAAGTGACATTTTTTCCTTAAATCCATGACTTATGGGTTGACTATAGAACATAGTGATCTGCTCTCATGCCAACTGTGTTTCTACCTGTGTCCCTTCTTAATGGTGGACAGTTATTAATGATTTACTAAGTATGTACGTGAAACTCCATGAAAAGTCTGTAAATGGACCATAAACGAGATACCCAATGACCTGTGTTAATCACAATAGGCATGGGTGAAGCTGGAGAGATGGCACTTGCTGCTGTTTTGAGAAGACCCAGGATGTATTCCTTGCACCTACATTGCTGCTCACAACCATCTGTAATGGTGCTTCCAAGAGATCCGATGCCCTCTTCTGATCTTAGCAGTTTTCTACAAATATGCAGTGTACATACATATATCCAGGCACACATCCATAGACATAAAGTAGGTAAATTGAATATCTTGAGAGATTATTTTTAAAGTAGGGAGCACTGGAATAGCAATGGAAAACATCCTGAAGAGCAGAGGAAGCATGAAGAACAGCCAATCAATATGAGGCTGACTGCGCAAAAGGTCAGAGGAGCTGTCCATGTGGAACGTTTGGTGAAATTCATTCTTGGGAAATCAGTAGGATGAATGAAAGTTACAAGTGACCGAAAGTATAGGAAACATGTACTTGGAAATGATCAACAGTCCATTTGTGAAATAAGCTCAGACTTCTGCCAAATAAATGAGAATATATACTAGTATTTAAATTCATCTGGCGCATAAACATTTGTTCCAGAAAAACCTAAGGAATTAGAGGCGAATATCCATAATTTGTGAGCACATCATCTCAGTCTTGCATTACTGATGGATTCTTAATTAGATCGAATGTCCATAAAATAAAAGTTCTTGTGATTTGTGCTTCTATTTAACTGTACACATTTACTCAAATGTTATTCCCTAACACAGCAGATATTGTCACATAAATTCATTCTTCATATTTTATATCTTAATAGATTAGTACAAGAAAATGTGTTTTACTGTAACACAAGTACAGTTTATTTAAAACTGGGACTGGCTTGTCTGAATCTCATTCATTATTTAATTCATCCAATATTCAAATTATTCATTAATCATTCAACATGTACTTACATTGTTAGGTTCTTAGAATATAATAATGTGAATTGTAGGTGTTATTGCTGTCTTAACAATGTATGTGACAGAGAGAAAGATGTGAATTAAGGCAGAAGATTGGAATAAAGTGAACATTCCTTATAGAAATAATAAGCATTTAAAAATATATAAAAAGAACAGAGTCAAGGTAAGGTTTTTATAAATCCCCAAGGCAGCTAATATATAGAAGACAATAAAAGAAACAAGAAAGTATTTGCTAAACATTATAGGAAAATGTTCATGAAAGAGATAAGTTATATATTAACAAGGCTAAAACAATAACCATTTTGTGGGCCTAGGTATTTGAATGGAACTCATTCAAAACCAAGCATTGGTGAGATATGATGCTGGATCAGTCAACTAAATGTGTTTTTTTTTTTTTCACACACATATAAAGAGCCAACTTCAGAACAACTGTACCTGTTTAAAAGCCAGCATTATGTCTTACATATGTTACACATATTACCCAAAACACAAGGAACAGATAAAGGTAGATCACTGTGACTCAGCAGTGACGCGTCCAGGAAAAACAGCATGTGTTCTAGATTCAGTGAGAGACTCTGCAGACAGAGAAGGAGAAATGGTGGGAGAGGGGGAGGAAGGGGAGAAGACAGAGGAAGGTGGGGGAAAGATAATGGGAGAAAGAAAGAGAAAGAACTCTGTCAACTTTTGACCTTCACACATTTGCAATATTATTATACATAAATCCTGAGAAACTGTGTTATTGATGACATGAAATCATAGCACAGTAAACGGGGACTTTAGCTTGTCACCTTAAGAAAGATCAAATCAAATTGTCTCTGGACTCTTGCTCCAGCCTCCCTTCTGCACTGCTTTTATTCAGTAAAAGAGTCCTATTAAGACATGTAGTACATGTGTAAAAGGCAGGCAGAGTTTATTATGAGGTAGCCTTTCAGACTGAGAGAAAATTTGGGTAGAGGGGCTATTGTGGAGGGCGTATTCTATAGGAATGGGGACCATGGCCAAAGGGCTATTGTATAGAAATCTAGGCTCTGAGGTGAACAAGCACAACTGTGAAAAGGACGATGGTATGCCCAGTGTCATCAGAGAATCCAGTGTGACTTTACAAGGCTTTCAGCTATACATGAGCATTAGAACAAACATCATCCACCACCTACTCACCAGTTATCGATAGATAATTGAATTAATTCATAAGTGAGGGTACCATCATGTGGCTTTTCCTCTTTGTGATAAATCCTTATGCTAGATTTATTAATCCTGCAATCTTCCACCAGTTCAGAGAGTCGCCCTCCATAGGCCTAGAGATAGAACTTATATCCCGCTCATTTGACCAAAATCAGGAAACACCGTAGACTAAAAAGAATTCAAGAAAAAATGGTGATAATGAAATCTATAAAAGTAACCATGTTTATCAGGAGGAATTGTCTTTATCTCTCTACCACAAAAGCCCTACTAATTACCTTTGTTCATTTTGTGTATCTGGTTCTAAGTGATATATTAAATTCTGAGGGGCAAATTCTCTTTCCTCTCTTTAAAAGAAGTAATATGCTAACAGACAAAGAAGGTGGCATGTTTCCCTGATTATACAGGAAGGACCACTTTCAAGGACCTTCAATCTTGCTTATTTGAAAATAGAAACTTAATGAAATTATTAAGTAATCCCATATCAATTATACTGAATGTTATGTGGATGTCAAGGATGCTATTAAAAGTGTATAACCAAGGGAGTGGTTTTCTAACCTTTACATTTTATACAATTTATTCAGATGTCATTGTTGAAACAATATATATAAACAAACACCTGAATCTACATTCAATGTAATAATTATGACATGGATAAATTTCTGAATCTTGAAAGTTACTAATATCATGATATAATGTATATAAATAAAACACTCAATTTTGATAAAGCAGAATGTAAAATTGTAGGTACAGAGGGCCTGTGAGTGGGAAATGAATTTTAAATGAGCATGCAATTTCAGTTTTGTGAGATGAAAATACCTGTAATATTCTGTTGCATAATGTGCTTTTCTTTAAAATAAACATTCTGTACTGCTAATCATGATGTATTACAGGTTGACTGTGCTGGATGACTGCATTACAATTTAATGTTTAAAAATGTGACAATACTAAAGGAAGAGAAAACAAAACTATAACCCATAATAATCTACATCAGAACTGTATGGTACAGATGTTTGTATTTTTTCAACACAGATGCCTATTTATTAGTAACGTCAACAGTGTAGACACAAGACTGTGTGGTGTTCAGTCAGAGAGAAGACTGATGGAAAACTCCAGAGAAGAGAATTTTATTCATTTGGTATCATTTTGAACAGAAGTCAGTAAGAGTTCCGTGACCTTAAGCCCATCTTTAGGATACTGGAATAATATGTAGGTTTAATTAGAAGACAAGTGGTATGTATAACTAATCAGTCTTAATGAAATTGTTCTCCAACTCATTGACCAGATGAAATCCTCCAAAATGGTATAAGGTTCTCCTACTGTATAAATACATTGTTAATCTATTAATCTATTAATGTCATCACCCAGCACATCCGCCCAGTGCCTATAAGTTGATTGCTTTGGTTACACATGTGTCTTGGACCAAATGGATAACTGTCTTTAACTATGGTATATGTCTCCTACAAAGGCTTTCTGTTCCTGAAACAAATTTTATCATGTGGAAAAGTTAAGGAAATTTTATTTTTCTTCCTTCATATTAAGTATAGTTACAAAATGAGAACAGATACACTAACCTTTCACACTGATTTTAGTTATATTAGGGATATTATTCAGAAGTGAATAATATTTAGAAAACGCCGCTGTAAATGCAAATTAAACCTGAAGCATCACTACGGATTGTGGGGAAATCTGACTTTTCATTGAGAATCTTAACATCATTACTAAAAAGATTTGAAAACAGATTTAGAGGGATGCTCATAGTCTACTTTTCATTGTTTTTCTTCCTATTGCTCTATGTGTCTGATAGTTATATGCTTACCAGAGATTTTATATACGTAGATGTCTTGTTTTTAACTACTCAATTAATCTGAATCATTTAATTGGTGAGTTAGTACCATTCACATTTAACATTGGTTGTTGTTGTTTAGATTGAAGATTGATTTTTTTTTCATCTTCTGTTAGTATCAAAGGTTTTCTGGTTTGCTGTTATAACTAGGGTCCTTCATAGACATAACTATGTAAGAATAGGATCTACACCTGGAGTTTCATAGATGAAATTGTCTACCTCTTTCCTCTTTGCACAGTAGTTCTTAAACATTTACCACCATCTTGGCTTGGTTGTCATGCATTGTCTTAACTCAAACTTTTCTTAAGATATACTTGTTTTCTTCTCAAAGTTAAGAGATAACTTTGCTGCTGTTGAATATAGGAGTAATCTTGGCTGCCAATCACTTCCTGTGACTGAAATAATCATCTACAGTCACTGTTAGGGTTGTTAATGGAATATCTCATACTGTTTGATGCTTATGTATTTGAGTTGGCATTATTTTTTCTCACACAATTTTTAATTTTTCTTTGTTCTTTGTTTTTTTTTGCATTTTTGGAAACATGACTTTGATAGGTAAAGCATCTTCCTGTTCACAACTGTTCAGAGTGTGAATTTTTGTTCTTGGAAACCTCCTTTTCAATGTTTGGGAAATTCTCATCTATAATCTCAGTGAAGAAATTATCTACACCTTTGGGCCTTCCCTTAACTAATTCTACGCCATGGCTTAGTTCCTTGAAGGTGTTCAACTTGGAAGTTCTAGTCACATTCATTGAAACCTTTGCTTTATGGTGTGTGCCTGCAGGAAGCACACTTGCTCTTCACTGGTGCCTCCAGTAAGATCCAGACACCGGAACTTCTGAAGGGAACATATGGTTTGTGGATGTATTTTAGTTCTGAGAGTGGCAGTATGTAGTTAGACAATTATTGAGGAAGGACTGGGAAAAAACAAAAGTCAAATAAGAATGGAAAGGAAATATGAAAAATAGTAGATGAAACATCACCTGTTATGCTTAGAGACAAACACATATAAAATCCTTTATAACTGAGACAGAATTTATAACACAACTGTGTAATCACAGGACAAATGATAAGTACAAACAAAATAACTGTAATGTAAAGTTTGAAAATGTAGATTAAGACGATAATTCCTGTCACCAGTAGAGTGAAACAGAACATCTTACGCCCCTTGTTCTTCACTATCTTCTTCCTCCACCTCTGCCACTGCTTGAGAAGTTGTGCTTGCTGTCTTCTGTTTTTACTTTACTCATTCACACACTCAGTGGAGTTGAGGGTGATGAGGCTCGTGAATCAAGCAAGTTATGATCGAGTATCCTTCCACATACAAGTAGTTACTTCTCTGAAGACTACCTGCTTCCAGATTTCAGCTTGGAGAGGCATAGGAGATGCTAGGTAGAACCCCATACCTCCTGTTTTTCAGTAAGGTTTCTGTGTAGGGACTGTTTGCCTGAGTCTCTAAAAGAGCTTAGGCAATGCAGTCTGCATGTGTAGCTTTGTTAAGTCAGTCAAGAATCTGTACTATTTTCTGCAACCATTTTATGTAAGTCATAGAAACATTCAACTTCTTCACATAATTATCAGACCACTCCATTTACATCTCACATATAGTTTTATCTAATTTTTCAACATGTTAATAGGAATAGATTCATTTGAAGTGAGATCCATGCAGTCAAAATACTTTTAACATTATAATAACTTTACAAATTTTATTGTGATGTGGTATATATATATATATATATATATATATATATATATATATGAAATTAAATTTTTAAAAACCGACTATATCTTTGAAAACTAAAATTTAGATCCTTTGCCACCTTTAATGATCAATTTCTTATGCTAGAGAAGCTCTAAAAGATATATAGTTGTTGGAATATATATTATATATAACATATATATATATATATATATATATATTCATATCTTCACTGATGTAGTTCAAGTTAAGGCTTATGCCTGAAAAAGTAATTATGTAAAAACTTGTTTTTGAGATTTGAAAACATTTAGGACTTACAATATACAGTATGGTGTTCTTATGATGCCAGACTACATCAGTAGATCACAGATCCTATAGCACCACAGTTGTTTCAGGTAACAATTATTCTTCTTCCAACAATTCTTGGACATAACTATTCAATGCATTATATAGCATTTACTTATGAGAGAAGCTTTGTGTTAGATCGTCTCTTAAGTTATCTAATGTAAGTGTGCTCACAGAATGTGTAAGATTTGACAAACTCTCTCATGATGCACAATAATTTAGAGGACCTAAATGAATTTCAGATTTTTTTTTTTTTGCCTAATGCAAAAAGGATATGGGGACATTTAATGCCTTTGGAAGTTTTGTGGCACCTGTAGGTTTGTAACCATTGACGACAACAACCACCACAACAACAAACATTAAGCACATAGCTACAACACTCAAATACTAAAGGCTAATTGCAATGTATCACATTTTTAATGCTAGGAATTCCAACAACTATACATTTTTACGGCTTCTCTAGCATCATGGATTACTAAAAGAGGCAGAGAATCTAAGTTTTAGAATTCAGTAAGATAGCAGCGCATTAGAGATAGACTTGAGTACTACTGGGAATGCCTATATCAATATTTAAAATAAACATTTTTAAAATTCTAGATTATTCATGATATATGCCAAATTTTTATTGTTTAAGAAAATATATAGAAGGAAAAATATTGACAAATTTATGAATAACTCTTCCTAAAGTGTGAACGATATTAATTAGCTAGAATTTTAACTGCATATGAATTGGGGAGTTAATGGAAGATGTGAGATATCCTGTAGGCATAGTTAAACAATGGCTGGGATAATCCAATGGACACAAAACATTAAATATAGTTACATGTAAATATAGTATATATAAACATTATAAATATGGTATATAATGCAAGATTTGAAGAATACATTTAGTAAAATTGCAATATACATATATATGTATAGTGGCTAAATGGTAGAATTTGGAGATTTGATCAGAGTGAAGAAATCATGAAATTTGCACTGGAAACACTGGAAAACAAACTTGCTTAAGAAAGTGTAGTGCTGAGACATTTGTACTTTGTCTTTTGAGAATGTTTTCTTTAGATCCATATCCCATTTCTTTTCTTGATTCTTATTTCAGTTGTTCTCCACATATTGCAGATAATAAAACTGTTAGATAATGTAGATCAGAAAGACTATTAAACACTGTCTAGGCTGGTTCTTTGCATGAAGGATCAATCATGTTTTGGGGGATATAGAGCTTTAGTTTCATTAAGTTCCATTGGTCAATCGTTCGTACAAATGTCTCTATTACCATGGTTTCTATGGTGGCTCCTCTGGGCAGATCATACCAGGCCAGCACAGTTCCACAGGAGAGGTTTATTGGGGTGGGGGACAAAGGTAGCCACTAAGAAAAAGAAAAGAGAGAGAAGGTCAGGGGCTGTGCCTTTTATTTAGGCTGTGGCATAACCAGGTGAGGGTGGGCAGGTGAGCATGGTTGGCGGGTTCACAGGTCCCTGACAGCTATGGGTGACATCATCAGTAGATTTGGAAGCTCAGTTCTAATGCCAACAATGGTCCTGTCCAGAAAGTCTTTATCCTCATCTGTGTTTTTACTATTCAAGCAAATTCTACGCTGTCAGATTCAGAGTAGCCATATTCACTTGGCGCTGAGTTTCCCGCATAGATAGATAAGAATTCCCATCTATTTTCATCACATGAATATATTGAGGTTGACCAAATATGCTTGTTCACGTTGATATCTTCTTTCTAATATTTATTTTTGGCCTCTTTCTAAGATAACTTGGCTATAGAAGGTTGAAGTTATGTGTGGGTATTCAGTTCTATCCAACTAATCAGTACGTATATTTCTTTTTTTTTTAAGATATTTTATTTATTTACATTTTAAATGTTATCAATTTTCTTGGTTTCCTCTGTGGAAACCCCTGTCCCATCTCCCCTCCCCATGCCTCTTTGAGGGTGCCTCCAACCCACCCACTCCCACCTCCCTGCTCAGACATTCCCCTACACTGGGGCATCAAGCCTTCCCAGGACTAAGGGGCTGCCCTCCTACTGAAGCCAGACAATGCCATCCTCTGCTGCTTATGCAGCTAGAGCCATGGGTTGTTCCATGTGGAGTGTTTGGTTGGTGGCTTACATATGTATATTTCTATTCCAGTAAGTGTCATGCTCTTTTATTACTATAGTTCTGCAATATAACTTGTAAACTAGAATAGTGTTAACTCCACATTCTTGTTGATAACCAGGATCGTTTCAGTTGTTGTTCATCTGTTGTGTCTTCATATGAAATTTATGTTCCTTTTATCAAATTATTATCTGTGAAAAGTTTTTGTTGGATTTGATGGGAATTGTGTTGAACCTATAGATCCTTTTGGTAGAAGGCAAATCTTCACAATGTTGATTTTAACGATCACAAGTCTTTCCATCTCCTATGTATTTACCAGCTGAGGAATGGCAGTGTGCGATGCAGAGATGGAGAGAAGGTATGTGGAGTCAGTGGAAAGAGTCTCAAATATGGACGCAAAAGTCAGAATGTCATAGGAGAAGAAATGCAGATACAAAACCTCATGCTAATTGGTTTGAAAGCAAAAAAGTTTGCAGAAAGGATTTTTTTTTTTATTAATCAGGAGCTTTAGCTCTATTGATAGGATTAGAAATGAAGACCCCGAATATTGAAAAGAAATTGTTACTTACTGAGTAGAAATTTCACAGAGTATATGTTTGAGGAATAGGATAATATAGAATTTCCAGGACAGATGAGGAAAGAATAGTTTAATAATGATTTAAAATTTCAGAGAAAAAGAATGACCAAAGGTTACAATTCTCTAAGACACATTATCTGTAAATTAATAAAAATGTTGACTGCTGTATTCCACAAGTGACCGGGCATCTGACTCTAGACTGTGTGGGCTACAATGCTATCTCTGAGATTCAGTGAACATGTGCAGCCTGGATGGAGCAGAGTCCTTAAGAAGATACACTGTTGAAGGCAAAAGCCCTCCTTGTTTATAATGTTCATAGGAGGGAAACTCCGCTTAGGGCGAAGAAACTGGAGTTTCCCCTCAAATGGCCATGCCTTTGATGTCGTATTACACCGTCTAAATGTGAGAGCTGTGCGAAGGACTGCTAATTCAATCATGAAAGCTCAAAGATCTACGAATTCTCCCACTTGTAGGTTTTAAACAACTGGGGAGATTTGGTGAAGCCAGTGACTTTACAATAAGCTTAATGTTGTATTCTTTACAGAATTATTAAAATTTTCACAGTAATGGTAGCAGTAGGTAATTAAAAAATAATTCATGGATTGCAGTCTAACTTAAAGAATAGTTTAAATCATCTGAAATTTAATATCACTGTGTGGTAAAACATTCATTATTAGAAACATAACTTCTACATGTTGAAGCAATAGTACTTGACCAAAGAATGCATAATTAATGTTTATGTTAATGCATTCTATTCAGTTTATATATGTATCTTTTATTCTTGATAAAAGTCCTCATCCTAGTCCCAGGCTATTATGTAATGTATGAAATTTTATTGTAAACCAGGAAATAAAATCTTCTGGGGGCTTACAAATCATTTCAGAAGTACAAAAAATATCTCTAAACTACCGAGGCTTTGCTGTCTTAGTGTTTATCTGATAGGTTTGTGTTTTTCTTTGTATGTTGTACAGTCAGATGGGTTTTAGTCCAGGTTGAAGATGAAAGTTTCATTAGAACAGAGTTCTTCAATGCTGCATTCTCACCTTCAAAGTCATTTAATATCTTTGAGAGGAAGATTTAAAAATATAGCATCTGAAGATCATCTCAGCATGGTTTGGCTATTATCAATAATCATTAGAATTAGTAAGAAAAATAACTTGAGTAGACCTGCTTGGAATCTTCAGTTCCTCAAACATACCTCTTTCCTATTATTTCCCACTTTACAAAATTTTCTACCTTACAAACATAATTGTGAATTACAGAACACAAATCAGATAGAAAATTGCTTGCAGACTTGGACTTTCAAGTTTCAGTGGTTGCAGGAAGAAAATATAATTATGAATTCCTACTTCCAGCCATCTTCCAGGCCTTGATATTTTTATCCTTCAAACCAACCTGGATCCTCAGCTTTAAATTTCAATAGGAAAATAAAACCCACAAAATGAAAAAAAAAAATCAATCCTGTTTTATTTAGGAACAAATTAAACTCCTCTTTTAAAGTAATGATTTTTACCTTAAAGCAGTGATAACTATCTTGTTGCCCTGTCAATGTTTCTCACCTCCTTTTCTTACCACACTTAACCTTAACAATCCTTCCCTTTCAAGCCCCTTCTGACTTACAGCTCTTTAAGCTCTTCTGTTAAGCTTGATCATTTCCTTACGCTTGGCCTCTAATGGAGTCAGTGTCACTTTGAGCAGTGTAAATGGATTCTGCTGAAATCTAGTTTTTCAGGAACTCTAGACCTAAGGCAGCTTTTCCCCATCCTAGTAATTGATACCTGTCTTAAATGGATTTTCATCATGTTTGTGTGAATTCTTCTAATCAAAATGAAAGGACACTAAGTTCTATTTGTCCTCTTCTTTGATCTTCCCACATTTCGAGGTATTTCATGAGCATGTTCATAAATATACCTCTCGTTGGGCACAATTCCATGACACCAAAGTTGAAAAACAAGCAATGATTTCAGTGAGGAAACAACCTTTTAAGAATATCAAAGGAAGGTCAGTTCTTACCTTCTCAGCCTCTTTCTCTCTCCCTGTCTCTGTCTCTCTGTCTCTCTGTCTCTCTGTTTCTCTCTCTCTCTCTCTCTCTCTCTCTCTCTCTCTCTCTCTCTCTCTCTCTCTCTCTCTCACACACACACACTCACACACACACAACCTTTTAAGAATATCAAAGGAAGGTCAGTTCTTACCTTCTTAGCCTCTTTCTCTCTCTCTGTCTCTCTCTCTCTGTCTCTCTGTCTCTCTGTTTCTCTCTCTCTCTCTCTCTCTCTCTCTCTCTCTCTCTCTCTCTCTCTCTCTCTCACACACACACACACACACACACACAGAGAGAGAGAGAGAGAGAGAGAGAGAGAGAGAGAGACAGAGACAGAGAGACAGAGAGATAGAGAGAGAGACAGACAAACAGACGCAAAGGTCCACGCACATGCACATAGACACTTTGGAGCATACACGCACATAATTGCCCCCACATAAAACATACAAATTAAAATGTAAATTTATGCTTGTTAATAAAAAAAACTCTTTCCTTGTAAGTTACAGCCCACATCTTCAGGAAATTTTAGTAATAAAGGAAACTGTGTTCTAGGCTCCATTTCAGAACAAAATAATAGGACGAGGAGTTCAGAAGACTTGCCAGCCTTTAGAGAAACTCTTCCATTGTTACCCTGCAAAGAGCAAAAGACCATAGTCATGAAGATTCACATAACTGCGACATTCTATTGCACAACATACTTACAGAACTTCAGAGAAAACAGAGCATGGATTCTAAATAAAAGAGGCGCAGAGGACTAAATATATCCCCAAGAACACAATGTCACAAATCAACAAAATGCACCACTGTCTGTGTTAAAATCAGACTCAAAGGCTTAGTCTAGTTTAGTTTACTAGTAGGAGGGTATACATTTGCCAAGCTAAATTCAACCAATCATAGGGTGTATTCATAGCTGTTTACTCAATGTTTCTCTGCTGAGAAAAAAATTCTGGGTGAGTGATGGAGAAACCTGAATTGTTCTGCTCGTGTTTATTGATCCATAACAGCTGGAACATGAAGAGGAAGCAGAGGAATGGACCTGGGCTACTCATGGGTGCAAGGATCTGGATGGTGTTAGGACAGTGATTATTTCTAGTGTTTGGTTAATGGATGCGGGTGGTCAATATTGCTGATGAATAGGTCCTTATCAATGTGTAGATCACAACCAATGATAAAATTTAAACTCGTTGATAAGAAAAAGAGCCAGATAAAGTCTTATGGACATTCTAACCTAGCCACTTTTGGGTGATGGTGACCAGCTGGCCAGGATGCAATAAAGAGGGAAGCTCTGTCTTGGTGGTCTTCCTCTGCTCCAAGCTGAGCAAGCCATAGAATTGATACTCGGTGACACACATAGCCCTCTATTGTACTGGACTGCTGAGGCTGTGAACTACATGTAGTGATAGTAGTTGTGGTCTGTCAGGTACTAGACAGAGTCAGAGACTCTATGCCTAGACAGGGATTAGTATCATATTACTTAATATCATTAGAATACACAATAATGCCATTTATGAACTCAGAGGTACACAGGAACAGTATCAATTGAGCAGACTTATTGGTCTTGCATTGCACGAAGATTTGGTCAGCAGCAAGCAGGGGATCTTAGAAGCTACTTGCAACTCTTATAGGACATGGATTACTATGTTGTTTTCACGTTGTCCTAGCTGGTGGTGATGACATTCTTGTCAAGACCATTCATCAGGATGCAATGTATGCTGTGGAACTCATGGTGCACAGAGGGATCTACTGCCCAGTGGTCATCATTATGGGCTGATGCCAGCAAGCGAAGGAAACACTGACTGACAAAGCATCCCTAGCAAAGAAATTTCACACATGCTAAAATCATTGTGGATAATGAGCCTTGAGACTTCACTGGGGCAGATGCAGTACCTAGAGAATACCAAGGAGACATAAAGACAGAAGAGAATGTCAATGAATCCATTGTCTTTATTATCACTTTTATGAGCACTTAATATTTACATTTGACATAGCCATACTTTAAATAAGATTGACTATTTCATTTCCCTCTTATCTTTTTTTTCAGAAATTTATAATTCTTAGAAATTAACCAAATAGAAAAAAAAACATAATTTTCAGATTTTGCTTTCTTTTAGTTGGTGCTTCCATGTTTTCATTTAATCATAGTGTTCCGTCCACATCTCCTTCCAGTCCACCCTCACAAGCTCCTTCCACGTTACCCACTTCCTTTCTCCTAAGAAAAGGGAAGCCTCCCATGAGTACCAACCTGCCCTAGCATATTGGTCCAGCAACCAAAGAGCATGGGCTGGCCCTAGGACATGCAACTTGATCTTCATGTGTGTCCTCTAACAATTGAAGTAGGGGCTGTCTCTGACTCTCTTGCCTGTCTTTAGATCTCTTCCCCTAGCTGGGCTATCCTAGCTGGCCTCAGTGGGAGAGGATGTGCTTAGCCTTAATTCCATTGTTTCTTGTCCACTTTATATATCCTTTGTTTCAGAATTCTTGTTAATGTTCTCTCATTCTTCTATATAGCAACGTCATATCTTTATATAATGAATGTCTATGGTCATTATATAACTAACTTCAATGTACTGTAATGATTTCCATGGCTCTTCCCTATCTGGAGTTAAAGTATTTTTAGCCTTGTCTCTTAGTATATAAACTTGATTGCTCCCTCAGAGTACTGATCATAATTTGCTCCCAAATACAATGAGTTCTCTATACTTATTCATAGAAATTCCCTTTTAAAATATTTGAAATTCAAATCAACCTCTTTTGTAACACCACACTCTAAATTTCAAAAGGAAACAGAACTTTTATCTCCCATATTCAGATCAACTGTAATCTTTCATTTGTCTTCAGAGGGCAATGGGACCAAACCATTAAAAATCTATGTTCTCAACCTTGGAAAGTATGTATGTAATCATCATTATTCTGTGAAAACACCATATGTTGGTCAATAAATACTTAAAAGAATTATATAAGGTATTTTATTATATTTTAAGTAAAGGAAATAAAGGAGTAAATAAATAAAGTAAAGGAGTATAAAAATTCCCATATGAACATTAATTTACTTCATTGTTCTTAACCTCCTGATCACACAGAACCTGAGTAATTTAAAAAGAGTGCTGTTTCTTTTCCTGCTGTTGTAAAAACACCCTGACAAGAAGGAAAGCTTTATTCTAGCTCACAGCTCAAAGGTGCAGCCCATAATAGCAGCAATGCCAAGGCAAGAAGAGACTGACCCACCTAACCACATTGTAGCCACCAAACACAGACAATATTGCTGATGCCAAGAAGTGCATGCTAACAGGAGCCTGATAACTTTGAGACTCTTAAGATACTTCCCTCTAGAATGAAATATTTCAATTCATAAGAAATTGCTACACATCAGTATAGAAGACAAAGTATTACATAGTTAATACATATATACATATATCACATATTAAATAACAGAAATAAATGAAAACCCAATTTTGGGATGTTGTCTTACATTAATATGAATATTTAAAAAGAGAATTGCAGTATCAGGTCCTTAGAAACATTTATTTAGAATGCTGTTGGAAGCAAAGGAAAGGGCTGGAGGAGCCAGACAGAACTTAGTTGGGTAGGTGATGCCTAATGCCAAAGCAATAGTAGCACATGCTCTGTCTGAGGTGAGTGACACCTAGAAAAATGTCAGCGAGCATCTATTGAGAAACCTGTTCTAGGAAGTCACAGGGGCAACGGTGAAGAGTTGAGCAGCTGGTTGTGCTTCAGAGATGGTTAAGTATAATTGGAATCATTGCTTATGCAGCAGATTCTTAGAATGCTAAAGAACCACAGACCAATGGCAAGGCTTTGGTGGCAAAGAAAGGAAGTATTAGGTAACAAAGAACAGTTACAGGAATGCAGATTAAAGGTAAATTATTAATACCAGGGACACCTATAAGCAATATAATCCCAGTCTTTTCTTTTACTCAAAAAATAAAACACAACAAATTTGGACAGACATGTGTTCTTTTGAATTGGCCTTGAATAAGGTGATTTCATGTAATCAAACACCATTCCTAGTTCTTGCATAACCTTCATTCTGCCAAGCGTAGAAGGCACTAATTTTCTTGTGCTCTGTGTAAGCACTGTGGAAAGCAGGAATGTTGAATGCAAGGATACCTCTTCAAAGGGAAATATTTATAAACTATTTTCTGCCCAGAATGCTGGTTGGCATATAGCCTGGTAACCTTTGCAATATCTGTATGACTGAGACCAGATCAGATCTGACGGAGGCAACCTGTTCTTTAAAAAGAGTTTCAGTGTTAGCCCTATCTCAAGCTTTAATGTAAACACAGGATAGAGATAATTGTAACCAAGAAGAAATTTAAATTGTGCTGTGCTTAAATTTTCCTAAAATAAATAGCACAGTGTTTATTCTAGAAATTTAAACCTATGCCAGCTACTGAGTTATGCTCAGGTGAACTTCTTCCTTGCCTCCCATGAACTATAAATATGTTGGTCTTGGTGTTCTCAGAGAACCCCACTAATAAAGTGTCGGGAATATAAATTATAAAGGAGAGTTTCTTGCTGTCAAGGATAAACATTGGTAGTGAGAAGCTAATATCAAATTTCCAGAAAACTATTTCTTCTGAAAGTACCATTATAATTGGGATATTTTCCTTTTATTAGAGAAAAACGCTGCAATTCATATCCAGGACATACACATTGGTTCTTACTGTTCCTACACTGTCACAGGTATTTCCACACAGCAGACAGGGTTCTCAGTCATCTTTATTTAATGTTTTATAGAAAGGCACGGCTGAAAGGACTAACACAGAAGCTATTAAGTTATTCTTATTTGGAAAAATGACACTTTTCCACTGACTCTTAAATCATTTTTCTCTGAAATAGTGTGTTGTGCTTTATAATAAATATGTCAACCAACAACCAACCCACACACACACACACACACACACACACACACACACACTCACAAACTCACACACACAAATGAAATTCATCAATAGACTTCATTGTATATCAATGTAAAGTAATAAAATCCTCTCTGTGAATACTGTGATAATAATAGAATGACTTTTCTAGTAAGATTGGAGCCATAGTGGCATGAGTGGTCTGGGAGTAAGCAACCACTTCCAACTGCATGACAAACCTGCTTCCCAAGACACAGTGTCTTACTATTCCCTGGACTGGACAGCTGGTGCCTGAGGAGGTGATGACCCACACATGAGTTCTACGATTCTGCTAAATGGACATAGTTATAAGCTACTCCGAAGCTCTTTTCCTTCTCATTTTTTTTTTGTTATTGTAGGTTTTGTTTTCTTTTTGCATTTCTCTCATGACTAGTGAGATTGAAATTTTTTAAATCATTTTATCCATTAATTTATCTTGTCACTTTATATGCCGGTCACAATATCCCTTTCTTACCCATAGATCAGCATATCTGCCAACCCTCATTAGAGAAGCTTCTTTTTTTTTTTTTTTGAAGTAAATTTCAATTAATATAGAGGTCAATTGTATAGAGAATTCCCCACTAATATAGAGATTGCAACTGGTCAATACACAGAGAATTAGAGAATTGTGGAATGCTAAGGAAAACTGTTATATCACATCTCCATCTAAGTCTCAGGGAGCGTCCTGGAAGAGAGGGTATAAAGGTGTGACAAGCCCAGAGATGGTGATAACTCCCAGCACACAGGATTTGCCAGACACAGCGGTGGTGTTACACACATGAGCTCACACACAGCAGTGGCGACAGTACACACAAGACCTGGACACTATCAAGCTAGATAAAATCCCGTCATGGACTAGAGACGGACTAAAACAGCTCCTTCACTGTCAGGGAGTCATTCATGTTATTCATGCTACAGAAACAGTGCTACACATATACACATACAGTCAGCATTAAGTGGACTCACTGGGTTAAAAAAAAAGACACATTAGAAGGAGCATTCATGTGGGGTATAAATGAGGGAGAGATGTGGGGGAGAAACGGGAGAAGAGAGAAATGAGGTAGTGTGTGAGAGGCCTTTATGCATTTTCTGAAAAATCTACAGAGCTTTTATCTTTCATACCTTGCCTAGATTTTTTTTTCTACCAAATTGTCACCAAAACACTTTCAGTTATTTTCAGGCTTAAATATTTGATGGTCTTGTCTGGAAGCTCTTTGCATAACCTTGGGTCTTAAGGACTACTTTCTGTTTAAAATGCTTGATGTTTTTATAATTAACATTTACATCTGGGGTAGATATTGAACAAATCTGTTTGTAAAAGACAACACAGGTTTTTAAATAGGTTACTTCTTTTGCACTTGTTGGTCAGCAATGCTCAACAAACCCATAAATATTACCCACCATCTTGACTCAACAATGTTACATTAAGAACCTCTTAGTTGAGGTAACACAAGCTTAAGTTAAAGAATATGGAGAAATATAGTTGGTATAGGCATGCAAGGTAGGCTATTCCTGGATAGCTTTTCATAGTGATCCAGGGCACTGTGGGTGCTAATCAGTGAGCGAAGCAATAATTAGCATTATCCAGCTGTGGACTCTGAGGTACACTAATGACTGGACGGACAAGACATGGTCATTTGTGCAACAGTTGCAGAAATATTATAGGGGTAATCAACCATTTTCTCTTTGTATTTAAAGCCTATTCCTAAAGGTAAAATGTATGTCTAGAACCATTATCAGTCCTATGATAATTATAGAACTTATGGCTAGATAGAGAGAAGGACCTGAAAAACAAGTTTATAACTGTATCTTTCAGTGTTATGGCAAGAATCAGAAAGCTCTGGTATACTTGGTGTGTGTTAGTAGCCTTATATGCCCAGTCTAACATGTGACTTAGGTTTGTTTATAGAATCTAATCTCACTTCAATACTCAATTTTAAGATCATATATTGAGTACTTAAACTAGTGGACATCTTAGGGCAATAGAGATTTCTCTTAAGTACATTGACAGTATGCTATCTAAATTCAAATTCATAATAGTGCAAATTGACTACATTAAATTATTGTTATGATTAATTATTTTTCTCCTTTACAATTAGAAAATTAATGGTCACACATATGAGACAAACATGTGTACACATGCACACACACTGTTTACCATTATACTTCCTCTAAAATACAAACATGATAATAACATGTATTTGCATATATAAAAGCATTTATTCAATACTGGAGAGACTTTTAGAATGTGCAGATGGGAAAATATTATCATATGCTTGAAACAACAGCAAATATTTTAAAAATATTGGTCAGCCAAATGCCTAATAGATTTTTGTGAAAATCATATTTTTATTCTTTTCTGTGACTAATGTAGCATTTTCATTTTCATACAGGTATATATTTCACATTTTTCAATTAAAAAATAACATTACAAAGGCTTTTTATTTGAGCTAAAGCACATAATAAAGTATTTTCATTCCTCAGCTGGAAGGCAGGTTATTCTGTTTGCTTAAATTTTTCAATCAGTCTTTCGAGGTATCCGGCATGCTGCCTGTTTCTTCTGCCTAAAACAAGCAGTCAATTTTAATTAACTTGGTGCACAGAAGTCTTTGGCATTTGTGGAAACTGGGCACACAGCCAGTCCTCAAAACACTACTGATCAATTTGCCTAGAAAGAAGTAAAGGAATAGAAGATATTGCCTTGGAAACATTTCTGAGTGTCATTCTGGAATAGAACAGCTAGAAGTCCGAAATTAAAATTAAAAACAATTCAACAAAGGGAAAACATAACACCTTGTTCAGAAATAGCAGGCTTGGTAAGCATTTGGAAGTTTAATAATGTGAGTAGATTTTTGAGTGGTAAAGGGGACTAATATGGTTATTTACTTCAGTTTTTCTACATAAGCAATGGCCTCTGGGTGTTAATGCAGCCATTCCTGATGAAAATCAATGAGATTTGAAAGTATTCCGGGGCTGACTCTGTGAAGAATTGCTAAAGGCGGCAGAATTTCCATACTGTGTTTCAGAGAATAGCAGTGTTGATAGCAATGTTGCCTCTGAAGCTTGCACTTTCTGGTATTCAAAATATTCAGCTTCCTTAAATGCCAATGTGCATGAATACATGTAAATTATTCTACTATTATCAGCAGATAAAAGGTACACAAACCTTTTTGAAAAGAACATTCCCTGAAAGATATTTTCTGGATACATGTTTCTTTAATAGTTTTTTCTTTCATTTTCACAGGACAAATTTGACCAACAGGAATCGGCACAAGCTGAAATGTTTTCAACTGGTGTCAAATGAGAAAAAAAAATTCAAAACTCAAACTAAGCAATACTTTCCAAGACCAAAATAATCTTTATTTTATAAGAATTCTTACACAGCTGAGATATTTTCCCTGTGTGTTGGTTATACTATGAATAAGTGTTTTCATGATTTTTCTCATACTTTCCCAGTTTTTGAAAACTAAGTTATCAAAATTTTAGGCAGGAAACATTCAGTAGGTTACAGTACATTCTGCTTTTTAGAAGACAGGAGTTCAGTTTCTATCCCACAGGTTGGCTTACAACCCTCAGTGATGCCAGCGCCAGAAGAGTAGTGACCACTTCTGATCTCCGTGGACACTGCACATGTGTAGTACAAATATCTGCAGAATGAGTAAGCATAAAATAAAATTACTAAATCTATTTTAAAAATAACCAACCCCTCCCCATGTGGTCATCTTGGCAAATTTGTGCAAGTCTTGTACACACCTTTTGCAAAATTCCCATTCCAGTAATATTAAACATAAGTATAATACTGAAGAGCCATTCACTGTCCTCCCTTTCTACAATTCTTTTAGCCTGAGCTTTTATACTCATTAAACAGTAATTCATTTCTTTCATTTCTGCCCTCCCACAGTGAGGCCGGACAAACCAACCCTTCCTCTGTAAGATTCTGATTGCTCCAAGAACACGTTATTCTAATCACACAGTGTTATCTCACTCCCTGGTATACTGCTCATCTCATTCAAAACTCAAATATTAATGATCTACTATATATATATATTCCATACATTTTCTGTTCAACTCAACTGAGAAAATTCACTGACCTTTATTGCATAGCTATTGTACACCCTGATTTTATGTATTAATTCACTACTTTTATACCAGCACACATGGTATTACGACACTTGAAAACATCAACATAAAGAAACTTAAGAGGATAAAGGATAATGAGAAGTGTCCCCATGCACCTAGACTGGCATGGTTAACACTGTGTATACAGTACTCCCCTACAATGGGGCATCAAGCTTTTACAGGACCAAGGGGCTCTCCTTTTATTGATGCTAGGCAAAAGCATCCTCTGCTGCATATGTGGTTAGTCATGGGTCCCTCCATGTGCACTCTTTGATTGGTGGTTTAGTCCTGGTGAGCTCTGGGGGGTCAGGTTGGTTGATATTGTTGTTCCTTTTTTCTTTAATTCTTCCTATGGGGTTGTAAATCCCTTCAGGTCCTTCAGTTCTTTCTCTATCTCCTCCATGGGGGTCCTGGTGCTCAGTCCAGTGGTTGGCTGTGAGCATCTGCCTCTGTATTTGTCAGGATTTTTTATTAGTTTAGCTTTGGTCCAGTATTTCTCCTTCGCTGTGCCCTCTTTGGAAGAGGAATGTTTATTATTTGACTCTGTATGTTGGAAGTATGTAATTTGATTTTTACTGTACATGGGGCCACAAGTAAGAGATTCCCTTGGATCTCAGAAGAAACTGGAGTTTTTAAAAGTGTTTGAAACATTAGAGCCTAAGGGCCCTTTTAACTTTCATTAAATGCCAGTGGAAACTACCACATGGAATATGAGAGAAATGTCCCCCATAGGCCCATGTACATGAATCCATAGTCCCTAGTTCATGGTACTGTTGATAGAACCTTGAAGTACTTCACAGGGACATGCTTTGAATGTTTATAGATTCACCACATTTCCAATTTTCTCTGTAATTCATGGTTGCTATTGAGGATGTGATCTTCCAGCTTTCTGCTGTGTCATGTCTTCCCAAGAACCACAGACTCTTTCTTTGAACCTTCATGCCAAATAGAATCATTCTTCCTTAGGTTCCTTAAATCATGACATTTCATACACATATGAATTAATATATTAAGATTTGCCAACCAATACCTGGGCAATTCTTGATCTATTGTAATCTTTTAAACTCATGTGACAGTACCTCTCAGAAAAAAAAAAAAAAAAAATCCCCAAGATCACTGCATTTTAAAATTGGTTTATCTCTCTGGGCTTCAGGTGTGTTTTTCCATGATGTTTCCTCTCCTCCTCATCACAGACAAATCTGTCTTGCTCTTCTCTCTCTCCTACTCCCTGGCTCACAGAAGTCCTGCACCATTCTCTCTTCTGCCCAGTCACTGGCTGGTCAGCTTTTACCCACAAGGTAGAGAATAAATGGTAAACATTGTTTATACAAACTTGAGACAGAAGATTCTTGACATACGAAATCCAGTGCTAATATCTAGCTTTAAACAATATATAATGGAAGAGAAATCAGCATCTGAATAATACAGTGATGGTCTTTACACAAGGTACCAAAACATTGTGCCTATACCAGGTAAAGCATTTTAATTTTACACTTATGACAGGAATTCCAATCTGCTACAACTTAGACAACAATTTACATGGCAACATTATATATATATAGTTGGTAAATAAAAATTTGAGAGATTTCAGTATCAAGTTAAAAAACTATTTAAAGACTTCTTTATAAATTTCATTAAAGAGTTATTTTTAATTTGATTTTAATTTTTAGTTATGTATGTTTGTGCTGTGTCTGTGAATGTGAGCTAAGGTAAGTGTATTGGCCAGCGATGTTAGATTCCTGGAGCTGGAATTACAGGTGATTGTGAGGTGCCTAATGTGGATGATGGGACCACAACTGTGTCCTTTTAAGAGCAGTGCATGCTCTTAACCAGTAAATATCTTTCAGGGCCCATACCTCACCACAAGACTGTTTTAAAGTTGTGATATAGATTACTGCTATGAATAAAATTGCACATCAGCTTTTTCAGGTACACAATAAAAATTACTGTCCTTATGTCTGAATTTTTTAAAATGAAGAACTGACTTTAAATAATCTTAAATTAGGTTTATTCTTAAGATTTGGAGTTACACCAAGGTTCTTGGTTATGGAAACCATTCCTTCTCATGGTTTCCACTTAATACCTTTAATATCATTAAATACTTTCCTATTTTTCTGTTCTCTCAAGATTTATCTACATATTTTAAAATGTGTTTCGTATGTGATATTTTCTCATCCATTAATTGGATGGATACTTACCAGCTGTTTCATGATAAGCATCATATTAACACCTGGGAAAAGGAACAAGGATTGTTCATAAGCCTCATCCTTATAAGTTTAATAGTTATTGAAGAAGACAGTGCAGAAAGTATTTCAATTAGTTTAAAGAAACGAATATTAAAATCCAAACTATAAAACAGTAGGAAATCAGATATAGGGTATCTACTTTTCTCCTATACAACACTTATGGAAAAGCTAATCCTTTATGAAATCTCTAGGGGTCACTTATGAATAGAGCTGAGGTAGGACGTTCACCCCTCCCTAAATTTGCATCTATTCAAAGTTCAAGTTTGCTTAAAAATGGTAGTTTTTCTTAAGGCATTTTCATATAGGCCCTTATATACTTTGTTCTTCTTTACTTCCTTTACAATATCTCTACCCTTGTGACCGTCCATTTCCTCACCATAAACAGTTTCTTCTCCTGTTTTCTGTGTGTGTTTGTTTGTGAGAGAGAGTGTGTGTTTTCCTGTATGTTTCTCTGTCTCTGTCCGTGGGGGCACTTGGATGTTTCTTTATATGAGTGTTTCTCTGCCTCTGTCTCTCTGTGTCTATGGGAGCACATAGATGTTTCTTTATGTGTGTTTTCCTCTTTCCTCTCTCCCACTCCCTCCTCTCTCCCTCTGTCTCTCTGTCTCCCTGTCTCTGTCCATCTCTGTCTGTCTCTGTCTCCCCCACTCCTCCCTCTCCCTCCATCTCCCCCCCTCTCTTTCTCTCTCTCTTCTTTCTCAGCATCTTTACTGTGTCTCTCTAAGTTCCTGCTCTCAGAGGATGACTTGGAAAGATCCATGTGCTCCTTCTCATGTGCTGCCTTACAGCAAAGAAGCCCTACATTAGGAAGTGGTAGTTGGAATCGCTTTGGTCCTGGTAGATTCATGTGAGAGAGATAGCATTAAGAGGTGTGTCCTGGTTGGAATAGATGTGCCCTTGGAGGAAGTGTGTCACTCTGGGGGAAGGCTTTGAGACTCTCTACATAGTTTGCCTTGGGGACAGTTCTCTTCTGCTGTGGTTGTATAAATGTAGAACTATCAGCTTCTCCCACACCACATCTGCTTCAGACACTGCCATGCTTCCTGCTTGATCATAATGGACCAAAAATCTGAATCTGAAGCTTGCCCAAATTAAATGTCTTTTGTAATAGTTGCCTTGGTCATGGTGTCTATTCAGAGAAATGAAACTCCTAACTAAGACAGGAAATTAAGTTCTTTGTAATATGTAGTAAGCAAGCCTGGCTTTTGAATCAAAGTAAGTTATTATCCTTAATACACTATGCAATAAGGAACGTGTCCTTGGGTTTGGAGGAAGCCATAATATCTAATTTCTTAGGCAGTTTGCTTGTTATCCTTAGGGAGATGATTAGGGACAAAATTTCTTTATAGCAAGACAAGATAAAAACACAAGAAGCTTCCAGAATGACCTGCATGATTAATATCAACTCCAATTTTTTAACTTCATCCAAAGCTATAATTATAGAATATTCATACATTGTTCCATAAAAAATCTATGATTTATGAAGTCTGTGGAACCCAAGATGATTAAATCTTTATGAACATTGCATATACTCTATATTATATCCTTCCACACACATCTCCCTTATTCTGAAAAGAAAGCAAATGATATTTGTTTTCTTCCTAAAAGTAAGGTTCAATTACTTGTCTTATTTTAAAATTATATCATGGTGAAACACATCATTATAATAACTATGAGGCATTATTGTCCATGTTTCACATGGCGGTTTGGTAGCTGGGTCACATTTTTTGGCATGCCTATAGTTCTCACTGGCTGGATGCCCATGTGTTAAATAACATATCGATTTTATTTCTAATAGGTGATTCAACTGCAAACAAGCATCTACAAATCTGTTCACTTTATTGTTTAATCCAATCAAACCCTTAGGAAATTGCAGATAAAATGAGGAGAATGCCTGGTATAACACAGTTACCTAAGTGGATGGATAAACAGACCAGATTTGTTGGAAAGACAGAGTGCTAATCATTACAGTAGATATTGTTTCCAGTAGCGAACTCTGCACATTGGCTCTGTGGTATTAACAGGTTGTGGGCTGGGAGGAGGATATGCCATCGTTGGTCTTCTGTTCTATATTCATGGTTCTCCTGAAAAAATGGAAACAGGTGCACACTGAATGCATGCTGTGGTTTATTATAAGCCATGAATAGTTTGGCATTAGATATACAAATTGACCTTCAAAATGGATTTCAGTTCAACAATAGGGATATAAGACTGGCTAAGAAAAAGAAAATGATATGTCTAAAGCCGTTGCTTTTAGAATTAGATTGCACTGAAACTCGGAAGTGAGGAGAGACAGACCTGCTGCTAATTAGTAGGATTTTGTTTTTGTAGTGTTAGCATAAGCAGAAGGAAATAAATTATTGCACTATCCAAACAGTAGATATATATTTTCAATATAGTAGGGAGAGTGAATATGGATATATTGTATTCAGATGTGTATACATCTAAGTCTGAACAATTCAGCTACCCAGGGATAATCATGAAGCATTTTCAATGTATAATTAATTAAGGTTTATTACAAAATATTGTTTTGGAAATGATTTAAAAATGAAAGTTCCTTTTACCCAAGGTTAGAAAATGATGGAAATTAAAGATACAGAGAAGACAAGGACTAGAGCAATTCAAACAATGGTTGAAATAATAATCATATTAAATATCGATAATAATGGAATCACTACAAACAGAGGTTTTTAGAATGTTACATCCACAAAATACACACTGTTTTGAGAAACGTGCCATAAAGATAAGCAAGTTAATAAAGTGTTAGGAATATATGTATATACTGCATTTATGAGAATGTTTAAGATTTCTGCAAAGATGGTCCTAACCTTTAAAGAAGTTGATTCCAGAACAAAGACTATGCAAAAACATGGAGGTGAATAATAATGATATTATAGTCAAGTTTGTAGATCTGCATGATAATTGCAATGCATTTTTAAATCAAAAGAGCATGAGACTACATGAATAACCCTCTTCCACCCCCCCCCCAAAAAAAAAAAACTTAACTAGATTAGCAAACATTTTCTTTAACACAAAATACTACACATTCTTTGGAAATAAAATAGAACATTAACATGGTGGTCAGAACATATATTTTAATAAAGTTTAAAGAATAGAGACATGACAAGGTGCATTCACTAAATACAATTAAATAATCAGAAATGTCAACACCAAGCAAGTATCCAGAAAAGACTAATTACTTACCCAACACCAAGAATTACAAACAATAAAAAAATTCTGGAGGAGGTGGGGATCTTTCCAAGTTAAGAAGAGTTCTAAGGTTCAGAAGAAGTAAAAGAAATGTGAATGAGAGATAGTACAGAATTGGAGATATTTGGTAAAAGTGATAGTGATGTCTACATGAAACATCCAGTCTTCTTAACAATACATCAGTCTTCATTCATGATAATCTAACAGTGAGGAAGGAAAACTGGGTGATGGGCATGTAAGACTTTCACTGTTCTTAAATTTTTTTTGTTTACCCAAAAGCTCCTAAAGATGAAGCTTAATTGAAGACTTCAAAAGGCAATCTCAAAATGTCTGAAATGGACTGTTGAGAAAAAGGATGATTTCTAAATATAAAATTACATATTATATATGATATATGTATATATGCAAATGTGCATAATATACATACATATATAAGATGTGTACATATAAACTATTTTAGATAAATCATTTAATTTTTAATTGACATATGACATATTTATTTGGTACAACAGAAATTTATTGTGGGAGTTGCTCTTAATATTTGTGCCATTTTGAAGTTAATAAGATTTAATTTCTGTTCAGATTATGTTTTGACAAATATAACACTCATTCAGAAGAGCTTTAGCACATTTCTTAATTAGCCTGACTAATGATACTTTGTCTAATCCTTGCAAAGTAACTGAAACTAACATACATCTTTATTCACATTTTCTTAAAAGTTTCAAAAATAGCATGGCACACTAGCATATTGAAAATTGTCTACTCAATTCTCATACATTTTTCTGGAATTCTTCCATTACATTCTTAGAGAATAACTCAAATTTTAGAATAATTAAAATGATATGAAATTTTTTTATAAAATACTATTGTCTGAGGAAATTAGATGTGGTTTATCTGAGCACGTGGTTTCTTGGAAGGTAAAATACAGTATCCAGTTGATAACCTTTCTGTTAGAATTCTGCAGAGGACCAAATGAACAGAATCAAGAAGATTTTTACATGTTACCCTGCTCTCTCCCTCTTCCTTCTTAGGAAATAACCAGAATATAAGCATGGGATCTCAGTCCCCCTTAATAATGGGGGTTAAATTTCAATATATAAATCCTTTCTTTATTTTGAAGTTATGTGGATTTAATCTGCCATTTCTTTGTTTACAAAGAGAAGGACAAACTTTGGGATTATAACCAACTGAATGTGGACAGAAGTACTTAAGACACCCACAAGTAGGACCTATGAAAGCTTATTTCACAGTACTTTGTACTCTCATTTTCCATGCTGCAAATCAACAGAGAAGATAACAGTTGGAAAGTGGACCAAGTTTCTGAATGGGTGTCAGAATAAACAAACATATTGTTATATCTCTGGACCCCATCGCTTATTGATCACTAAGATATTCTGCTATTGCTCACACAAACACAGGCAATAAAAGTAGGATAGATATAGATGATAGAAAGATAGAAATATTGTTGCATGGATAATAGACAGAGAGATAGGTGATAGATAACCAGATAAATTGGCAGTCAATAGATATCAAATGGGTCAAATATAATATACGTGCATATATCTGTATAAACAATATCAGTAAACCAAGAAAATCATTTTAACTCATGACGGTCTTTGGATGATGAACAAGTAATGGAAAGGGTTGTATGTAATGAGTAATAGACAAGACAGTTTCTCAGATCTTCATCATGCCAGCCAAGTCAGAGTCTGTCATAGTTAGAAATGGGCACTGTGGACATTTGACACTTTCAAATGACAGTATCTAAAGTGTGTGTGTGTGTGTGTGTGTGTGTGTGTGTGTGTGTGTGTGTGTGTGTGTATCAAATAACAATGGATCTTGAATTAAAACAAAGGCAACATGAAAATCTTGTAAATCTTCAGTGTTCTCTAAATTGATTTAGTGTGTGTATGTGCCTGTGTGTGTATGTGTGCATGTGCATGAATTCATGTATGTGTGTAATATTGGAAAAAATAACCTGACATTTATAAACTCATTGCCAGTATACATGGGTTTGAATTAACATATCAGTGATTTTCATGGCTTATCTTCCTATGGGTTATTGAATAGAGAATCCTGAGATACCAAAATCAATTTAGGCCATCACCATTGCTCTTCGTCATCCATCTGAACTACTAGATACCAGGATATTAGTGAAGAAGCCACTAGATACTTGGGTTACAGAATACACAGTCTTGAATCAATATACAGTCTTGAATTGACAAAGAAATTCTTACCACAGGGTAGCTTTCATAGTGCTTCAAATTCCTATAACAGTTTCTGGTGCAGAAAAGATATTAAGGGTTTTATGTGAATCCAGAAAATATATTTTGTATGTTAACTTTTATTCACCAGATGTAATTGTTGTCTTGGAGGCTTACTACTGAGTAAGATCACGCTTTCTACTGCTTTCTGAAATCTAGCTGGTTCAACTCAGCTCTTAATGATTCAAAACTCCTGTCCCTTCTGAAGAATTGAAACTGGTATCCATCTGGCTAATTCTGTTTTGACTGTGACCTTTTTCTCTAAAAACTGTGCTGATAAAACTGCCTCCTCTCTATCTCTATCTCTCTCTCTCTCTCTCTCTCTCTCTCTCTCTCTCTCTACATATATATATATATATATATATATATATATATATATATATATATATATACATATATCGCTCTCTCTGTGTGTGTGTCTCTGTCTCTCTGTCTCTCTCTGACCCTTTCTATATGTCTTCTCTCTAGCTCTCTCTCTGCCTCTCTGTCTCTCTCTGCCTGTCTCTCTCTCAGTCTCTCTGTTTCTCTCTGTCTCTCTGTCTCTGTCTCTCTCTGTCTCTCTCTGTCTCTCTCTGTCTCTCTCTCTCTCTCTCTCTCTCTCTCTCTCTCTCTCTCTCTCTCTCTCTCTGTCTCTCTCTCTCTCTTTATCACTGCTTCTGCTTTTCTGTTAAATAGCCTTTCTTTCCTGTTTCTTCTCCTAGATGTTGGGCATATCATATCTCTGAATCATTTGGTCAAATCTTTCTCTGACTTGTCACTTTATCTGTCCCTCAATTAAACATCATTTTCAAACATTACTGCTTCTTTCTACACACCAAATTTACCTCTATTGTTAGGGATTAAAGTATGTACTGAGGGCCTGTCTGTCTTACAACCAGTTGAATTAAAGGCATGTCATTTCTGTGAGATCACAGGATATTGAATGTGATACCTTGCCATGTTGTTTGCCATGTAGCAACGTTGTTGGATTAAAACTCATCTACAATATATTAGAGTGATTCAATAGTGGTGAGACTATTTATGCAGAGAAATCAAGTACTGCCTTGACTGGGTTTGAGGACTGTGATACAGACTGGAATTCATGACTTAAAATATATATGATTTCAAAACCCAAGGGTAGTAAAGTCATGATCTCAGGGGATAATCCTGTTAGTGTTGCTACTGCTGTTGTTGTTGTTGCTGTTGTTGTTGTTGTTGCTGCTGCTGCTGCTGTTGTTGTTGTTGTCGTTGCCCTCATCTTCTTCCCGAAATAGTCATGTTGTCATGATGTTTTCTAAGTATCAAAGTTTGTACCTTTGTGCCACACCCAAGCTTCATGAGAGTAGCATCTCATTGAAGTAATAAATTATCAGTGCAGACAATTGGCTGTCCCAAAGGTATGAAGAACTCAGTAGAGGACAGGGTTATTACAGTGTGAAGATGTAGAGGAGTACTTTTATCAAGACTTGACAAGGCTGCTGCACACAGGAACTCACAGTAGCCCTGGCCACAGATGTAAAACACAAGCCAGTTAGAAATTCTATCAGACTGAACATGGGGACCCCAATGAAGGTGCTACAGAAAAGATTGTAGGAACTGAAAGGGTCTGCAACCCCATGGGAATAACATTATCAACCAACCAAACCCTCCAGAGTCCCCAGGGTCTAAAACACCAACCACTGATCACACATGGAGAGACCCGTGGCTCCAGGTGCATATGGAGCAGAGGACAGCATTGTCTGGCATCAGTAGGAGGAGAGAGAGGCCTTTGGTCCAGTGAAGTTTTGTTGTCCTAGTGTAGGGGAATGCTAAGGCACTGAGGTAGGAGAGGGTGTTTTGGAGAGGGAGCACCTTCACAGAAGCAAGGGGAGGTGGCATGGTAGTGGAGGGAAAGGGGATAACATTTGAAATGTAAATACAGAGAATATCTAATTTAAAAACAGAAATTCCAGTTCTGAAGCGACTGAGAATGGGCTCCTGAGATTTCACTCTGATCTAAGGAGCTATGGGTAGCTCATGGCTGCTCATGGAAGTCAATTCACATTTTTCCCAGTGTTTTTTCTCCATGCCCCAGTAGATGATCTCACAGACATATGCACATAGGCAGCACAAGTCAGATTCACCGATTAAAAATTAGAGAACAAGTTATAGGAGGGCGACATGCAGCAGAGAAAAGATGTCCTGTGCATTCCTGGGAGACGCTGCAGTGGATGTATGAGGAGGGGCGTCACCAAGTTGTGTGGTCTACAAGTATGAAAGTATGAGAAATTAAATAAAAATTAGCAAATGAATCTTTGTGAAGTCATTTTATGAGATAACTTCAGTGTAGGATTTATCCACATATTCTTTGTAATCAGAGAATTTTTCAGCCATGAAAGTAACAAAGAAATGTTTCCCATGGGAAGGAGGCTATCTTTGAAAACATGATAATAAGGTACAAAAGCCAGGAGGAGAAGTTCACATCCTTCAAATCAGTTCTGTTCAAAACACCCAGGAAAATCTTGTCCATAGACACAAAAGACAAACGAATGCAGATTGTTAAGTGCTGTGAGGCGATCCAGCAAGGAGCGACTGGTAATGGTGAAGATTCCATTCTGAGTGAAGAACTTTCTAAAGGAATATAATGCAGATCGCTGAAGAATCAATGTGTGACGTCACCCTCAACCTCAGAGTTTATACTGTTGGATTTTTTACCACATTACAGAAGGTTTTGAATATACAAAAATAAGATGGATCAGAATGAAACACCTTTCAGAGTCTCAGAAATGAGAGTTTTCAAGCCCGTTCATCAACAAGCAACTGAAAATGTGAATAATTTACCTGCCCTGTTATTCTTTTTCTTATCGTCCTGCATATGTGGTTTATATTTCTTTAAACAGATTCACTAAGCTTACTGCACTCTTTGATACCTTGTACACATTAGTCTCGGGGTGATCGCTAATGTGATGAGCAGTAATTATTTTCCTATTGCAACACCTAGGCACAGTACATGCTACATATTATAAGCAACTGAAATGCACTGATGATAAATCTTCTACCGTTCATGAAACATAAACCACAAGAACTGCTTCTAAAGCTGATCAGACTCATTCTACATTCAATTTTATTCACAGATATATTCATTTTTCTTCATAAGCATTTGGAGTCTGTAAAGCATATCTTAAATGGGTAGCAATTTAGGGGTGGTGTATTGTTCTAAATGAATGTTCATTGGGCTGTTTTTATGATGCTTAGGATATGCTTGTTTTTATATCTCGTCATCAAAATGGGAATAACCCCCCCAAACACACACACACACACACACACACACACACACACACACACTCACACACACACACACACAGAATTTTCTTGTGTAGTTCAGAAGAAGGGACATAGAAAAACTGAGCATCTTAAAACTAAATGAGATGCTAAGAAGCACCATCCATTCTGGATTCAACAGTTTAGATTAATTAGATTCAACCCCCTCAGCTCAATGCTTATCAAACAAAAAAAATTTCAAAAGTAAATAAGATGTATTTTAATAGCAAAGATTTCCAACAAAAATGTACATTTTAGACATCTTCATCTGTTTTAAAAATTGTGTAACTCCTATGAAGTATTGATCATGTAAGGTTTATATATTTCAAAATGACTTGTTCCTGACGGCCCTCCTCTCATTGGTATACTTTTGCTTCCATTTCTGCTGTAGATTTTGTGTCTATGTAAAACAGACTTTAATGTCAGGGATGCACTGCATGGCAGCCTTTATTGCTTTGCTTACATTCCTCGTTTTGTGGCAAATACTCAATAAAAACAACTTATGAAAGTAAGGTTGCTTTTTTTTTCTGATTCCTAGTTGAAGGGTACAATCATCCTGAAGGGTACAGAAGACAGGGAGGCCAGAGCTTCAGCAGCTGGCCATGTCACATCACATCCACAGCCAAGAAGCAAACACCTGTTAATACTAGTATTCATCCCTCTTGATCTTTTTATCAGTGGCTCCATCCCATGGGATGGGGCTACTGACATTTAGAATAGGCCTTCCCATCTCTGTTAACTCAATCCAGGAACTCTATCACAGGCACTACAGAGGTTTGCATTCTATGATTTCGTCATCCTGTCAATAGGTGTTAACTACTATGTAGCTGAAATATCTTCATGGTCTTTTTTTTTTTCTTCAAATTCTCCTAAGAAAAGGATATATACAACCATGTGTTCAGAAAATCAGGCAGACTGTGAATGATCGAATAATTGACAATTTATGTTCTATGGAAGTTCTATTCTAACAAGCATGTTTATTTCAGCATGGAAATTATTTTCAAATTTTGATTGTATCACTCTTCTGTCCAATATTAAATTATGAGCTTAAGATGACATCCTCAATTCTAATCCATCCACCATGACATTGGTTCTTCATAGGCCACATCCACTGTCATCCTAAGGAAAGGTTTAGTTCTAAATTCCAATGTCTGATCACCATCTATGTGTTCAAATTTTAGTCTTTACATTTTGGAAATCAAAACTTAAGTAACATGCCAGGCTATTTTCCCCAATTTTTCTAGCAAATGGGCATCTGTCCCAATTTTAAATCATATTGGTCTCAACTTCTTTGAGAAGATTCTTCATCTCTTTAAATGCAAAATAGCAAGTTGCCTTCAGCTGTAGATGTGCACTGTATTTACCTGTGTCTTCTCAGTGCACATATCTGACCTGTTTTGCCACTGTTGTGCCTGATTTTATTGTCTTGGTCTTCTTTCCTGATCTTCAGGGTCTAGTTTCTCCTCATATAGGCTTAAGGTTAAATAAGTCAGTGATATCAGTGTAGAAATGGTAGTGTATCAAGACACCATTGAAATGCCTGAAAGAAGGGCAGTATGTACTTATCTGTCAGTTTTATTTCTTAAATATTCCATTTTCCCTTTTGACCCTACATAGCTTATAATAATTATTTAAGCTGAGCATTCAGGCTATAATGACATTATATATATATACAGAGAGCATCCCTCTTGTTTAGGGTTTTCTGCTTAGCCTAGCAGAAAGGAAATATGGCTAAGAACAGCCTTCCTGGTTTTGACTATAGGTTTTTTTCATTTATTGATTGTTGGGACATGGGCATGGCATAGGTTCCCCTTGTTAGTTTCTTCTGTCTCAACTGCAGCAATGATAGCAAATGATTGACTCATTTTTTAATAAGTCTTTAACTACTTAGTGACTCTGGGTACATCTGAGTATTGAACATGTTCCTTAATTTCCACTCTGTGCTATGAAAGATCTTACATGTCTGTAACCGTGTGACTCTTTGGCTTCCTTTCCTATATACACAATGACTTTTTAAGATGAAAACAAACATTTTATTATGTCCCTGGTTTTGTGCACAAACAATGCAGAACTCGAGGCCTATTCAATTCCATAGTCACGAGGCAAGATTTTAAGGGAAGGAAATATTTGGTTGAGTTAAAGCAATGAACAAATGTTAAACTTTTACCCAGTGGTTTAAAAACATTTTCCATAGAGGGCAAAAAATGAATGTTTAGAATTGACAGGCCATAGACTCTTTATTCCAACGTCAGAACTTTGCCCTTGAACCATGAAGCAGGCATGGCAAATAGATATGAGAACATGGCTATTTTATAGGAAAATTTCTAAGACTATGACATTTGCATAATATTTTTTTTGTATCTCATACACAGAGTGAACATTGTTCCAGTGTGTGTAATGTGAGCTGTGCAAGGCAGAGGTTCAGTCAGTGTTGGTGTATGGACTGTTTTCTGACCTCAGATTTAGACAATGAAGCTCAAACTATAAAATATCTATGTTCTGGTTTGCTCCTGGAGGTTACTGTGTTACTGTCTATTTAAACATATTTCTAAAAGTTTCCTTCTCTGATACTGGAATGTAAGTGTGGTTTGTTTCTGAAATATAATAGAGGAAAGAAGAGGGATAAAGAACTGTGTGAACAGAAAAGAAAATGGTGGTTCAAATTAAATAAAAGAACAATATAAAATTGTTTTCTTGGCACAACAGTGAGGAAAGAGGGGAAGCGTAAACTCTGCTTTCTTCAGGCAGATTGTCTCATTTGTAATCCCACAAGTCAATGTGAAGCATGAGACACTACACAAAAAGTGAGACACAGCAACATGCTGAAGATTTGTCTTAGCCTCTTTTGGCACCAATTGACTCTGAAAAAGACAACCATTTGAGAAGAGAGGCAAGAAAATGTGTGTCCAACACAACATACATTTTCTGAGAACACCTGGTGAGAGTGAAGACCTGATAGCTGCCAAGATGATCAACCAGGCCTATTTAATTAGTTTCTGTGCCGTCCTGTAACTCAGTTCCTTCTTAATGAGCCACAGTCTTCAGTGTTGTAGAAATCCCAAGAGAACAAGCAAAGATGTGAACCACAATGCCTTAGAGTTTAGTGCGAGATTACAGAAAGCATTGCCTCTGTGCCTTGTGATTTCCTCTAGTCTTCAACAAATAATGGTAGGGTTGATAGTTATTTAATAATAGCAGTCTTCTTGTCAATTGCTGCCCTGAATTTCTATACCTAAGAGTTAATTCAATTGCTCTGGGTTATAAGGCCTAGATGGTTTCATCAGGATAAATACTAAAGTACAAAGGCTAAATATGTATGGACTGATCAAAAATGAAAGAGAAAGCTTGTGATTAGGCCAGTGACAAGGATAAAGCTGGCAAGCTGATGTTTTTATGACTCCACACACAGGGGAATACTTGGAACAAAATATGCCCATTTAAGTAAGAAAGCCACTGTCTTTGCTGATCCAATTGCTTGCTGTATATATTAACCCTCTATAAAATCTACTATTAGCTCAGTTCCAAAGGAAGAAAACTTTATTTATTCTTAAACTTACTCACTGTTGTGGTTTGGATTTTAAAAATGAATTCATTGGGAGAAGCAAATGTTAAAAGAATTGAGAAATAAAAAATTCAAGGTTCACACCTAAATATAATAAAAGCAATATACAGCAAACCAATAGCCAATATCAAACTAAATGGAGAGAAACTCAGAAACTCAAAGCAATCCATTAAAATCAGGGACAACCCTCTCCCTACTTGTTCAATATTTGAAGTTCTAGCCAGAGCAATTAGGCAACAATAAGAGATCAAAGGGATAAAAATCTGGAGGGAAGAAGTCAAGATATCACTATTTGCAGATGATATAATAGTATGTATAAGCAACCCCCAAAATTCTGCTAGAGAGCTCCTAGAGTTGATAAACAACTTCAGCAAAGTGGCTGGATGTAAAATTAACTCAACCAAATCAGTAGCCTTCCTCTACTCAAAAGGATTAAAGGGCTGAGAAAGAATTTAGTGAAACAACACCCTTCACAGTAGTCACAAATAATATAAAATACTCTGCTGTGACTCTAACCAAGCAACTGAAAAATCTCTATGACAAGAACTTTAAATTCCTGAAAAAGGAAATTGAGGAATATCTCAGAGGATGGAAAGATCTCCCATGCCCATGGATTGGAAGGATTAATATAGTAAAAATGGTGATCTTGCCAAAAGATCAATACAGATTCAATACAATACCCATCAAATTTCCAACTCAAATCTTCATAGAGTTAGAAAGAACAACTTTAAAATTCATTGGGATTAGAAAAAAACCCAGGATAGTGAAAACTATTCTCAACTATAAAAGAACTTCTAGGAGAATCACCATCCCTGAGCTAAAGCTCTAATACAAAGCAATCATGATTTAAAAAAGAAAAAAAAAAACAAAACAAAACAAAACAAAAAAAAAAACAAACCTGCATGGTATTGGTATAAAGACAGGCAAGTATATCAATAGAATAGAATTGAAGACCCAGAAATGAACACACACACCTATGGTCACTTGATCTTTGACAAAGAATCTAAAACCATCCAGTGGGGAAAAGACAGCATTTTCAACAAATGGGGCTGGTTTAACTAGCAGTCAGTAAGTAGAAGAATGAAAATTGATCCATTCTTGCACAAAGCTCAAGTCCAAGTGAATCTAGGACCTCCATATAAAACCAGATATGCTGAAACTGATAGAAGAAAAAGTGAGGAAGAGCCTCAAACACATGAGCACAGGGGAAATTTTCCTGAACTGAACACCAGTGGCTTATGATCTAAGATCAAGAATCAACAAATGGAACCTCATAAAATTGCAAAGATTCTGCAAGACAAATGACACTGTCAAAAGGACAAAATGGCAACTAACAGATTTGGAAAAGATCTTTACTGATGGCTAATAGCCAAAATATACAAAGAAGTCAAGAAGGTAGACTCTAGAGAACCAAATAACCCTAGTGGAGTACAGTGGTAAATAGAGAATTCTCAACCGAGGAATCTCAAATGGCACAAATAATTAAAAATGTTCAACATCCTTAGTCATCAAGGAAATGCATCAATACAACACTGAAATTCCACCTCATACCAGACAAAATGGCTAAGATAAAAAACTCAAGTGGCAACAGATGTTGTTGAGGATGTGGAGAAAGAGCAACACTCCTCCATTGCTAGTGGGACTGCAATCTGGTACAACCACTCTGAAAATCAGTATGGTGGTTCCTCAGAAAATTGGACATAGCTCTAGCTGAGGACCCAGATATATCACTCCTGGGCATATGCCAAAAAATGCTCCAACATATAACAATGACACATGCTCTTTTAAGTTCATGAGAGCCTTATTTATAATAGCCAAAAGCTGGAAAGAACCAAGATGTCCCTCAATATAACAATGGATACCTGAAAATGTGGTACATTTATACAGTGGAGTACTATGGAGCCATCAAAAACAATGTTCATCAAGAGGTTGAGGAGGTAAAGGTACTTGCTGCTAATCTTGATAAAATGAGTTTCATCCCCAGGGCCCAATGGTGTAAAGATAGAACAGATTTTTTTCAAAATTGTCCTTCGACTTTCATATTTGCTTTCTGGCCAACATGGAAAGGGACACAGGTACATGTTCAAAGCAAATAAATTAATAAGTAAAAATTTTTATATAGAACAGTCTGGAGCTATAGAAGATCATTTCTACTCATATATCTCTTTAAGAATTGGAATTTGGTGTTACTGGAAAAGTCTCACTTGCTGAAATCTGACAGGACAGTGACTGGACTTTAAGTGGTGATTTTTTTAAAAGAAATTCGCAGTTCCATTTTTAAAGCTCATTATAGTGACATTTCAGAAGTTAGAGTTTTGGAAACTCAGGTAAGGAGAAGAAAGTCATCAGTGTGAGAGAGTCCAAGTAGAATCTGTTTTCTAAGTGTTTTTATGACTGCTATTGACTCTGGCATATATTCAAACACACACAATATTCTTGAGTCTTGTGTTCTGTTGTTCTGTGTTCTAGTTTAGAATGGGTAAGTTCTGCTCTACATTTATATGATCATTTAATTTTAGACAGGATAGAGATAATGTTTCAACTGCCTAACCTCTCCTTGTCCAGAGCTCACAGCTGAGTTGATAGGGGAATTCCAGTGAGGTGTCAGAGATAATCATGGATAATAGAAAGGAGTCTGCTTTGTCTCTCCTTAGCATTGGGTATTTCACAAGGAACAGCACCACATGGAACATGGAGATGGCATTAAACTTACTGATGACTTGTAAAATGAAGGAGATAATCCATTAAAGGGAATAAGAAAGAAAAAGAAAAAAGAAAAGGAAGCTGTAATACAAATATCACTCAGAATAGATACTGCATGTGGCTGTCATATAAAATTAAGTCAGTCTTTTCAACTGGGAAATGCCAGTCTTAAATATCTTCTATTTAATGTGATGCACTGAATTTTAATCTTTAACATGATATATTTAAAGTGAGCACATAACATGTTATGCATCATCCTTAAACTCCAGTCAATTAAAGTAATCTATAACCAATAGGCATCTACTTCTTATCTCTGTCTTCTCATCTTTAAAAAAAAAAAACTATGTTTTAAACTATATGTTTTTTAAAAATTATGTGTTTGTGTGGAGGTATTCACACACACACACACACACACACACACACACACACACACACACATATACAGGAGCCATGAGGACAGAGGAAAATATTTCTTCCCCTGGGGCTGCAGTTGCTACAGTTTTCATGTAGATTCTGTGAACTAAGTCTATGACTTCTACAGGAGCCACATGTAAACTTATCAACTGAGCCATAGGAAAGTTTCATCTCATATTTACTCAGTAAGGAATGACCTTCTGTAGCTGAAATATATTCGTTTCACGTAATATTTGTTCTTTACTAGTTTGGGGATAAAAGCTATAAAAAGGACCCAATTTTTAAGTTTGATGCTTTCGTATCCAACATGTGTTGTTCCCTTTCTAGCCAAAAGTGTGTCAGTTAACATATTAACAGTGTCTTGCATAGGAATAGGTACATATTTTGTAACCCTTGAAAGATGAAGGAGAACAGGGGGCTCTACAGGCCCTCAGTAGTTCTGGAACACTGACTGAAAATCTGGCATTAGAAAATACCCCACTAACCAAAAGCAGGGAAAAAATTCTGAGAAGACACTCTCCCATTTGCATGTAGTCTTTTATTTTGCCCTACAGTGTGTACAGTGTGAACTGTGTTGTAGAAACAATTAAGAAGAAGGAAACAATTTGCTTCACATTTTTAATGAACTCTTTCATTTCAAATAGATCAGAAATTTTATTATAGCTCAAAACTGACAATGTTAATTAGGTGACAGCTCCTTAACTTTTGAAATTATAATATGATCACTTCTTCTCCCCCTTCCTCCCTCACTCCAATATATTCCATGCAACCCTCTCTTTCTATGCAATTCATGAGCACTTTTCTCCACTTGCATTACATTTTATATGTGTGCATGTTTATGTGTGTTTCTAAATATACTAATGTAACCTGAAGAATGAAGACAGCACAGTACATGGAAAAATTGAATGGGAAAAGCCAATGGAGAAATAGCACCAGAAAGAGAACTACCAGCAACCAATGAGTGCCGAGAGCAGAGTAAATGGTCTTCCCATAGAAGAGCAAACCCTTCCATTATCCAGTACCAAGTGATCTGTCCTGACGCCATATGCATACAAAGAACATTGTATAAAAACATGCTTAAAAGTTGTTTCACCTAACTCGAAATACTTAATCCAACTTGACATATATTTGAATCATTTTAGAATATTATTAATTAATGCTTATTGGAACCCCATCTATAACTACTGTTGTCTACTTCACACCTTCAGACCTCACATTAGGAATTGCTTTGTCTGGGAAATTGGATTTGCCTATTAAGGAGACTGAAATTCCATGAATCACAGATCCTTCTATTTCCTTCCTTTGTCCAGAGATTATATTTAGTATATTCTCATTTCTACTTAGACAAATACAAGATATTGGTTTCTTTTTTTCTCAGATAACTTTGTCCTTACTATCATAAGATCTCAGTTCCTACAGAGGCTTGCAAATGCAATTTCCATAGTGTTTAGACTAAGAAACTAAAAACATGATTGAAATCATATCTGGTGTGAATTCTGGCAGACTATATTCCAAGATAAAATAATAGCTATGATCACTGAAAGCTTGTGGGCATAAACTGCAAACACTAGCTAAAAAATCTATTGTTTATATTGTTGGATGCTTTATTTTAATTTGGTCATTGCATAGCAAAGAAATTGTATATTAGCTTCATTTTCACTTGCTTAGCCTTATTAAAATACTTGTTAGATCCTACATCAAAATTAATTTCATTTTGCAGCTTGGTAATATAATTACTTTCTTCAAAAAATTGAGAGAGGTGTTATTTGAAGTTTCATAATGTATGAATAAATAATTTTAAGTAACATTTAATTTGCAGGATTGATTGTAAATATTAATTATTGAAAACCCATCAATTCTATATATTTATTTTCCAAAATAATTTTCTTCTGGTGTTTATAATAATGAATACACTTAGATAATTAAGATAATTCTTTGTCAATTTTTTTCACTAACTCTAAAGTGTATTAATATAAGAATTAAGTATTTTCTTCTATAATTTGGATATATTAATATAAATTATCATACACAGAAAATCACTATACATAAAGACATACACAGGTGTAGATGGATTAAGTGTATTATAAAATGTACTCTGGCTATGGATTCAATTTTATTCTGTATTCTGTAGTTTTGTGCTATGTCATATGAGAGGAAATAAATACATTTATTGAGTAGTTAGTATATTTCAAGCATTGGGCTAGTCATTTGTATAGGCTAAATTCTTTACCTTACATTTAATGCAACTGTGGTTTATTGTTTTATATATCTGATAAGAATAACCAGAAATTGAATGGTTTGCCAAAACCATGAAGCAGCAGTAATTTTGTTCCCCCATGTGGGACAGCCAGGTGGAGTAGGAAAGGCCCAGGCAGAAGTTTGGGGCAAGTGAAACTATGCCCCAGACAGAATAACTGGCAATGTCTAGTCTAAGCAGATTCAACAACTTAAATAAAGCACATACTTGAGAATGGTAGACATTATAATCAGCTCCCGTTCAGACTTCCTGTCCTGAAACACGTGACCATGGCTAACTTCATAGGGAGAACAACAATATCAACCAACCAGGATCACCCCCCCCCCCCAGAGCTCCTAGAGATTAAACTACCAACAAAAGAGTGCACATGGAGGCACCAATGTCTCCAGCTGCATATGTAGCAGAGGACGGCCTTATCGGGCATCAAAGGAGAGGAGAGGTTCCTGGTCCTGTGAAGGCTTTATGCCCCAGTGTAGAATGCCAGGGCAGAGGGGTGGGAGGGAGTGGGTGGCTGGATGGGGGAACACTCTCATAGAGGCGGCTGAATGAGGGATGGGACAGGAGGATTCCAGGGGGAAACCTGGAAGGGATAACATTTGAAATGTAAGTAAAGAAAATATCCAATAACAAAATTAAAATTAAAAACAAGGAATTACTGGCAAAATAACTGACCAATATATTTAAAAAATAATTCAAGAAAATCAAGCCATTTGGTGATACAGGCAAAATTTAGCACTCATACCAAATACGTTTGAACTAATAAACAAATAATTTTTCAAAGAAAAAAAAAAAAAAAAAGAAGACCATGACAACCACTCAGATAGCATAAAAACCTAGAGATCTCCAGAGTAATGACGAGTATGGATAGGCTCCAAGTGTTTGGCCAGTGAGCTTCCCTTCCTGGGCATCTCTTCCTGCAAAAGTTATTTAGTTGCTGGTTCTCCCTGAGTAAGATGGATGCATACCCATCTGCTACCATCAAATAAAGCAGTTTAGACAAGAAAGGGTCGTCTCTATCAGGGATCGAGCTGTGTTGTGGGGGGGGGGGGAGGAAGGGAGGGAGAGAGAGGGAGAGAGAGATGCTCTGTAGTCTGGGTACTAACTCTGAACCAAACAGGACTCCTGTTGATCTGACCCCGGCCATCAGTTCCTGCCTGGTGCATATGAAAAGTTCAGACACTTGGCCCATTTCCCAACTCCCTCCAGCCCCCAGCAGCATCTGGGTACACAAAAAGCCAGAAGAACCACAACACCCCCCCCCCCAGAACCCTATCTGGATCTCTTATACACTGTATTCTGCCACCCGAGTGGCTTGCAAGAGTTGGTTGGGCACCTCAGCAGTGAGGCACACACGCAAGCCCACATACCTACATTTAAAACTAGTCACTGCTGGCTTTTAATATTAATATTTGATAAAAACTCAAATGTATGTCTAAAGCCAAAATCTGTAGACACTCACATATTGATGACGGGAAGTGCTTAGATATTGATATCCAAAATCCTGAGATGCACAAAGCAATCTCTTTTCTTTCCATTATAAAGTGGAAATATTAGTAAAAATAACCAGGAATATTAATTCACAAAATACATAGATGTTCTTCTTCACTTGAGTGACAAATCTATAATAACGCAATTCTTGGTGGGCAAAAGTTTTCAGGAAAATGTTTTTGGCTCAATGCGAATATTAGATGATGGTTTAAGTGTCAAGAACTCCCTAAAGCCTGCAATGTTGGATACTTGAAACAAATGACAGACAGCTAAATTTAAGGGGAGAATGAATAAACGTCCTAGCTATTTAAATACAGCGAATTAATCATTTTCCTCTCCTTGCTTTTAATGGTGGGCTTAAGTGAAAATCATCAATGGAAATGATGCAGTAATATGAATCCAGTTTGATAAGCAGTACTCTAGACTTAATTGTGGTCAGTCTTGTATTGTGTAGGGTGGTGGAGATTTTCACATTCTCTTACAGGAAAGGTTGCAGAGCAACAGGCTGTAAAGCAAACACTACTGAACCTTTCAGTTTGTCAGAATTTATTTTGCTCAGGCAATTACTAAAATTGCTTTTGTGGATTTATATTTTATTTTAATTGGAACAAAATGAGTGGTGTCAACAGCGATAGTGATTGCATTTTAAATGTGCTGACAAGGTAATAGATCTTATTAGATATTTAACAGTTTACCTTTTTAAAAATAGAATTGCATCTGGAATAATGTATTTAAAATAGATTGGCTAAGCATTTAATAATATGAACTGGCTAAATGTTTTTTTATAGCTTCTCACTTTAATCAAAATATTTGTACTTTTACTTGAGAAAGGCAGAAGTTTAGTCAAAAATTTAGTCAATTTTTATAATATTGTAAGAGGATATTGCAGTTCATGTTTAGTCATTCTACCTGGGAAATATATGAGTTCTATTGGAATCTAAGTGAGAAGCATATTCAGAATTTTTATTCCCGACAGACATGAAACACACATTTAAGTTATTACAAAATCAACTTTCAGGTTTTCAGGGAACTATAACATGCTATAAAGCTGCTATTCCTTCAGATTATTCAAAAAATTAGACCAACATGGTAACAGTGTTGAATTCACAAGTTTGATTTTTGACAAAGATGATGATATTTACTCTGTGAATAACTGTGTGCTGCTGAGGCCTCCTTCTAGCTCTGAAACAGCAACCTTGGCTTCCATGGTCCTATATGTGGCTAATAAGGTGAAATTCATCATATAAGAGTTAACACCAGAAAATCCCAAATGTCAGCTTTCTCCCCTAAATTTAAATTATGTAATTATATTAAAATGTGATAGAACAACTCATTGAGCAGAACATGGAGATGGTGGGGAGGTGCCCACTTGGTGGTTTCACCATTATATCCCAAAATCTTTGGAGGTACTTTGCATAGTATTAAAAGAGAAACACAAATGCTATTTCAGCCACAGACACTTTATCTACAATGGCATTCGGCCTACAAGACATGCTAGGGCAACAGTGGCATAGAGCTTGCTGAAGTTACCAATCAACCTCACAATAGCTGAGCTAAGGCTCAGTCCATGAGATGGAACTCAAATCTAACCCTGTGTGCATGGCCAAGAAGCTGAGAAGAAATAGCCCAGGGACCTGGGACAAAACCAAATAATAACAGCCACAACCAAAGTAAACCAAAACAACACCAAAACAATAAAACCACAAAATCAAAACCCATAAAGTAAAAAGCAAAGAGTTATAAGTTGTCATTAAACATAATGCCTCCTAATAATATTCTGCTAACTCATAGACCAGTACCTTATTTAAACATCAACAGCATGGCTTCCTCCTGCAGCCAATAGGAACAAATATAGAAAACCACAGCCAAACATTTTGTAGAGATTGAGAAATCCTGGAAACCCAACCCTAAGTGGGAACATGTGGGTTGTCCTGAAGTTCTTTGTATTTTAATGCTAATTCAACTTCCCCAAGAAAGGCTGCCTGTACTTAAGAGGTGACTTCAACTGAACCTTTCTGTTTTAATTAGTAAAATAAAGGAAAGCCCTTGACTTGTTCGAGGGAGTTAGCGAGATGAGAGGTCTGAGGAGGTCAGAGGAAGAGGGGAAAGAGAAACTCCAACGTGGAAGTTCACAAAGACCAGCTAGATACAGGTGGGATTCATGGGCAATAAATAGCTATGAACATTAAGGATTTTATAGGTCCAATATCTCATATAGAAGGGCAGATTGTATATTTGTCTATTTAATATAACCTTGTTGTGTAGAGGGCTGTGGATTGAGAATTGAATACATAAACCTGTATAAAAACTATCAGGCTGTAGAGCTGTGTTTGAGTGGGTTTTGCGGTGACCAAACAACCCTGGATGGAGGCAGAAAATAGGTGGTGGAAAACAGCCAACGGAAGGGAGTTGCATGGACAAAGTTAGGCCATGGGGGTGGCTTGGACTGGGCAACAGAAGTGCATGCAGCTTTGTACAAAAACCAGGCCTGAGGAGTGAGACCTGAGGAACAAAAAAGAGATAAACTATTTAATTTTAAACTATTTACTGCAACAGGAACACTCCATTAAATTCAGCCCTTTAGAGCTCAGGGAACCTGTAAAAGAGGCGGCAGAAAGAATATAAGAACCTGTCATAGACAGGGCTTATATTCCTGCACAAAACATCATGACCAAGAAGGAAGTTGGGGAAGTTTATTCAGCTTACACTTCCACATTGCTGTTCATCACCAAAGGAAGTCAAGACAGGACTTTACATAGGAGAGTAACTTAGAGGCAGGAGCTGATGCCGAAACCATGGAAGGGTGCTGCTTACTGATTGCTTCCTTTGGATTGCTTAGCTTGCTTTCTTATAGAACCCAAGAGTAACAGCCCATGGATGGCACCACCCACAACGGGGCATCCCATCCTTGATAGCTAATTGAGAAAATACCTTACAGCTGGATCTCATGGAAGCCTTTCCTCAGGGGGAGGCTCCTTTCTCTATGATAATTCCAGCTTTTGTCAAGTTGAGACAAAAACCAGCCAGTACAGAGTCAGAGGGGATGGACGGTATCATGAGAAAAAGGTCACCTGTATCAACCTGTACAAAGCACATGTGACCTCAGAGAGCTGGAAGCAGCAAGCACAGGACCTGCACAGATGGTACTTTAATTATATTATGGTTTCCATGTAGTATTTTTAGAGGACCGAGCATGTGAACCAGTAGATCTCTAAGACTTGCTTTCTCTTGGGGTCTTTCCTTCTGAATGGTTAGTCTTCTTTTACTTCAGTGTGATCATTTCTCTTTTACATTGTTATATTTTATTGTTACATTAAAAGATAAATGAATACATGGATGAAGGAAAAACTAGCTTCTAGGGTAGAGGGTAGGGTAAAATGCTTACCCGTGTGCCCTTTTTACCTCTATTAGGAGAAGGAAAAACAGTTCTCTCCAGTGAAATGGACTTGGGGATGTCAACCATTTCAGGCCAGATCTCATGTTCAGAAGAAGTTGGTCAACAAGTAATAGACCGCACAGGTTGTTGTTTGCTTCTTTGTTTGGTTGATTGCTTGGCTTTTGTCTGTGCTTTCTTTAGTGTTTTTTTTTTTTTTTTTTTTTAATTTATGGGTATTATCATGTATGTTTTATATATTGTCACACACATACACACAGGCAGCAGTTTGCTCATTAAAGCAAGTTAAGCCAACAAGATGCCACTTTATATAAATGTACCTAAATATAATGTATACATATTATAAAATGTATAAATAATTTAAAACATGCAATATATAAAAATACTGAAACATATACTAACAAGTCTATTTATGCATAAAATTTAGCTAAATATGTGGAGGAAAAATCTTCACACATTCTTAGGTAGAGTTGGTAAACCTAACATGGAAGAGTATATCCCTATTCTGTGACCTGACAGTTCCTTTCTCAGGGATATATCTAAAGGGATCAAAGTTACCAAAAAGATGTGTATCAACCACTGCTTATTGAAACAATAGTCACAATCACAAAAGAACACAGACAGGCTGATGTCCTGCTATAGAGAAAAATGTAAATAAAATGTGCTGTACACATCCAATGGAATATGACTTTGTTAAGATAAAGATAGCTTTGTCCACATTTCCTAGCAACATGCGTGAGCATATGCCAAATGAAATGAACCAATTAAACATTGAGAAATATTCCAGGATTCATCACTCAACAGCTAAACTTATAAAAGCAGAAAACAAATGGCAGTTCTGAGGGATGAGAAAAGGGACAAATGAGATTATTGGCAAATGGGAATTGAGTCTCGGCCTTGAAAGATGAACACATTATAGAGTTTGGCTCTTCAACCTCGCAGCTATCATGATACATATAATGTTGTGTACTTAAAATCTATTAATAGGATAACTATCCTGTAATTTAATTAACAACATTTCTCTAAGTGAAATATACAAATAAATATTTACATATGCATATATATCTGACTGTTATTACAAGTGTATGAACGTGTTCAATCCCATTAAAATACATACATTGAATGTTTTATTTGCATATCAATTACAGTCCAATAAAGCCTCAAAACAGAAAACTGAGCAGACGGACTAGCAATGACTCTGAATAACAAGTGCTGTGCCTTTTCAGATACTCCGTGTTTCTCAAAGGAAATACGATCAGTTGTCCCAAAACGGTTAGTGGAGATGTGTGTGTGACTAGCACGCTATGTATATGTGCATAAGTATGTACTTCATTTCTCAGTAGTGTCTCAGTGTGTGTAGACTACGCTAGCTGTGAGACCCTCCTGCCCTAGCCTTCTCAGTGCTGGGCGTATCAATGTGCACTGCCAAGCTCTCAGATCAGGTAATTTCCTAATGTTAAACGTTCTAAAATTCTGAACTCATAAGTCTTCCAATACTGATCTGAAGCAAACGACATTGCCTTTGCTGTTTATTGTCCACTAGAAGAACCGAGGTAAACCGGAAGAAGCTAGCCATTTAAAGAGATATTTATCGAAGATTTTACTCATTCAGTTTTCTAAATACTACCACTTAGGCATTGCTTTTGGCCTTCGTCTTTGTACTTTAGCTGTAAAAACTTTAACCATCTGCAGATTCCCAGGCTGTGGTGCTCTGAAAGGAAGCATGCTTATAAAATATAGATGCTAGTGCATAGGTCGTAAAGGAGCCGTTGTATTGTTGGAGCAGAGTGTGGTTCATATTGCTATAGTTAGAGTAATTCCTCCTGAGGAGATCCATTGCACCCAAATGCTCCTGGATGTGGAATTATGTGGTAAACAGCACAGTTCCCTTTTAGTGTATCATTTTGTGAAATATTTACCACCTACAATTCATCAGTTATCAGACATACCTTCTGTGTTCATGCACCTGATTTCCATCTATAAGTACCCCTCTCTTTATGAGCAGTTGTTTTAAAATATGGTCCATTGATGGCTTTTCATGCCAGAAGATGCTGTATCTTTGCCTGCTTGCCTACTCTCACGGAGCTAATACATTTTAGCTTTCAGTGAAGCCAGTAGACGTGCCGGGCATGAGGCAGCCTGGGAAGGTGCTGACAGGTGAACTGCCTCATAACAAATCATTTCCTTGTGCAGAAACATCAGCAAGCTGGATAATCTTTCTATCTGAGGCACAGAATGACCTCAGGAATCTTTCCTCTAAGTGAGGTATGTCAGCCTAAGTATTGATTTCATTAATAAATTATAGACAGATAATTCAGGGTGCATGTGTCATTTACAAGCTGAAACAAGGCTTCTCTGAGTACATTAGGCATATGAAAAATTGATTGCTGTGAAGACAAACCAAGTGATCTACAAAATAGGTTCTCAAACTGTATTCCCCTCATCGTGACCATTTACATTCAGTGTATTTTGCACAAGATGCTCTATTTTAAATCCTCTGGCCCGAATGAGGCTTTGAGTAAGAGAACCTAAGTAGTGACAAACTGAAAATTGCCAAAGGTTTGAGGACTTTTAGGGACTAATAAAATGCATTCTAGCCAATGCACAACCCTATCCCTTTCTTTAACTCGTGGTAAAAGTAAATTGGTAATAATAATTCTGAACCATTTTTCATTGAAAGCACTTTATGAATAAAAACTTATCAATAGTGTATTTAACCAGCATTGATCCACTAATATCCTTCTATAAACAGAGTCTGTTTAATGTGGTAAGTGAAAGAGTCTCAAAGTAAAGTATAGATATACGTATCCAAGGTAATTTCTCCTTCTGGCATCTTCCTGCATTCTTCCTACTTAAATATTATTATCTCCTTATTGTGTGAGTGCTTTGTCTATTGTACGTTTGTGCATCGTGTGAAGGCAGTGGGCATGGAGGCCAGAGGAAAAGGTATTCAAGCCCCTGGAACTGGACCTGCAGGCAGTTCTGAGCTGCCAACTGGATGCTTAGAACTGAAGCAGGGTCCTCTGGAAGAGCAGCAGTTTTTCTTAACTGACAACCATCTCTCCAGGCCCTGTTCTGTATGCTTTGGATGAATAGTAATGAAATTACTTTACTCAGCACAGGTACATATTATACTAGACCTCCTATGCATGCTCTACACTGCTGAGAAGCGTCTGTGGGTGAGGCATTGTTTTGTGGCCATGATATGTTTGATCATTCTTTAGTTCATCGTATTTATTTTCATAAACTTTCTCATAGCACAGTTTTGTCAGTTATTGGTAGTAATTAGACATAATACATTTCAATAACATTTTACAAAAAGAATTTTTATCTATATGTCTAAATACCAGTGTTTTTTTTCTTTCTATAAAGTACGTTTCTCTTCATTGTATCATAATCAGAGACATGGAAATGCTACATGAAATGATGATTTGACTCTTTAGGAGGAAACATTGGTACAGATTTTTTAACTAGTCGTGGGCTGGTCCAGACTTGCAAGAGCTGCTCAGTGCAATGCTGGGAGACTAAGATCCAGAAGAAATGAAGGGTTCCATCAGAGGTTGAACGAGTTCTAACCTGAACATTTAAGCAACATTCCTATGGAATGAAAATGTTCTGCTTGTATCTGTGGCCCTTGTTGATTTAAAAATCAAAGAATTCAACAAATAAGATGTATATTCAGGTCATGACATGATGCTTATCAGATAGAAGACAACATCTGTAGACAGTACCTCTGGTGTGCTTTGGAAATTGTAGAATTCAAATTAGTTGCTAAACTTTTGGCTCAATTCAGAACACAAATATAAATAGTAACCTGATGAAATGTTCTAATAAAACGTAAAGCATACATTTCCTAAAAGCCAAACCGCCAGTGGTTTTGACTATGTTTTTTTATGTTTGCAAAGGAGTTTCAGCTAAAGAGAGAATTAAACTGAGGGAACTTGGTGGAAAGATTTAAAACCAAATTGCGATGATGTTTCACACATACCTTTGTTGAAACCATTGAACTGAATACATTCAATGCATGAATTTTATGACATGAAAAGCTTAATGAAGCTGTTTCCAAAATGATGCCACTTTAATGGGAGCTGAAGCAAAGACTTTAAAGCAGATGCTTATCTCCAGTACCAAGATCTCTGACCTCACAGGATGCGGCTGATCTCTAGTGTCCCTGGTATCTCTAAAAATGAAAATGTGTTACATTCTGTAATTAAAAAACACACATTAAAATGTTATGTGGTGTGTTTATAAAAGTATAAAGAGAAGAGAAATATATTTTAGTGGATGTGTAGTCAGGTGTGGGGGAAAGGAATGCCTGTGAGGGTGCATGCTGAGGCATCCCTTTCCCCTGAAGGACCAGGCACAGGATGGTATAGTATAGTATTTAATCGGGGCATGAGGAGAGGAGTTGAGAGAGTAGTAGAGGTGGAGAAAGGCAGAGAGAGAGAGAGAGAGAGAGAGAGACAGACAGAGACAGAGACAGAGTAGAAGCCAGCCATGAGCACATGGAGAGAAGGGGGAGGGAATGGGGAGAAAAGAAAAGGGGATGAGGGGACAGAGTGGGAGCAAGTAGGCCAGAGAGAAAGAGAGGAATTGACAAGCAGCCCTTTCATAGTGAGTCAGGCTCACCTGGCTGTTGCCAGGTAACTGGAGTGGAGCATACCTGCCTGTTGCCAAGTAACAGTGGGGCGGAGTTCAGACAGAATGCTAACATTATGATCTCTGATGAAATACATTTCTACAGGAAGGTGTTTTCCTGAATGATATCGCACAAGTGTTGTTTAATTCACATGGGGTGATGTAAGTAAAACACAAGAAGGCAGCCAATCCACTGCCCTTCAACAGTGTAGCGAATGAAAGTAAAATTGTCCCAGATGCAAAGTCCTTCTTTCTCCTTTGTGTCTTTTTGGCTCTACTATGCTGATCCTATGTATTTTTCTTTTTTTTTTTTTTCCCTCAACTCTCTCTAAACGTCTCTCTTTGTTCCTGTGATGGATTAAAGATCCTGTCATTTGTTATAAAATATTTATATTAGAATCTCAAGGAAGACATTTAGTCACTGAAAAGCTGATACTAACTCAGTGTGTCTGTTTAATGTGCTGGTTTTAGAAAATCACTGACAGATTTGATTAGCTGAAAGTGAGAAGAAAACAAAGCTCTGGATATGTGTTTTGTCTGGTCAGCAGACTTACTTGCTCAGGACACAGCTAAGATGCTCTCCCAAGGACACAGAAGGTCTGCACAGTTTGTTTTCACACTAACAACAGAGCCATCCACCATCATTCCCTATTCTAACTGGTCAAGTTAAATAACATCTAATAATCATGTTCCTATCTTGCTATATTAACACATTTTAGAAACTTGTGTTATCATATTCGAGTGGTTTTCCAAACACGTAGTTTAGAAATAATAGAATCAACAGTAGACTTTTCCTTCAACATTCAACTCTGCAAAACCAGGTTTTACTACATTGTGACTAATGCTGTTTCTACTACAGAAGCGTTGGGAATGCCATACTCAGTAAACTTACCTTGATATATGTTCTTTTTTACTTTTTAAAGATAATCTTATTCTTTTTCAACTAGTACATGAAGTCTTCAAGAATTTTCTCCCCCCCCCACTTTTAAAATCTACTTATTCATATGAAGAAGTTACCTGAAATTTTTCAAATACAACAGATTTGAGACTGTTAAGGCCAAATTATTCTGTTCTTTTTTATTATTGATATCTTTAATTGATGATACAAAAGCATGCAATTTTACATACATCAGATATCAGTTCATAGTTAGAGAAAATTAATATACCATATTACTTATTAATAGTCATGTACTAATAGAAAGCATTTGAAACTTCTAATGTTTTATCATATAGTAAATAATTGCATCATTTTCGTATAACAAATATTATGTTTCTGTTGATTTTTATTGTATCATTAATGTGTTCCCATGAGAATATTTGACAGAGGTTAATATGCCTTTTATTGATGCCTTCAATTCTGTGACCTCTTATTCATATACAAATGAGGTAAAACATTGAATGGAAACACAGTTCTAAATATTCTAAAGTATTTTAAATGATTGTCTAATGGCTTTGAAAGCAATAAACATAATCATAAATTCAAGCCTAATTCATACATGGAAGAGGATCTTTGAAATCATTCAAAGAAGTTTTTTTTTTCAAACTTTTGGGTAGTCATACAGAATTTCACAAAATATGAACTGGGCCCTAGATGTTTTTTAGTTTACTGCTTTAAACCATTTAACACCAGGTCCCAATGAAGAGTTTGTGCATTTATTTGTTTCAAAGAAAATAGCAAGGCGACTTGGTTCTGGTTTACAGATTCTACTGTGTTCCATCATATATCATGGAAGTTCATGGTGCTTTAGAAATCATTGTGGGCTATGAAGCATTAACACTGACCACCAACACCCAGTGCTTACTATGTCTGAAGGTTTGCCCAAAGTACTTCACAGATTAACGTCTTACACTCTTAGCAGTCTCTGACACAGTGAAATTGATGGTTTCATGTGGCATAAAAGAAACCTTGTCGTAGAAGAAGCTAATTACTTCTTCAGGGATGTACATATGACAAGAGTTAATGCTAATATTTAAGATATCTGTCTGTACTGGAATATGAGCATATAATAACTTACCCCATGACTCTATATGGAAAGAATATGAAATACAATTAAATTATTACATTTATTTTACCACATGTGGTCAGTCCATTGAATACTCTTTATAAAACCTGCTAATGTAACTCCATCCACAATAGGAACAGTAGGACAAGAAGAGTCTACTAGGTGTAATAAAGACAATTCTATGTAATGCTTATGACAACATTGGTAACTATACATTTCTACCTTCTTATGAAAAATTGAATCCTAGACATTAAAGTAGTATTTCTGAGTTGGCAAAACCTCTGAGGGCCACAGCCATGGTTTGAGTGTGTACATGCAGTTCATGAGTTCTTACTGCTTCTCTCTTGATCACTCCCATTGACATGTGACACTGTTCAAACAACTTTGTAATTTGGCACATGGTACAACTTATCACCCATGACTATACATATTGGGGATTTAACATCAACTGAAAGCATTTATGAATTTTCCTCTGTAGAAGTATAAAGCAGGGGCCTGAGATGCTGATCCATTAGCAAAGTGTTTGCTCTACAAGAACAAGTACTTATGTCTGAGCCTCACAGCCTAGGTAGGAATGATGGAGCATGCATATAGTGCAAGCACTACTCAGGCGAAGGGGACTGAGGCTGGTTGATATCTGGAGTCACTGACAAGACAAACTAGTCAAAGCATGAACTCTCAGCTCAGAGTTTCTGTCTCTAAAGTTAACATGGAGGGAAACAGAGGAGAATGTCGGGCATTCAACTCTATATTCCACATATTCGTGCAAGGATGAGTAAAATAGGCACACATGTATATCCTACATGTACACTTTTTAACAAATGCACATTGTGATACATTTTGGGGTATATGCCCAGCAGTGGAATAGCTATGTACTATGTCAGGTAGTACTATGTCTAATTTTCTGAGGAACCAGTAGACTGATTTCCAGAGTAGTTGTACCAGCTTACAACCCCACCAACATTGGAGGAGTGTTCCTCTTTCTCCACATCCTTGCCAGCATCTGCTGTAACTTGAGTTTTTTATTTTAGCCATTCTAACTGTTGTGAGGTTGTTTTGATTTGCATTTCCCTGATGATTAGGGATGTTGAGCATTTCTTTAAGTGCTTCTCAGCCATTTGATGATCCTCGGCTGAGAATTCTTTGTTTAGCTCTGTACCTCATTTTTCAATAGGACTATTTGATTCTCTATAGTCTAGGTTTGTGAGTTCTTTGTATATATCAGATACTAGTCCTCTATCAGATGTAGAATTGGTAAAGATCCTTTCCCAATCTGTAGGCTGCTGTTTTGTCTTCTTAACAGTCTTCTTAGCTGTACAAAAGCTTTGCAGTTTCATGAGGTCTTATTTGTCAATTCTTGATCTTAGAGCACAAGCCATTGGTGTTCTGTCCAGGAATTTTTTCCCCTGTGCCTATGTGTTCTAAGCTCTTCCCCACTTTCTGTTCTAATGGTCTCAGTGTAGCTGGTTTTATGTGTAGATCTTTGATCCATTCTGACTTGAGCTTTGTACAAGAAGATAGGAAAGGATTGATTTGCATTTTTCTGCATGCTGACTGCCAGTTGAACCAACATCATTTGTTGAAGAGGCTGCCCTTCTCCCGTTGAATGTTTCTAGCTCCTTTGTCAAAGATGAAGTGCCTGGGTATGTGGGTAAAACTTTACAATTGACATTGCTGTTGTTGCTGTTGTTTCTCATTGTTGTTATGCTTATTTCTTGTTGTTGCTGCTGCTGTTGTTTTCGCTGTTGTTTCAATTTCTCAGTACTGTTGGTTTAGCTTCTCCTTGTCATTGTTGTGGTTGTTTCTTGCTGTTGCTGTTGCCTATGTTCATTATTGGATTATCTTTATCTATGAGGTGCTTTGTTATATTTCCTTCCTCACTCCAATCACTACATCCTTATCAGTTTCACTACTCCTCCTCCAGAATTGTGATATGAAAAACACACAGAATCTTAGTAGACTGTTGCCCTCCTGTGTCCTGTTGGCTTGTCTCTTCTGGGACTCTAATCATCAGTTATCCTATCAATTCTTGCTCCCTATTTTTAAGGATCACCAAGACTTCTCTGTCATTTCTGTTTGGAACACTTAACAATGATGATGACTTATATTTTTCCACATCCATAACACAAAGTGAATCCACTGGGTTCCTAATTAAGTCTTACGGTTGTCCATGTGACATACAGCAAAAAATACTCTGGTCATCTCTCCGCACCTTCCCCTGCACAGGTGTTCCTCATTTTAGCACAAGAGGAAAATCCTGGGGTCTTCATTTATTCCCTTTCTCAGGTCCCAATTCCTGGGGCCATTCTTGGTCTTTCTGTGGTATTCAAACTTTTTGAACTCATATTTAATATACTTCTAAAATTAATAAGCAATAAAGTCAGTCACTAAAGAACTTTAAATGAAACTCCTGGGCATGGTGATACAGATCCCAAGAGGCTTGCATTCAAGTAGTAACTCCCAAAAGTTCAATTTTCTTTATTTGCAAAATGAAAGTATGAATGGATTCTACATCTGAGGTAGATTAAGTCTAAATTCAGTAAGCTAAACTTTATGATTCAGAGTTACTGCTTAATTATTGGCCACAGCTGGTTGTATTCTCTATTATTATTGTTTATTAATTAACTTTAAGTTAGCATATTCTTCCTTAATTGCTCAATACCATATTTTGTAATAACTCCAATTTTATTTAGTAATATTTACTCAGCATTTACATATTAAAAGCACAGACACAGTATCAATTCAAAATTTAATTGATCATAATGTGTCTTCTTAAATGTTCAATAACTTTTTCCTTAGAATTAATACAATCACATCTAGAGAGAAGAACACCATTAGACTTACTGGACTACCCATGATAGGGTTGGCTTTTCAGTAACATGACTAGTTAGTTTTGAATTGTTCATGCATCTGCAATCCCTTAATAGGACTCTTGCTTAAGAAACAAACTTCCGAATAAATTCACTGCATTACTAAGACACAGCTGGGTAAAATTGTTTCTGTGATCTTTCATCATTTTTCTGTCATGATTAAGTACACATTTTCCCAGGAAAAGTCACACAAAAGTGTAGGATTCAAATTAGGAATAGCATTCGGAGATGAAAATTAACATCGAGGTTGAATGCGTATTTATAACACTGAATATGTGTTCAGAGAGATGGCTTGGTACAAGGTCAACAGATCTCCATCAAGTGTTTACCTCCTCCCTTGAATTCCTCAATTATTAAAATGAATAATTCAGTTAATTGTATCAATAGTAATCATACCAGCTTTCCAAAAATAAGCAATATTCACTGAGGTGAAGAGATTATTTATACCAATTTCTTTTCCAGGTCAAAGTATCCAACTCTTGTTAATATTACTGTTTCACAATGTAGGATTATAATAAAATGTCAATCTGTGAAACTTGGCAGTATATGAAATCACCATGGGGAATCTCAAAGATTAAAGAGCAGGCTTTATTTAAGATCCTTTTTCCCTCCTAAGAGCTGTAGTACTAATTGATAAGTTGGATGGATGACAAAAGCCACACATTTGGTATGACAGTAGGAGACACTGGATAAATTGTAATCTGTATTTCCTTCAAGCCTGGAACCAAGGAGTTCAGAGAGCAGTGCTATTTAATGGCACACTTCCAATAACAAATGGAATAACTGGAAAAAGGTTTTTAATGTGTTCAGCCAACGATTTTGTGACTTTAAAAGTCAAATAAAATATTTAATAATTAGGATATCTACAACTTAGAGACTGCAAATATTGGTATGTTTTCTTCATTCTTGAAGATTCTCTTGAGACAAATTACTTCAAGGAAAGACAAAAAATTGAAGAGCCAAAGAATGGGGAGATGTAAAGCAAAAGGTTGTCTCCTGGACATAATACTCAGGAAACTCATGAACTCACTGCATCTGTGACTGTTTGAACATTGCCTGAAGACATTTGGGTCAATCAACATTTTATTCTGGCCTTGTCTAAAGGACTATTGATGAGTAATGGTTGCTGGGGAAGTGGGTCACTTTCTTCAATGGTACAGCCATTCATAAGCTGCCCTTCAGCAAATAATTTTCACAGTCAGGCTACAGACACTAATTAAATCCTTTACGCTAAAAAGAGATAGGAATATAGGGGTGATACTGTCTGGGTAAAAGGGTTTAAATGGAAAAAGGAAGAAGTAGGTGAGGGAAATAGATGATAAAATGTCTACATTTATCATGTAATTTTTACAACCACAACAGTTATAAAGTAACATGTTAATAATTAACCACTAATTAGATATTGATAAATACAATTCAAGCCTTTCTTTGAAATAGATATATCAGGGAAACTACCAGAGGCTTTCCCATTAACCAAGGATCAAGCCTATCTGAGGACCAGGCCTGTAAGTATATACATATCTCAAGACCAAGCCCTCTGCCAGTTCATCTCTAAACATTCACCTTTTGGTTCACGTTCTTGATTACAGAATCAGACCCCACTGGCTCATACCTGAGCAAGTCTACTGTAGTGGTCCCTTGAAACTGACCTTGTCCTACAGAATAAAATACCAGATCAAACCTTCTTGAAAACTAAGCCTTGCAATGTCTTGTTTTGAACACTTCATCTCCTAGGCCCACAAACAGAGCACATTGCAAACCACCAAGAGATTCTGAGTAGGATGATTGCTCAGTGATATCCTACTGAACCCAAGATTTAGAGACTAAAGTCAGTGTTTTAGGTTTCTGGGTTTCCATGTAGAGGATTATGAGTAAATAAAACACTGTGATATAGATGAAACAAAATAAATTTTTGTCCCAAAAGAAAGATACATTAACTTACTGATAAGTAACTCTATGTAATTACCTTAATATACACTGTAAGTAACAAGAAAAATTATGAAGAAAAACAACTCTAACAAAATGGAATTATGACCAAAGAACTGAATAGTTCCTCAGACAATGACGACAGCAAATTACGTCAGAAAAAAAAGAATCAGTTTATTTCAAATAAACGGATCAGAGTTATAAGGCAGAAAAAAGGAATTTAAATGAATAAAAAAATTAAGTAATTATAGGATGCTGTCAAATGAATCTATGAGTAGGTAGATAAAGAAAAATAGAAATGTACAAGTCTGTTCAATGAACACAGTGATAAGCAATTACTAAGATGCATATTGAGAAAGAAGCATCCATACATAGGAGATTGTATAAATATATATTTACTAAGACACATCATATGTGAGTTCTTCAAAAGTAAAGATAAAATGAATTTTAAATCAATAACACAGTAGCATCTTGAAGTAAGGAATAGCTACAGCATTGTTGGCAGATTAATTATGAAAATCTTTCAGGGGAGGTAAGAGTGACTTGCTACCTTGTCACATGTCTCTCTCTGCAATTTTATTTTCCAATTTGCATTTGCTAATGTTCAACAATTGGGTGAAAACACTACGTGAGAATATCAGGAGATAAACATTTCATGAATTTTAAATGAAATCCCATATTTCAGCTGTGCACTAAAATATGCCACCCCTCTCTATTCAAACTGAGATAAAATGTATTACTTTGTCCAGGATAACTCTGCTATATGGCATGTTCCCACCAGCTGCTTAGCAGGGGTCTTCTTTACCAGACTGACTTTTCTAGTATTTCAGCGTTCATGTTCAAAATATACTCACCTGACTTATTGATGGTGTGAAGCAAAGGGGAGCAATGCTGTGAACTCAAAATATAAAGAAGATATGCAGGTAGTGTTCACTGAAAATATCACATACTTGATAAAAAGGTATTTGCCTAGTTACTCTTCTTCTTATGGTTAGAATGAATTCTTTATGTACAGGCTTGTGAGCAAAAAAATATTAGGAAATAGATTCATGCTAGCTTTCTGTTGAATGGACATCAGAACTTACAGACACAGTTCCAGATAAGTACTTAAATAAGATCAAGATGGTATTAAATTTGTAATAGAACCACGAAATCCTAAAAATGTGTTTCAATTGATGGTGTCATGCTGACCCAGGAGATGCAGAACCTGTTTAACTACTTTAACAAGGCATTCACTGCAGTGAGTGAACAGGAGGGACTAACTTAAGTAAAAGATGGTGATTGGGTCTTAGAAATGACAAATCTGAAACTTCTAAAAAGAACCTACAGCCTCATGAATGCTGTTTATTGAAACTTGAATAAGGAGAAATCGGGTGTTTACCTGCAATGCACTGGGCATTTCTAACATAAATAGCTCAGAAGACCTAAACTTGAAAACATAAAGAGGGAATAGGGCATAAAACATGAAAGGCAGTGTGGGTCTGTCTCTTGGTCCTTGTGTATAAGACTGAGCCATGCTCTTATGTAGAGTGAAAAATATACACACACTTAAAAACAAAATTAACTATTATTTTTAAGTGGAAGAAAGAAGAGACCACATTCACATAACCCCCTTTAGAGAATATTGTAATTATTTTCTATTATTGTTGTTAATGTATAATTTATAAAATGAAAGTCATCATAGTTATGTATGTATATATGGGGAAGGCCATAGTAGGTCTATGTTTAGAATTGCTTATAATTTCTGTCAGCATCTAAAGAAGAAGGAACATATCTGCCATGAGGAAAAACAGCAACAAGTGTTTGTAATATGGAAAAATGATTTACTAAAAACATTTACCAACTCTGTGTCTTAGAAATGAGGAACAAAAGGGACTAATCTATGCTGTGGTAATGGAGATTGAAAAGGAGATTCTAGATCCAAGTGGACTTAATTGGTGATAAGTAGATATAAGTATTTTTAAGGGATTCTATAGGTCTTTTTATTTCATATCGAAGGGCAGTTTGCATCTTTGTCCATTGGATGCAATCTTATTGTGTGGAGGATTTGTGGATTGAGAATTTAATATATAAACCTGCTTGAAAAGCTACCGGGCTTTGGAGTCATGTTTGTGCCGGGTGTTGGCTGAAAGAAACACCCTGGTGAGGTCATATCCACCCAGGATAGAAACAACAGGGATAGTGGTGTGAACCAGGCCAGAGTTCATAGAGATGGCCTGGAGCACCAAGTGTGTGGGGACAGAATGTGTGTGCTTGGCTCCACACTGAAGCAGAGTCTACAGAGTGAGGCCGTGGGGGCCGATAAAAGATTAAGTCATCCAATTTAATAATTACCACAACAAATATATGCAAGTATTGATGACATCCCCATAAGGCATAAATGGCATCACAATGAGGCACACATGACATCACCCTGAAGCATCAATGACATCACCCTGAGGTATCAATAACATCAACCTGAGGTATCAATGACATTACACTGAGGTATCAATGACATCACCCTGAGGTATTAGTGACATCACCTTGAGGTATCAATGACATCACCATGAGGTATCAATGACATCACCATGAGGTATCAATGACATCACCATGAGGTATCAATGACATCACCATGAGGTATCAATGACATCACCCTGAGGTCTGTGCTACTTAATTTCAGGAGAGATTTCTCCACACTCAAAAAATTCTAATCCTGCAACGATGATATGTAAGTCATCTCTAATTACAGAATGAAAGTCAAGTACAAGCATGTTAAAATCATTATAGCTCTGGGAATTTGTTAATGCACAAAATATGTCAATGTCAAAACAATACTGAATTAATCTATATGAGGGTAGGTAAATGAATGGAGCTTCTTAATGCAAACCTCAATTATAATAGCTTGGAAAAGGACTAGAGGATTTATGAGACCTTTTACATATGCTTCATGAAAACTAGAAACTACAAATATATTATGAACTCACACATACTTTATAAAATAATAGTTAGAAAATGTTATTGAGTTGGCTAAGAAGATGACTCTCCAGGTAAATGTGTTTGCTGCTGAGCTTAATAATTTGAGTTTGGTCCTCAGGACTCACATGATAAAAGAAAGAGTGACTCCTGAAGTGACTGACTCCTGAAGTTTGTCCTCAAAGTACCACATATTTGTTGTGGCATGCCTGAATCCACAAAAAAATAAATTAATAAATTTTATAATATTTAATAAAAATTAATTTAAAATGCTAAATAAAAAATAAGTCTTAAAAGCACAGATAATGACCCTTAATTTCTATGAATATAAATGTCTTATATTATTGAGAAAATGACACAAAACTATAGGCTGTAAAAGGAAAGAGAATGCAGCTTTAGAGAATTCCTAAGTTATGCTGTTCCAACTTTCTGAAATGAGAGGGGTGTAAAGAAAATACATATTCATTATAAGCCATATTACATATGAATCTTGCCCTGGATCGATAGTGTAAAGACAATAACTCATGATACTTGGCAGTTACAATGAGCGTCAGCAACAAGTAAGGCAGTCAAGCACCAGGGTCAGCAACTGAAATCCAGTTCCACTAAATTGTGGCATTCAGCAGATTAGACAGACACACACACACACACACACACACACACACACACACACACACACGTGTTCTGATGGGTCTTTCAATGGAACCCTCTTTACAAGTCAAGAAACATTTATATAATGCAAGAAAGAATTTTCACCATGCTTTAAGGACATGCACAGTTTGTCATAAAAGATACTCTCCTGTAGTCAGATAGTGCTGGTGACATGTATGCAATGGTCCAAAGAGACCTGGAAAATATTCTATCAGAAACTGTAAATCAGTATAATAAAGACAGGAAATTCAGAAAATTCACAAACTTGGAAATTAAGCAATATGTTCTAGCAGAACGAGTGGTTTTAAAGGAAATTTAAAGGTACATTTAAAATATAGTTAAAAGAATAAAAGTGGAAATTATAGGATGTAGCCAAATATTTATAGAAGTAAGTAATGAGAGAGGGGGATCATAAGAACAAGAACATAGGTTATGTATACCATGGTAATTAGATGTCCGCATCTAGATAGACGTTCTTTCACAAAAATGGGAATATTTGGCACTTAGGTTTCTGTAGTGACTACTAAAAAGATCAACTTTCTGCTTTTAGTGGTTAGAGAGGTGACTCAGCTGATAAATGAATTTACTGCTCTTGTGGAGGACCTATGTTTGGTTCCCAGCACTTACATCATGTGGCCTACAAACACCTGTAACTCTATTCCAAGTGATCCAACACAGACTTCTGGACATAGCAGAAACTTCCATGCATATGGTCCAGCATATGATGTGCCACGCATGCACACACACACACACACACACACACACACACACACACACACATGCTACAATAGACAAGCATTTTCTCCATGACACCAATAGCTCTATAAGTACTTAACCTGGTTGTCCCTATTTGTATGCTAAAGTATTGACCTCTAATACTTCACAAAGGGACAAATTAGATGCCCATGTCTAGAGAACAAATTCCATTCAAAGGAATCCATCTGGGTGGCCATAAATCTAGTATGAATGCTGTCATTAATATTCACAAGAGACCTTGAGTACTCACAAAGACGTTTTTCATATGATGTTGATAATTCCAGTATTCTGGAATTAAAATGGTGTATATTTAGCTTAACTTCATTTATATCTTAAGCAATTCAATGACATGAATATTATGCAATATACACTTTATAGTCAAATACACAATTTCAGTAAATTTCATATGTGTACAGGCATTACTGATGAAATATAGCTTCCTTGTACAGTCTCATAAAACAAATAGTAAATTAAAGGATCTGTCTGTATCTTTCGTACTAAGAAATGCATAATAAAGACCATATCTAAAATTAGAATAATGGCCTTAAGACTTTCAAGAAAAGAAATTATTTACTGTGATTTATTCAAGTGCAAAGATCGGGAGGAATTTAAATATGTCAATTGAGGTTGTATACATTACACAGAAGGTCTCAAATCTGTACCATATCTAGTTTATATGATATAATCCTTCAATTTATAATAGTGCTACATCAATAATTACACCTGTTATCAAAGACATACCTAAAAGAATGAGTAATAATGGTTGAAATTTAGCCAAAACTTATTTAATTTACTTATTTTAATTATATTTTTTTAAAGTCTGTCATTACCAGCTCTTTGCCTTAGTGGTTAAAAGTATCTGCCTTAGTAGTGTTTCTCAAATTTTAAAGAAGAAAGATTATTTTATGGCCAGAGTAATTTGCAGTTGTCTCTATGAAGAATGAGAGTGATTAAAGTCTATAACACATTATCATTTTGGAATCTCAATGAAGCCAGGAAAAATGTTTTCTTCTACAGTTTGCCAAGTTTTCCAAAAAACATTATTTCCTCTAATGGATGGTCATTCCTCTAATAGTGGAAGCTACCTTGTGTTTAATCTCTGCATTGCATGGTACATGTAACAAACCATACTGTGAATAAATTTAGCTACTAAACCATCAACAGCTTCAGAAATACAAGACAGCAAAGCTGGGCACTCTCTTAACTCACAAGGGAAGCTATCGCTGGTGATTAAGTAACCAAAAGATTTGATTTTAAAAAAGACCTTTCATTTAGTATGATTTTGAGTGATACGAAATAAAATATATCTGGGTGCTAAGTCATCCATCTGTGACTATAGTGAATTGATAACAATAAAATTTAATGAGCATATGCGATTAAGCATATGGTTTGAACTCTAAGAATGTTCAAACAAATACAACCATAGAAGAATGACAACAAACTGTCAATCAGCATTTCTAGTGTGACATCAGTATTAACTATAAGGAAACGAAGCTTACATATACTGTTCTATAACCCACCATGGAATTCCACATTTTTTTTATTTTGAGACAAGTCCTTAAAATGTCATTTGCTGTGTATTCCACATATGCATATGATATATGTGTTGATTACATTTATCCATTTTATATCAAAAATTCTTATAGTATATTTTTTATTATTTCACACATAAGAACTGCATTAAAATCACTTCACACCACTTCTACCTCACCAACTGTGCTCTTCTAGTTCCTCTTACACACACACCACACACACTATGATGATGATGATGATGATGATGATAATAATAATAATAATAATAATAATAATAATAATAATCTGAGTACATAGTACATTTAATCTTCATTGTATCTGTGTGTGTAGGGTTGACACTTGGGATTAGATGTGGTTTTTAGGGCCTGGTCCCTGGAGAAGATTGACACTTCCTCTCTTGCGCCCACTGATTCCTTGAAGCTCTTCATCAGTGTTGGGGACTAGTGAAATCTCTCCTTCCATGTAGGCATGTCAGCTTGTGGCGTTGTTCAGGCCTTGTTCAGACAATGATACTGTAAAAAGTGCATCGGAGCAGTGCCTTCTTCTTTATAGAAGTGACTCTCTTACAGCAGATTCTCTGATCCTCTAGTTCTGTTCTCATCCCCTTCTTCAGCAATGCCCCCTGAGCCTTATGTGTAGGAGTTGGTAAAATGAATCTGATAGGGTTGGGATCCCCCAAATCGGCTGATCTCCACATTTGAGGATCACTATAATAATAGTCTCATCTATCAAAAGGACCAAATTTATTGGCTATTAAGCAATACTTACACTTAGTTGTGGATATGGTCATTTTATTTATTTTTCTTATGCTATGTATGTGGATGGTTTTATGTTTTGTTTTTAAATTTTTTATTTAGCTCTTTTTACATTTGATTTTTGGTCATCTTATTTCTCTTCTTTACATATTTTCCCTACGCATCTAAGTTCATGTTCTTTTTTCTTCTCTGTCTGTGTGTCTGTCTGTCTGTCTCTCTCTCTTCTCTCTCTTTCTCTCTGTCTGCATGTCTTTCTCTGTCTCTACTCTGTCTGTCTGTCTCTCTCTCTCTGTATCCCTCTCTGTCTCTCTCTGTCTGTCTGTCTCTCTGTCTCCCTGTCTCTTCTCTCTTTTTCTGTCTGTCTGTCTCTCTGTCTCTCTCTGTCTCTGTCTCTCTCTGTATCCCTCTCTGTCTCTCTGTGTCTCTCTGTCTCTCTCTCTGAATAAAAAAAGCACAGAAAAGAAAATGAAAGGAAAACCACCACAAATGGTGAAATTAAACACAAACTTAGAAAGAAAATGAATGAAAACATTAAAACATGTCAGAGCAGAACTGGTGACACACACGCACAAACACATACACACACATACACACACACACACACACACACACACACACTGGAAACAAGCATGTGTTTCTCCTGAGCCTGGTGCCTTCCCTGAGTCCTTCTACATTCTTAATTCTCAGTGATGTCCTCTTCATTTTTTCAATGCTTGCAATTTGTATGTTTAAGCCTGTGTTGAACTTGTATGTACTGTTCTAACTGCTATGAGTTCATGAGTGTCTCAGTCCTGTGACGTCTAGAGGATACTGTTTTCTGTGAGTGACCTGTGACCTCTGACCTTTAAAATCTTCCTGCCTTCTTTTTTATATAAACCCCTGAGCCTTAGGAGTCATAGTTGATAAAGACACCTCTTTTACAACTGGGTGCTTCAAAGTCTGTCACACTCCTCACATTGTGCAGTTAAGAACATCTTCATCAATTACTATCTACCTTAAGGAGCATCTTCTCTGATGAGGGTTGAGCAATGCTCAGATATATATGGTTACATCAATGTTTCATTAGAAATTATTTCGTAGCTGTGTTCCTTTAGCAGAATGGTAATTCTCCCCTAGGCCAATAACCAGACCATCTTAGCTTTTTGGCACATTACCAGTATTGTGTATGGATCAGATCAGTGTGGCTAGTTACAGTCATAATATTTGTGCCACTAATGCACCAGCATGTCTTACAGCCAGAGCTCTGTAGGGTTGAAGCTCCTAGCTGGGAACATTTTCCCCATGTTCAATGATACCCAAATGCTGTATTTTTGGAAGTAAGGCTGTATCATCAGTTTATGAAGAATAATTGCCAATAATCTTGCCGATAGTCTTTTAAAGTAGGGTAGTCTTTGGGACCTTTTGCCAATGAATCATCAATATTTAGCCAGTTCTTTTCATTGGAGGTTTTATTTGGTGGTGTGATGAATTCAAATTGGTATACTTTCTTGTCATTTGGTGGGTAACCCCCATATACTCTCCATGGTGAATTTCCACTTCACATTCACTCTCTTAATTACATGAATATGGGTGTTTAAACTTATTTTTAATTTTCAAAGATTACTTATTATCTCACTTTGTTTGTATGAAGTGCTTTGTAGTTTTCTTTAGTTTAGTTCTCATGAGTTCTGTTTATGATGTCATGTATCTGGCACCTTACTAAGCCATCACAAGACATTGAATCCTCTGGATCTTGAGTTACAGGTGATTATAGGCCATCCTGTGGGTGCTAAGAATTTAATTCAGGTCCTCTGAAAAACAGCAAAGACTTAAAACACTAAGCCATTTTCTGAGACCCTTCATATAAGTATTTAGAATGTAGTGGAAGAATATACCAGTAAACATATTTTCAATCAGTCTTTCCAAATTAAGACTCATCAGGGATAGCATGAGCTATAGCAACACGTGCTGATTATAATAACTTTTGTTCTCTCCTTTCCTGATCCATGATTGAAGCAGAAAAGATCAACTCAAAATAATTATCAACAGAATGAAACAGAATTATCAAAAGAATGAAAGCAAAGCATTACATGAAATTAAGTTATATGATTATTGGAGTCAACAGCAGGATTAGACATCATCTAAAATTTCAGGCTTTCTGATTTAGAGATGAGGGAAATCAGCATCAAATCAGTCACAGAAGGGTTTGATTTTGGTAATTTCTTTTTTTTTAACAACTTTATTTTATTAAACAAAGATAAATGTACAGATTTTAAGCATTTTTTGCATAAAATTATACAATACATTTTTGTCAGTACTTTTTTCAGATTTTAAAATAATTTTTACATAAAACTATATGCATATATTTTTAGTCAGTACTTGATTTTTTTCAAGGTTTGATTGTATGCATTGAAAACTTAATAGTTACAATGAGCATAAAGTACATGTAAAACAAAATGTAACATGGAAATAGTCAAAGTTTTCTTGTTGTGTAAAGATTTTTTTTGTTTTGTTTTGTTTTGTTTTCTTTATTTCTTGGACTTCATACAGTCTATGAGTTGTTTCTGGGGCAGTGCGAGCCTCTGGGGTTAGCATCCCACTATCAGTGACTGCATATTATATCTGTTCTTTTGTGACTGGGTTATCTCACTCAGGATGATATTCTCTAGATGCAGCCATTTTCTTAAGAATTTGGTCAAGTCATTGTTTCTGGTGGCTGAGTAGTATTCCATTGTGTAAATGTACCACAATTTTTGTATCCATTCATCTTCTGAAGGACATCTGGGTTCTTTCCAGCTTCTGGCTATTATAAATAGAGCTGCTATGAACATTGTGGTGCATATATCTTTGTTGTGTACTAAGGTGTCTCTGGGGTATATACCCAGAAGTGGAATAGCTGGGTCTTCAGGTAGTATTATGTCCAATTTTCTGAGGTATCACCAGACTGATTTCCAGAATGGTTGTATTAGTTTGCAACCCCACCAACAGTGGAGAAGTTTTCCTCTTTCTCCACAACCTCGCCAGCATCTGTTGTCGTCTGAGTTTTGGATCTTGGCCAATCTGACTGGTGTAAGGTGGAATCTCAGGGTTGTTTTGATTTGCATTTCCCTGATGGCTAAGGATTTCTTTTCTTCGTGTGTTTTCCTTATGGCCATTAAACTGTGACTCCTCGCCTCCTCTTCCTTCAGCCCTCCTCATATCATGGCACTGCTTCATTTTTCAATGCCTTTACTTTCAATTTGTCTTAACTGTGTGATTTTTACATCCTTAGTTCAAAGAAGATAGTCTGCAAAAAGGAAAGAGGGCTTAATGTCTTCCCTGCCAAGTGACTGACAGGGCTCATGTGAGAAAGCTGCCTACCAGGGCTAGGCATAGTGTGTAAAAGGACAAACAGAAGAGGAAAACTTGACTAGGCAGAGAGAGGACACAGAACTAACATTTATGGAAGCAGGTATGACTGTTGAGGCAGCAGGTGACTAGGGAAGGAAATCGGAAGTACAAAGCAAAACACAGGAGTGAAAACACCTGCAAATCAGAAACCAGATACAGTTTGTGTGAGCCACTGAGGGACTATAACCAGTGCGACCTTGTCCTTTAACTCATTTCCTGCTCTGTAGCTCAGTGAGGAATGTGCTCAGGAGTACGTTGTGGTATCTGGCCATGATTGTTGAATGCTCTTCGAAGGTCAAGTCCTGAAAGATTCCTCGTGATAAGGAGACATACTTGTATGGACTAGTCCTGATTAACACTTATCACTGCATAAATATTGGCTAGGAGCTCATATTTCCAGAGTTTCTAGATTCTTTGATTAAATACAGCATCTGCATCATCAAAATATTTTCAAATATTTTTAACCAGGAAGCAGAAAAAAACTAAGGAAGCAGAAGTCATGATATCTGAAAAATCTCCAGGAATTTGCCATGCTTTTTCATATGGTAGTGTCACAGATCCAAACCAATGGTCTGTGATTTCATTACTAATGGTCAAAATCAGCTTCATCATACAGATATATTTCTATATTTTCACGAACAAAAATTTATCAACATAATTCCCTGTATTTAAAGTTTAATCAATGTGTGTTAAAACACAGATATACACCACACACACACACACACACACACACACACACACACATACACACACACACACACCAAATCTGCTCTTCAAAATTATTTTTTATAAATATTTTATATTATTTTTTGGATTTCAATTAAAAAACTCTATAAAACATTTATGAGGAGCTGGCGAGATGGCTTAACTGTAAGAGCACCATTCAATTCCTAGTCCTAAGTGGAGGCTTTCAAGACTCTAACTCAAGCCCAGGGGAGCTGACACCTTCTTCTTGCCTCTTCAAGAACTGTATGATACACAGCCATTCAGGCAGTCACTAATAAAAGTAAAATAAAAATAAATAAACTCATGCTTTGTTGGTGATGGTTTTACAAGAAAACTACCTAAACATGAAAGATTCATTATGCTAATGAGTCTATGTTTCAAAAAAGCCCACGTCACACACCCTGAGCTGAAAGGTACCTTTTGTCTGCCTTTCACTAAGTGTGAAAAAGAATCCATCATCCCCACTGTATACAACCCTGGGTGTGATCACCAACGTTGCAGTTATAGAAGTGACTGTGACCGAGTTGGGTCTTGTGGCACAAGGAGACAAGGTGATTTGGGGAAAGTATGCCCAAGTCACCAACAATCCTGAAAACGATTGGTGCATAAATGCGTGTTTGACAGTGACTTCACACACGTCATTCAACTCACTATTGAATACACACAGTCAGGAGAACACCATAGCTGTGATCTTCCACCAAGCAGCCTTACCCCATGTGCAGTCAAGAGGTATTTCCTAAATTGTAAAGGAAAATAAAACACTGCCTTAGTTTTTACTTGCCTTGGGGTACCACCTAACACTCGAAGTGTCCGTCTTAGGGTGTAATTATGATATGGCACATATTTTAGTTTAGTTTTTTAACTTTAACCCATGAAAATAAGCCAGTACATTTTTGGTAATTTTTAATATCTTGGTTGTTTTTAATATGTAGTGAAATGATTCTCACACAAATATAACTTGATTGACTTTTGAAATCTCTCATACTTTTAAAGCCTCTTAAAATATCGTTTATTTTTAAAGGTAAATTGAATATTTAATGGTTGGCCTTCTGATTAGAATTACCAATTGCTGTGGAAAGGCAAAGACCTTCATGTCTACTCCTGTCCTGTAGAAAGGGTACCCTCAGATGGGCCAGGTGTTAGGGGAAGGATGAAGAGAGTGGGGGGCAAGGGAGATGCCTCTGGGGGGCCCATGTTGGGAATCCCTTCCCCCTGAGGGACCAGCCACACAAAGGTATAGTAGAGAATAGAGTTTATTCAGGTCATGGGAGAGTTAAGAGGGTGGTAGAGGCAGAGAGAGAGAAAGAGGAGTAGAGAAGTAGAGGCCAGCCATGAGCAGGGAAGAGGAGGGGCAGGGGTGGGAGAGCAAGGCTGCAAGAGCACAAGAGCAAGAGAGAGAGGAGGGGTCAAGCAGCTCCTTTTATAGTGTCAGGTCACTGGGGTGGAGCATACCTGGCTACTGCTGGGTAATTGAGGGGTGGGGTATACCTGGCTGTTGCTAGGTAACTGAGGGGTGGGGTTTACAGAATCCCAACACCAGGTGCATCCAGTAACATCCTAATCTTGCACCTGGAAGACAGAGGCAGGAGGATGGCTTTGTGTGCCAGGCTGACTAGGGCTATACACAAGGCCCAGTGTCTGAAAGACAGACAGAAGGCGGCAGACCCCAGGTTGTGCCTCCATCTCCTGTGCTTCCCCTTCTGTTGTATGGTGGTGGAAGGCCCTTGGGTCAAGAGCGACATTTTGTTGAGCCAATTTTGTGTACATTTACTGGAGAAGTGGTCTTTGGAAGGAAGCGGGAGCTCCTCGGCTGTGTTTCATTTGCCTCCAATAAGCAGGAGTCAGCGTGGGGAGGTGCAGCTTAGAGCCGGCCTCACTGCTGGCTGTAGCTTTGAGCTCTGGCACCATGGTGCAGCAGTGTGCCTCACAGCAGCCTGACCGGCCAGTACAAGCATCGAATAACAGAATTCGAAATGTAAGTACAAAATTCTCTTTTTAAAATAGTAGACTCAGATTACAGGTTAAGTCATCACCGCGCAGTAATAAATGTTTGCTACGGTGAGTTTTATTAATAGAATGGTTTAGACAATAAATCTTTGCAATTTAAACTTTTAACTCGTTTATTGCAGTTATTTTATGTCTACTAGACTCTGCCTCAGAGATGGGTAGACTAAAGTGGCTAGAAAGCACCAAGCAAGCACCGGGCAAGCACCGGGCGAGCACCGGGCAAGCACCGGGCGAGCACCGAGCAAGCAGGGCTCGCTCTGGCTTCCATGAGGAGTTATGGTAGTGCTGATGCTCTAGTTTACCTTGTGTGGTGCTAAGGGTTAGGGTTAGAGACATATCACTATCACATTACAGAGACAATTACAAATTTATTCTCTTTTTAATATGGAGGTTGAGTGAATTTGTATAGTCATCATTGTAGGCAAACTAACATTCATGGAAAAGTTTGTAAAGTTTTTATATCCTGATGAATATAATGTGAATTTAGGCCTATTCCATGTACAGCTCTTTGATGCAGTTAATTCATAAATTGCTGTTAGCTTATCACTGTTAATCTGTGGCCACACAGTAGTTCTCACAAGCTTTTAAAACTCCAAAAAAAAAAAAAAAAAAAAAAAAAAAAATTACATATTTTCTTAAAAATCAAGCAAACAGAGAGGGAGGAAAGGGTTTATAATTTGGCTTACACTTCTATACCATAGTTTATCACTGAAGGGAGTCAGGACAGGAGCTCAAGAAAACAGGGCAGGGACCACAGACCAGAGATGCTCACTGGCTTGCTCCCTGTGACTTGTTCAGCCTGCTTTCATATAGTACCAGGACCAGCAGCCCAGGGATGGTACCACCCACGGTGAGCTGGGCCTTCTTCCATCTATTACTAATTTAAAAATTACCTTAGAGCCAGATCTTCCGAAGCCATGTTCTCCACTGTGGCCCAATCCTATCTGATAACTCCAGCTGGTATCAAGCCATGTAATTAGCAGCACAATTGGACTCTCCCCGGAGGTAACTTTGAACACATATGCTTTCTATTGTTGATTCAACAATACATAGTATTGTAAAGTAACATTCCATTCTTCATATCCTCTGCTTTTCTTGTGGTCAGTTTACTCATACTTGGCCTGGATCACAGTAGGGCCTATTTAATGAATACAAAATTTGATGGGGTAATACTACAATTTGGACCATTATATAACTTAAATTATTTTTTAAACTTCAATACAACCTTGTAAGGGCTTCTCACACCATCTCAAACATGTTTCCTGATATTAAAACATAGTTTGGATTTGTTTCCACACACCTCTAAAATGAAATTCAACTGCACAAACACAAACCACATTGCCATGCATTTTTGTAAAGGTGCTAATACCATCTATATCCACTTGGCCATTCACCTCTGTGCTCAAGTGCATTGTGAATGATAGAATTCACACGGTTCTGGTCAAGGTTTTAAAAGTTGAAATTTTATTGCCATATATAGAAAACTACGTTTTCTATGTGTCTGTTTCATGAGTTACTTGAAATAAAATCTGTAGATTGTTGGTGCATGTAAATGAAAGAAATGCCTTTAAGTAAGAACCATTTGCTCTCCTGCGTATGGCATTCTCAATAAACTTTGCTAAGATTTGAGGTTTGTGGTTCAGTTCCAAAAATTATTATATTTGATATTATAGAGCACTTTATAGATTCAAGGAATAATTATAGAAATCATAATACTGCAACCCAATGATAATTTGGAATCATTACCTGTTTACTAAGTCCACCTTTTCCTTTTTCTCTTCTACATTATTCTTTGGACCCCTTGTATCCAAAAGTTTTGAAGTACACTGACATCTGCAATTCAACACTACTGTGTAATAATTCCTTGTTTCTTCTTGCCCATAGGATATTGAGAAACATTTTATTATATACATATTAGGTGGTTTCCAGGACACTGGTTCCATTATTACTTGATGAAACGTATTTTCACAGTCCAAAATAAAGACTCTTGTAAGAATCACAACATTGCAGACACAGTTCTAAAAGTATCTGTGTAGATTGAGATATAGCCTTTGAAAGAGGGAATAATAGGCTATCTGGTGTAATTTTAAAGACATGAAAAAAAGAACTCTAGACACTGATTTGTTCTAAAATATTTCAGTTATAATGATATGAAATATGTATTATACCAACATTATGTAGATATGGCAGAACTTGCTAATTGTTTCCAAAAATAATTTAAAATACTCGAGGAAACTTTTAGTCAAAGATATGGTAGCATTCAATAACATGATCAAAATCTAAATGACCCTTTTTGTTGGATAATATTATTAAAAATAATTAGAGCTAGTTGCTAATAAAAGAGGTAAGATAGAGCTACCAACCTCATTTTTTCAAATGAAAATATCAGTTTGTTTTATTCAGTATCATGCTCACTGATTCAGATGCTGATGTTACTCATATTATTGGTTTGCATTATAAACGTAGAGTTCGGGGCATCCTAATAGCTTGTAAACTATTTTTAACATTCTCAATTTCCAAAACATTGTAACCTACAGGTTTTTAACACTCTAATAGACTGTTAATTATTATGCTCTGTAAATTATATATACTTTACAAACAGAAAATCTAGTGTATATAAGTATCCAGGAGCATGGTTGCCCTTGCAGAGTGAAAGAATCCATGGTTTAATAAATTTGAGTAGCTTCAGAACTGTGAATAAGTCATTACTCAGGTAATTAAGCATATATCCTGTAACTATGGTGACAGGTTAATAGTGACTAATGAAGGAGTTCTTCAAAGTGTGTTTCCTTTCTCCCAGTGTGGTATGTGCCAGGACTTTAGTTGAATTGGGGACTCTTCTGAACAGTAGCTGGCTGGCTATATCTCCTCACAGACTTGTGATGTTGTCATGATGTTGACAGAAATGGGCTAGTTGAACAACTGACTTGCTTACAAAAGATGTGTAAATATTGCATAATGTAAGGCATTAATTGAGTCTTTTGATTCCACTGATTAAAACTAAGTGCCTTCTAAAGGAATTCTGAAGGTTCTTGGGGGTTAGTTTAATCTCATTCAATGAAGGGTCACCATCTTGAACAACTTTCAAAGTGTGTTTTGAAGATACTTCCTAAACATCATGTGAGGATCATGTTCCTAATACGGGGAATTTATTAACCATCAAAGAAAGGGATGTCTTCATCAGTCAGAGAACCCTAATGGTATTTATTTCTGACTAAATTATTTTTAAAAAGACCACAAAGGAATGGCATCCATTTAAAAAAAATCTTTAGTTATGAATATAGATAAGAGACTCTCACTTATTAATGCATTTAATCTCAAATACAACTTTATGTTGTACAATGTATAGCACAGAATATTAACATTTACAAAATTTAAAACCAAATGCTACGAATGCCATTACTGAGTATTGAACAAATACACATTTTAAATTTCCATGAAAATAAGATAGATATTCACTGAGGTAGTAATACCTGTTTCCTCTAAGATGCTTAAATGTCTTTAAAACAATACCACTTCTATTTGAGATTTTTTTACATGTATAGAATGTTGTAATTAATTAGCAAGTACAAAACTTGGGATTGCTTGAAATTTACAAGGATAGCCTATACCAGCCATTAGATACATTTCTTACCTGATTGCATATGTGGATTTTGGGGCTAAAATAAGACAGAACATCTTTGTCCCTGTTTTCAAAATGGATTTTGAAACCACATCTGAGGGAGCTCAGATGTCTAAATGCTCTTTGGCAAGCATTAAAACGGCATCTTGGTTCTGTTTAGATGTTATTGATTTTTATATTACAAGCAGATGAAAGGTCTTCTGGGAGATTCTGTTTTATAATTGCTGCAGTGACCTCGTAGTCCATGACTAGCCAGGGCAAATGTTGTTTGATCAAAACCAATGTCAAGTACACATTTATTCTCCAAACTTGTTTGTTATAGTGGAGAGGAGGGGTGAGTCACTGAGTATGAAAAGAGATATAGAATAATATGACCTATAAAGAGAAGCAGTTGCTTTCTCAATAACTCTCAATTCAAATGATTCTGAGTCTGGATTTGAAACTCTGTGGCTTGTCAACCATTAGACTAGACAAATCAATAACTTCTGAGAGAAGCCTGAGCAGTTGAAAGGCGGGCTCTTGTTTTAGGGCCAGGAATGAAGCTCTGCAAAACAGACCAAATGCCTTTAGTGTGAGCACATAGCAGTGTAACACGTGGCATTCACATATAGCCTACCCAAAGCAGGGCTTGCATTCACAAATTCCCGTCTACCTTCCCATGCTCCCTTCTGTTGCTTGTTGTTGAACTTGGAGAGCCAAAGGAGTCTCATTTGGTCTTGAGAGGTAAATTCTTTCCAACATCAAAAGCAGTCCTCATATTTGATAAATCCAGTTTTGACTTTATATTTCCAAAGCAAGAAGAAGAGGTTTTGCTGTGGGCTGTAGGACTGCATTCTTTAGTATGTCCTTGGTGGGATACCAAAAGGCTCTGGAGCTAAACTTCAGCTCACAATTTAACTGCTTTAAAGTTAAGTATATATAAAAGTTAAGATACAATTTTACTTTAACTCTTTCCTAAGGCTAAACAATGGAAGTGTTATTACATTCACATTGCTCAACAGGACACAAAGAATTATCAGGTTGTCACCTACATTTCCCCGCAACATTCCAAGAAAACACCCAGATTTTATCTCCCATTGGAGAGTGTATGCTACTGCACTGTTTTCGACGATGTAGTTCCCTCCTCATTCACACCACTTTATTTCCATCCTGTTATTTCTCCCTTCCACTGAACAATTGAAGGATCCACAACTGTATCTTGTTGAGAATGTCTATAAAAGGTAAGTTTTCTTCATAATTATCTTCACTGCTACCCCTGCCATCCAGAAAACAAGGAAAGTGAACAACTTACTCAGGGTGTTAGAAATCCGGTACAGTTCTTCTCTAAACTAGGAACTCATTGGCAACCTGATAGAATTTTTTAGACATTAACTCTGCTTTGCTTTTAGGCAAACCTCTATTTTTATCCTTTTCTTTTTTTACATAAAGCGTGTACCTATAGTCTATACCCACATTAACAATTCTTGTTTAGAAGCTAAGGATGATTTTGGCTTAGTTTTTAAAAATCACATCTCTCTCTTTTTCATCATTTTCAACTATCTAGCATGTTTATCATTTATCTATCCATCTATTATCATCTAGCAAATTATCTATAATTTATGTATCTATCATCTATCTACCTATCAACAAACTATCTACCATTTATTGTTTTTTTTTTAAATGATAGGTTTTAACTACATAGTCCTGGCTGTCCTGGAACTCACTCTGAGACCAGGCTGGCCTGAAATTTAGAGATCTTCCTACCTCTGTGGGGATCAAAGGCATCTAAAGCCATTGCCCAGTGAAATTTTTATTTTAAATAGGCTATGTTATAAAAATTTGACTAATTTATATCTCAACATCTGTTGAAATTGAACATTATATTTTTCATGAAAAATTATTTCTTAACTCCCAGTAAAGATGGTATTTATTTAGAATATATTTTAAATTAAACACTCTATCCTAATCATTCTATATAATACTTATCTAAATCTAAACTGCAATCCTAATCAGTTCAAGAGATTTCGAATTTCCATGCTAATTTTCAAATCCGCTTACAATTTGTTACGCTACTTAGGAAATTAAATTAAAGAACCTAAATACTTTGCAGAATTTAAACATTATGATTCAGTATAAGATTACTTTATTTATAAATATATCTATTATTATCTTTGAAGTCCCTAAATTGGATTGTTCCTGCATGTTCAGTACTGACCAGTTCTGTTTTTCTGTGGGCTAAAGATTGATAACCATCAGCAACAAGCCTAAGCTTCACCTCGACAAGGTCAGCCATGAATCCTGCCTTCCTCTGTGCAAAGAGTATACTTCCACACCTCTGACATTAGCCCTGCCCTGTATCATGTGTTTTAGTTAATGGAAGACTGTCTGAAATGGATTAGTACCATTTGCAAGTTCATGCAATCAATGACATTACTAGTTTTCAGGGTGGGAAAATCTTGCTGCAAATATCAAATGCCCTGCATACAGGCTCCCATAATACAAAATGATAAATGATCTGACTTCAGCACACATCCTTCATTAAAGTGTAAACATGCACTTTGGGACATTCAACTGTGTGTGCCTTATCATGTAGAATAGACTTGGGCAATTGAACCACTTCCCACATAAAACTAAATATTATTCAAAATATTTTCACAAACAAATTTTCAAAATATAATTTTCTTTATTGCCACTTTCTATTGATTTATTATTTTCATCTGTGAATTTGTGTGTATGTGAGAGGATGCACACACATGTTTGCGAATATATGTGTAGGCAAGGAAGATGTTGGCACCGTTCTTTGGGCATTATTGCTAATTTGGTGGGACAGGGTCTCTCACCAGCCTGGAGATCACCAATCTTGCTGTGTTATGTGTTCAGCAAGCAACAGGAATCCCTCTGCCGCAACTTTCCCAATTATTGAATTACCCATATGTGCCATTGTTCTAGGTGATTGTTACCTGGCATCTGGTATCCAAGAAAGGTTGGCATTCTCATAAGGCCAGTCCTGAAATGCCTGAGATACCCTGCTAAATCAGCACTTTTAAATGGTGTTGTTTTATACTCAGAGTAAATTGTATAATAAAGCTTTTGAATAATTTGTTGTCATATAGAGATAATGCTATTCAATGCACAAAGCAATTAAAAGCTTCAGAACCAACTTTAAACATCCTGGTTTCTTCCCCTTCTGTGGTTTTCTAAAACATTATTTACTCCTTTGAAAAACACACTATTCCTTATTTTTCTTATACTTTTCCATTGTTGAGTTCCTGACATGAGAGTCACATCCTCAGAAATGGCTTCTATGATATGTTAAATAAGGTTTCTCTTTCAGTATGGGCCTTAAAAACTTACCATAGTTTTTTATTCCATCGTGGTTCTGAGCTTAAACCCAGTGCTTTGTGATTTCTCCACAGTTACTTATCAAATAAAATATATAGAGAGCTTATGCAATAATGCTGTGATTATATACTTATTTATATACTTATGAGGTTTGTATCATCTGTATTCAAATATAAGCCCCATGAAGCTAGGGCAAATGTTTGAATTACCTACTATAGTTTGCACAGAATTCAGGACAGTGCAAACTGTTTGTAAACATTTACAAATTTTATAAATATGTTTAATTTAGGAAATCAAGAAATATACATTAGAAGTTTCTCAACATTTAAAAATTATCAGCCAAGTGCAGAAAGAGTATTTATACACATTTAAGTATAATCACTGTTGGTCAAATTAATAACTTCAAAGTTTTTTATCATACACAATTTTTGATGTCCTTCTTTAGCAATCGGTGATAAATATTCACTAAATTCTCAGGTATTTCATCACAGCTTTCATATTTCAATCTACTAACTTGATATTTTCTATACGGTGACTATTCATCATACTTCATCTATAGTAGTGGAGATTGTGAAGCAACCTTAATATGTTAAAGGATTAGACCAGCTCAAAGCTATTTCCTGACATGTGTCTCATTGACTTATTCTCTGTGTCACATCAGGTTCAGTGCATCCACAGAATGCTGATTGTTGTCACTAAAAAACGAGCGAACAGGAAATGTGAGTTGCTTTCCACTTCTTAGCTCATAATGGAGGCTCTGTCCATCTCTGTCCCATTAAGCATTTTGGAAAAATGTCCCTGGATGTAACAGTCAGGATCATCTCTATCCAAGCAGCTGTGTCTGCTTTTGTAAGACCCTCACGGCCAAGTCCTGTGGACCTTCTCTCACGCAGTAATGGGTAGCCCATGCTTACAGTCCCTCACCAGAGTTTGCTGCTCCCCCTTCCTATATCTCTGTCTATATGTAATTCTTCCCAAGCTATATCCTAGTCTCCTGATCCCAAGAAGAGTATATAAACTGAAAAATCCAATAAATGGTCACTTCATCAAAGTTTTCAGGGTTTTTAAATATTTTCAAAATATTAACAAACAGAAGCATGGAGGGATGAATTTGGTAGCACAGAAGAAAAGAAAATTAAATATTAGTACAAAAAAGAAGGGTCACAAATGCAAAGAATTCTTGTCACATAACTTCAACATGATCTTTACTTGTCTGGAAAAGGTAAAGAGGAGGAGCATGGACATTGCTAATTATTTTTAACAATAAAATAATGGGCATGGCCGTTAGATTGCTGACTTATTTGATTAACTGTCTACTAATGGATCAAAGTTTCATATATTTAAATATTTGAGAATCTGATATAGACCAATTTTATCTTTCTTTATTACAGAATATATGGGTTGGGTGGTATGACAAGAAAAATTTTGTCCTTCCACTAACATCCCCTATAGGAAAAGCACATATATAGTTTCATAAATTCCATGCTGAGATGCATGATGATTTTCACCAGTGTGAGTAGGTGTCTGGGGAAGTTCAACATGAGGCTTATCAGCATTGCATTCCATCTCCTTGAATTTTTCTTTTTTTTATTTTCAATTTTGTTTTTCTCCTATGTCATAAGCTTGCTAGTATCCCAGACATGGGCTTCTTTCTCAGCCTTGTCCTGGACTGAAGTGGATATTAAGTAGAAACAGTAGAAATGATGACTGATTTTATAATACGCCAGGATTTGTGTCTCAATGCTCTATATTCTTCAGAAGATTTTTTGCAGAAGTTTTACTCACAAACCTCTCTGAAAATAATGTGAATATGATGAAAGCTGGATGCTTCCGGTATGAACAACGTGGATGCAGTAACTCTGTGATGATGGTAGAGACACATTTCATTACACAAAATTCTTAGTTAGCAGTTAGACGATGGTCTTCCCTGGAGTGCTGTGGAGAAATGAACAAGAAGAACCTTTCCCAAATACCATCTGCAACGTCTGATAATAAATTAATTCCTAAATATTTTGACAGGTTTAGAGAAAATATACCAAGCACAAAATGGGGGATAGTAGCCATTCTTACAGAATAAAAATATGGACGTATTCTAATGTTCAAAAGTAGAAATTGGTAAAAATAAATCATGACCTCTGAAGTGGCATTTTGGAAACCTTGAAGATGATTTTAGAGGAATTGAGGGTAGCAGCAATGGTTCAGACAAAAAGAAAACAACAGAATAGAATTATAAATAATCTATGCCCTTATTCTATTTGAATTATAAATGCACATGAACATGAAAGAGAAATAAATCAACATTTTAACAGTTGTTAATAACAAATCTGAAGAATTACCATGCATTGCTCTTCAACAAGGCAAACTATTATGTATTTCACTACAAATAAAATCTGGGAACAACAGAAGTATTAGATAAGTTTCTTACTTCCTTATATAGGAGTTCAGCTGTTCTGTTGTGGATTGTCCTGGAGCTGTTTGTATTTTGTTGCTATTTCCACTTCCCCAAGAATGGCCCCATAGTCAGGTGACTTCATCAGAATCCTCTTCCCATTTTAGTTTGGAAAATAAAGGTGAGAGTTGGTGAGTGGGCAGGGGAAGGAAAGGTGGAGCTGGAGGGTTATAGAGAGAGGAGGAGGCAGGGAGAGGGGAGGAAGATGGAGCTGAAACACGTGGACTGAAAAAACCACAAGTTATAAGAATTTTCTTAGCAGGGAAAAAAAGTAATGTAGTGGTAGATCTGCCTTATGTAGGCTCGCTGCTTGTGTTCATATTGACTGAGTTGTGTTTCCATTTGCACGGGCTTATTTGGGCAGGAGAGGCAGCTCCAACACTGTCACAGTATTGTGTGCATACATGGAAATTCTTTCCTTTGCTTTTATTCGAAATGGTTCTTTGACTCATGGTTTGAGCGCTATGGGTTACTACAGGTTTCTTATTTTCAACAGTGGTTTAACTCTATTTTTTTTTTTTTGTAGTTTAAATATTGTGTTGATGATATTGATAAACCAAGAAATTCTAACTTTTAACAGTAAGGGGGAAAATCAAGTATTTCAAGTAAATTCTCACAATCTCTGTTTCAAACTAATATTGAAATGGATAAATATCTGCAATTAGATATTATGTAATGATTAGTTCCAGCTGGGACTGTTGGTAATTATGTCACAATATGATTTCTTCTAAGATATCTCACAGGTCATTGATAAATAGCAAGGGGGGACAGAGGATTAACAGTAATTATTGCAAAGTGGTTTGCTATTAAATTAATTGAATAAAAAGTAATTAGATTATGTATAATTTTCAATAGCTACTAGAGTCTAAGCTTTAATTAAACTGTCACAGTCCTCATTCAAAAATGAATACTTGAACATTAACTATTTTTAAACAACAAGAATAGCAGGATATTGATGAGAACACAGAACACCAGCTTCAAATTGGACACTCCATCAGACTGATTGCCAACCAATTTCCCCACAGTGAAATCATTGGGAACAAGTGTAGAGCTCGAGCAATCATTTGCAGACTTTTCAAATATTATCACTTGATAGGAAGTCAATTAGAATCGATTAAGAAAACACAATTGTTAAACAATTAGCCAGTGTGGGTGTAGTAAAGAAAACCTATGTTTTTAATTTTGCTTGTAAGCTTTAAAGTGAATATTCCCTAGTGATATCATAAGTGAAATGTTCTTGAACATTTCCGTATCTATCCTAAAAGATGTTAGATGTATATTATTCATGTTTATTTCTGTTATTACTATGAAGTAAAGATGAATAAATGGAGCTGGGGAGACACATCAAGGGTTAAAGACAGTCTTATTTCAGATAACCTGGGTGTAGTTACTGTCACCCACATCAGGCAACCCACAACCACCTGTAATTCAAGTTCCAGACTATTTTATACCATTTTCTGTTCTCCACATGTATCTGCACTTGGGGGGGGGGTCACTAAATCACATAGGAACATAAATAAAACATAAATCTATATGTAAAAGAAATCTGAAATATCTGATATAGAATATATGGAGATGTTTTTAGATATTCATAATACATATATGATTATTATAGCAGATATATGTTCATGCAATCAAAGTAACTTTCATATTTACATACACATAAAATAAAATAAAAAGCTGAATATATTCAGCTTTTATTACAAATCTTTTATTTTTGATTGTGTGTATATATGTCTCTGTGTGTGTGTTTGTGTGTGTGTGTGTGTGTGTGTGTGTGTGTGTAGGCAAAACTTGCAGAATTTGAAGAGGAGTGAAACAGGCAACAAGGATGAAGTTGTAGGTGGTTGTGACCTTCCCAGTATCTACTGAGATCTAAACTCAGGTCTTGGTGACAAAGGTATTTAAGTGTCACTTTTATTTCCTCAGATGAAATGGTAAGAGCCATACCTAAGGTTTATAAATAGGTGACTTGGGTATTTCTTTGCCCAGAGTATTTCTATCTATCCCTAGGTTTAGACCTCGAAGCTTCTATCCTCTGTACAATCTAATATTCTGATCCCAGATCTTGAAGGCTTCAGATAAACGTTCATCTGTAAAGGTAGAGAGTATATTTCAGCATCTTATTATTGAGCAAATTAACCCTTTCAAGGTTTTTCTGAAATCCTGCTGGCTGGTTCAACTCAGCTGTTCTGGCTCAAACTGCTCTCCAAACTCACTGATTCACACTGGTTTCTTGATCTTCTGACTGACTGGCTGTGCTTGAAAAAACTGCCTCTCATCTGAACTGACCTACACTGACTGCAAAACAGAAAAGAAATGGATGGAACGGCCTGAACACAACTTGACTGCACTCAAGTGAACTCAATTCCAATTCTCTTCCTGTGCTGCTCTTAATGAGCCTTTCTTTCTTATCTGTTCACATGAGGGTTGAATCTATCCTATCTCTAACACATTCTGTAAAATCTTTCCCTGGTTTCTCACTTTGTCTGCCACTCAATTAGACACCGTTGTTTTAGATTTAATGTGTATACTAAAAGCATGTCAATATCCCAGCCACATAGCACAGACCTAGGTCTTTGGATGTAATCCCTTGCCAGAGTAGCCATGTGGCTAGTTTAATATCCCTCTAAATATACACTGAACTACTAGGCCATCTATCTAGCTCTTGAAATTTTATTTACGTGAGGACAAGCATGTTAAGAAATAATGTTTCTCTTTGAGCATCATTTTACACTGTGTATAGTCTGTTTTTCATTGGTTCTTTCATTTTTTTCCTTAACTAGTTCTATGAGGAAGCAATTTCCTTTGAAAACATAGTTAAGTACTATTATGAAGTGGTCTTTTTTCCTCTTAAAGTTTCAGAGATAGTAGATTCTAGAAGAGGGTGTATGTTTTAAAGTCATACTCATTACATTCCAAATAAAGGATGCCCAGAGCACAACACAGGCAGGGAAGAAGGTGAATAGTAGAGGGTGGATATTTTCTTTATTTTGCTTAGTTATTTTCTCACAGGCAGTTTCTCTTCCTCAAAGCTTGTCCTCCAGAGTGACCCTTAGCAAAAGTCTGGATTGTACACTTAAGAATATTGACAATCTTAGATTTAAAACTAACTCTTCACAACATACTTTTTGCTATTTTGCCATGAAATTAAAGGTACTGGCTAAAGTTAAAATGAACCCAAGAGGGAGTCTGGGTAAAATTTTTTAATACTTCTCTTAAGTCCAATTATATCATGAATCACAACCACTCTGGAAATCAGTCTGGCAATTCTTCAGAAAATTGGACATAGTACTACCTGAAGACACAGTTATTCCACTTCTGAGCATTTACCCCAGAGACACTCCAACATACAACAAAGACACATGCACCACAATGTTCATAGCAGCCCTATTTATAGTAGCCAGAAGCTGGAAAAAAACCCAGATGTCCTTCAGTAGATGAATGGATAAAAAATTGTGGTATATTTACACAATGGAGTACTACCCAACTATCAGAAACAATTACTTTATGAAATTCTTAAGAAAATGGATGCATCTAGAGAATATCATCCTGAGTGAGATAACTCAGTCACAAAAGAACAGATATAATATGCAGTCACTGATAATTGGATACTAACCCCGGAAAGATTTGAACACCCCAGAAACAACTCACAGACTATATGAAATTCAAGAAAAGAAAAAAAGATAAAAGAAAAGAAAAATCATTATGCTTAATCCATACACACCAAGAAAACTTTGACTAATTTCAGGTTACATCCTGTTTTACATGTACTTTATGCTCATTGTAACTAGTAAGACCTTAATGCATACTATCAAATGTTTGAAAAAAAACAAGCACTGACAAAAATGTATTCATATACTTTTATACAAAAAATGCTTAAAACCTGTACATTTATCTTTGTTTTTTAAAATAAAGTTGTTCAATTAAAAGTATTTTAAATAATTTTCTATAGACTGTGAACAGTTTTGTACTGATAATGTTTAAAGGTTTAAAGACTACTCAGAAAATGAGATATAAAATGCTTTTATTGAAAGATAAATGTAAATGACAAACAATGACAATGTAGTCATTTGCTTATTTATTCAGAAGTATTTTATTAACCACTTGCTTTGTGCCAAAAGATGAGAACGTCCTTGGGAATTAAAGGAGTCTATGTGATATGGTTTTTCGTGTATAAATGATTAAAAGAGAATTATAATATCTACATTATGAAACCTTCATTAAGTGTATGACAGATAACACAAAAGCACAATAATCAGCCTTTTGGGATTGAACTTTCCAGTATCTTTCTGGATATATTAGTAGAATGTGCTAAGCAGTCAATGTTTTAAAGAGATTGCAATTTCTTTTATTTGCTAAAGAATTTACTTCAAGGTACATCACCATTCATTTTCCTTTTCGTAGGGGCCTGTGTTGATGTTAATATGTAGCCAAGGGCAGACACAGATAAAGCTCCTCCTGTGATTACACAGTGAAAAGCCTACACTGGGTCAGAGTTTTGGAAACAGAAGATGACCTAGCTCTATGTGGCTTTAAATAGGCACAGGTATCTCTTAATCCATAGGAATCAATTATTATAGTACATTTTGTCTTATCTAGATGGGCAAATATATATCATATCAACTGGGTCTGAGTTTATTGTGTGGACATTGTGTGGAGTGAGAATTTACTGATATAAATCTGACTGATGAGTTACGAGCCTCTGAGTCTTGATTTTACTTGGTTCCTGGGAGGGCAGCCACTGCTGGCACCAGAGAGTATCAGGGGGTAGCATAGTGTGGTGCTGTGGACTGTTGCTTGCTCTTTTTAATTATTTACTGCAACAGGGCTGAAATGGTGATTTTGATAGTATCGTGGTGTTGGCACTGATGGTGATAATGACAACAGTTATGAAGGTGGTGGTGATACTGGTGATGCTGATGATGATGGTGTGATGATGGTGATCGTATGAAGATAATGGTAATTTGATGGGGTGTGCTGTGTGGAATTGTGCCTCTGCCCTTCCTCACCTACCTAAGGCATTCTCTGATTAACTTTATTAAAAATCTGATGGCCAGTTAGCTGGGCAAAAAGAGAAAGGTAGGTCTTCTTGAGAGGGACAAAGGTACTTTAGGAAGATGAAAGAGAAAGAGGCCTTTTGCCTGGAAACATGGCATCAGAAAGACATAATCACAGGCCTGAAAGGAATAGCTAGCCACATGTCTGGATGGGCTAGGTGGTCATGTTATCTTAGATGAGCGAGTTGAGTGTCAGCACAGCTAAGGCCTAGGGCTTTGAAATATTAACAGGTCTCTGTGTATTTATTTGGGGGAAAGATGTTTAAGTAATAATTGCTACCATATTAATATTCAGCTTTAATTAATGTATACAGAGCACAATATTAATTATTTTACTTCATAACTGGCACCCCATGTTGGGCACCATTTATGAAAGGTTGATCTGGTTCTTTCTCCAAGCCCCACTCTCTCAGAAATAAGATTCAGACTAAAAATATATTTACAAATACTTTGGCCAGGTAGTTAGAAAAGAGCTGGGTAAAAGGCAGGGAAAAGTCAGGATATAAGATTGGGTTCTAATTGCTACAAGCTGGGAGCCATTTTTAGAAATTTCTTCTGGTTCTTCCTCCTAGCACCGTGGTCTCAAAAATATGATTCAAACTAAAAATATATTTACAAACTCATTGTCCTTATAACTAGACCCTTGACTGGCTTAATATGGTCATAACTTCATATGACCCGTTTATCCTGATTTACATCTTGCCGTGTTGTCTATGCTAAGGTACTATGAATTGGTCTGATCGCCTCTTCCCCTGGCGAATCTGCCAACCTTGCCTCTATGTCAGATTCATTTCTCCCTCCTGGATGTCCCTTCTTCTATTTTACTCTTTCTTATATGACATAGGTTTCTTTTAATAATTGACAGGTGATGCATCCATATGTCACACAAGATATCCTCTCTGCAGTAATTCGGGTTGTGATCATGATAGTAGGTTGATAATGATAAAGTGATAATCAGAGTGGTGATGATACTAGATACTAATGGTACTGAGGATGATAAAAAGAAAGGTGGTAATTATGTTGGTAGCCACGATAGAGGTGCCTTAATGGAGCTGTAGATAGTAGGATGGTAATTATAATAATGATTGTGGTTGTAATAATGGTTGTAGTAATAGTGGTTATTATCATGGGAAGGTAGTGGTAAGGACGACAGTGAGGATTATAAAGGTGATGTTAATGATGATGGTAATGATGGTGATAATGGGGGTGAGGATGGTTGTGGGGCTGTAATAATCGTGATGATGGTGCTGAGGATCACGGGGCAGTGACAACAATAGCTGAGGATGGTGGGGAGATATCGGTAATGGAAATGATTGTGATCATGTGGTGATATCAACTTTTGGACACATCTACTCGTATGACTTTAATCATGAGGGCACCCCATCAGAACTCTAAACTTCAGTCTTGTGAGGGTTAGATGCATATTCTCTGAACGCAGACCTCTCCTTTATATGTGTTGGGGGCCTCATATCAGTGGGTGTATGCTGCCTTGTTGATTATCCAGTGTTTGAGAAATCTCAGGGTTACAGAATAGTTGAGATTGGTGGTTCTCTTCAGCTTCCTCAGCTTTTCCCTAGTTCAACCACAGGGGTCAGTAACTTCTGTTGATTGGTTGGGTGCAAATATCTGCTTCTGACTCTTTCAGCCACTGGTTGGGTCTTTCAGAGAGCCATCATGATAGGTCCCTTTCTATGAGCAATCCATAGCCTCAGTAATGGTGTCAGGTCTTGAGACATCCCCTTGAGCTGTATCCCCTTTTGGGCCTATCCCTGGACCTTCTTTCCCTAAGGCTTTTCTCTATTTTCCTGCAGTTCTTTCAGACAGGAACAATTATGGGTCAGAGTTTTTACTGTGATATAGCAACCCTATTCCTCACTTGATCCTCTGTCTTTCTGCTGGAGGCAGGCTCTACGAGTTCTCTCTCCCCACTGCATGGCATTTCATCTAGGGTTCCCTCTTTGAGTCATGAAGGTCTCTCACTTCCCAAGGTCATTTGTTTTCATTCTTTCTGCTGCCCCTCAAGTCAGGGCTTCAGTTCTTTTCCCTGACCCAATACCAGATCATGCTCCCTCTTCACATTCTCCCATCTTTTTTCTGTCCCTGGTCCCTTCCTCCCTTCCCGTTTGTAGTTGCTTTTTTCTCCCTCTCGAGTGGGACTGGGGCATCAGCACTTCGACCCTTCTGATTGTTGACAGTTGTGTGGACTGTATCATAGGTATTCTACATCTTTCTTTCTTTCTTTCTTTCTTTCTTTCTTTCTTTCTTCTTTCTTTCTTTCTTTCTTTCTTTCTAACTAATATTTACATATTAGTGAGTACATACTGTCCTTTTGGAGTTGTATTCTAGTTCCATCCATTTGCCTGCAAAACTCACGATGTCCTCATTCTTAATGGCTGAGTATAATTCCATTGTGAATCAGATTTTCCGTATCCATTCTTCTGTTCTGGTACATCTTGGTTGTTTCTTGCTTCTGGCTATCACAAATAAGGCTGCTGTGAACATAGTAAAACAGGTGCCCTGTGGCATGCCCCTGTGGCATGGTGAGGCATCCTTTGGATAAATTCCCAAGAGTGTATTGCTGGGTCTTCAGATAGATCAATTTCAAATATTCTGAGGAGCCACCAGACTGATTTCCAAAGTGCATGCCCCAGTTTGCAATCCCACCAACAGTGGAGGAGTGTCCTCTTTCTTCACATCCTTGCCAACATGTGTTGTCACCTGAGGTTTTGATCTTAGCCTTTCTGATTTGTGTAAGGTGTAATCTCAGGGTTGTGTTGATTTGCATTTCTTGGATCACTAAGGTTTTTGAACATTTCTTTAAATGCTTCTCAGATAGTTGAGATTTCTCTGTTGTGAATTCTCAGTTTAGTTCTATTCCCTATTTTTTGATTAGGTCATTTGGTATTTTGGTGGTTATCTTCTTGGATTATTTATATACTTTGGTTATATAAATACATATAACCCTCTATCAGATGTGGAATTACTGAAGTTTTCCCAGTCTGTAGGTTGCACATTTGTCTTATTATGTCCTTTACCTTACAGAGGCTTACAAGTGTCATGAGGTCCCATTTATCAATTCTTGATCTTAGAGCATGAATCATTGGAGTTCTGTTTAGAAAATTTCCCCCTGTGCCATTGAGTTCAAGGCTCTTTAGTACGTTCTCTTCTAATCGATTCAGTGCATCTAGTTTTATGTTGAGGTCCTTGATCCCCTTGGACTTGAACTTTGTGCAGAATAACAAATATGGGCCTATTTTATTTTTCTTAATAGGGGCAGACAGTTAGATCAGTACCATTTATTAAAGATCCTTTCTTTTTTCCATAGTATATTTTTGGCTTCTTTGTCAAAGATTAAGTGTCAGTCTGTAGTTTCATTTCTGGGTCTTCAATTCTGTTCCATTGATCCACCTGTCTGTCTCTGTACCAGTACCATGCAGTTTTTATTACTATGACTCTGTAATAGAGCTTGAGGTCAGGGATGGTGATTCCCCTAACTGTTCTATTACTGTTAAAAATTGTTTTTGCTATTCTAGGCTTTTTTGGAGTTTCCCGATGAATTTGAGAATTGCCTTTTCATGTCTTTGAAGAATTGTGTTGAATGTTTTTTTATATTCTCTGTATTTACATTTGAGATGTTATCCCTTTCCCTGCCCAACTTCCCGTCACCCCTCCCCCTCCATTTGCCTTCATAAAGGTGCACTCCCTCCTAATCAACCTCTCCACATTCCCCTACATTGGGAAAATATGCCCTCCCTGGACCGAAAGCTTCTTCTAATATTGATGCCAGACACTGCTATCTTCAGCTACATATGCAACTGGATCAATAGGTCTCTCAATGTGTGCACAAAAGTTGGTGTTTTAGAATTGTGGAATTTTCATGAGGTTTGCATTGAGTCTGTAGATTCCTTTAGTAGGATGGCCATTTTAACTATGTAAATTCTGCCAATCCATGAGCATGCGGGATCTCTCCATTTACTGAGATCTTTAGTTTATTTCGTGAGAGATTTAAAGTTATTGTCGTACAGATCTTTCACTTGCATGGTTAGTGTTAACCCCTCCCCCCAAGATATTTTATATTATTTGTGGCTATTGTGAAGGGAGTTGTTTCCCTAATTTTGTTCTCATCCTGTTTATCATTTGTGTAAAAGAGGGTCACTGGTTCATTTGAGTTAGTTTCATATTCAGTCACTTTGCTGAAGTTGTTTATCAGCTGGAGATGTTGTATGACAGAATTTTGTGTGCTTATGTATACTATCATACCAATTGCAAATAGTGATACCTTAATTTCTTCTTTCCCAATTTGTATCCTCTTGATATCTTTTTGTTGTCTTATTGTTCTAGCTAGCACTTCAAGTACTATATTGAATAGATTGGGGCGATTGAACATCCTTGTCTTGTCCCTGATTTTAATGGGATTACTTCAAGTGTCTCTCATTTAATTTGATATTGGCTGTTGGTTTGCAACAAATTGCTTTTATTATGTTAAGGTATGGACATTGTATTTCTGACATCTCCAATACTTTTAACATGAAGGGGTGTGGTATTTTGTCAAATGCTTTTTCTGCATCTAAGGATATGATTGTGTGATTTTTTTTCCCTTTGAGTTTGTTTATGTATTGGATTACATTAATGGATTGTCAAATATTGAACCAACCTTGCATCCCTGGGATGAAGTCTACTTGATCATGGTAAATGACAGTTTTCATTTGTTCTTGAATTCAGTTTTCAAGACTTTTATTGAGTATTTTTGCATCAGTATTCATAAGTGATATTGGGCTAAAATTCTATTTTTTGGTTGGGTTCTTGTGTGCTTTAGGCATCAGAATAATTGTGCTTCATAGAATTAATTAGGTAGTGTTCCTTCTGTTTCTATTTTTATGGAATAGTTTGAGGAATATTTGTATCAGGTCTTTTTTGAAGGACTGGTAGAATTCTGAACTAAACCCATTAGTCCCTCACCTCTTTTGTGGAAGAGGGGAGATTGGAAGGTTTTAAATGACTTCTTATATTTTCTTATGACATATGAACCTGTTTAGATAGTTTACCTGCTCTTGATTTAACTTTGGTGTGTGGTATCTGTCTAGAAAACCATCGATTTTATCTAGATTTTCCACTTTTGATGAGTATATGCTTTTGGAGTAGGATCTGATGATGTTTTGAATTTCCTCCTTTTCTGTTGTTATGTCTCCCTTTTCATTTCAGATTTTGTGAGTTTAGGTACTCTCTCTGGGCCCTTTAGTTAGTTTGGCTAGGGAACTATCTATCTTGTTGATTCTCTCAAATTAACTATATTTTGGTTTTGCTGGTTCTTTGTACTGTTCTCTTTGTTTCTATTTGGTTGATTGCAGCCTTGATTCTGACAATTTCCTGCCTTCTACTCTTGGTGAGTTTGCTTCTCTTTGTTCTAGAGCACTCAGGTGTGCTATTAAGTTGCTAGTGTAACATCTCTTCAGTTTCCTTACCAGGGCATTTAGTGCTACAGATTTTCCTTTTAGCACTGTTTTCATTGTGTCCCATAAATTTGGGTATGATGTGTCAATATTTTTATTAAATTCCAGGAAGTCTTTAATTTCTCTCTTATTTCTTCTTTGACCAAATTATTATTGAGTAGAGAGTTGTTCAGCTTCCATGTGTATGTGGGCTTTCTGTTGTGTTTTGCCGTTGTTGAAGACCAGTCTTAGGCCATGGTGGTCTGATAGGGTACGTGAGATTATTTCAATCTTCTTTTATTGTTTGAGTGTTGTTTTATTACCAATTATATGGTCAGTTTTGGAGAAGGTACTCCAGATGTATTCTTTGGTTTTAGTGTGAAATATTCTATACATATCTTTTAATTCCATTTGGTTTATAAGCCCTATTAGTTTCACTGTGTCTCTGTATAGTTTGTGATTCTATGACCTGTCCATTGGTGAGAGTGGGGTGTTGACGTCTCCCACTTGAGAATTATCTATGGTGCTCACCACAAATGTTACAGTATGTCTTTTATAGGTGAGTTAAAGGGACAGTTTGAATCCATAGTAATTCAACTACAGCTCACATGCTAATGCATCAGGTGGGTTTCATCTTGCAAAGTCAGTTCTACAGGTAAATACATCCATTGCTCAATTTCTAAAGCCTTGATTTCATCTAGTTGTATAATTTCCTTTTCATTGAGCCTAACCTATGAATAGCTTTAATTAAATGAGTATTTCTTCCCGGTGTCTCTCATGGCCATATGGCTTAGAAAATTTAAAGGTTTAGCTTCAAATTTTGATTGACAATTTTAAAACTTTAAAACTTGTTCCTTCTATCTATTATTTTCCCCTCATATAATATATCCTGATTATGATTTCCTTTTCTTTTAATCCTCAAAGTTTACATGAGGAAAACTGAGTAGCATTTGCCATTCTTAATTGGGCACATGCATGTGCACGCACACATACACACACATGCATATGCACAAGTACCCCCTCACACAAACACATACACGCACACCCACAGACACACACATGCTCACATACACACACACACACACACACACACACACACACACACACTGCATTAATCATCTAATGACACAGACTATCATCTAGTCTTATCTCTCCATCCTAAAATATCCTGCAATATTGGAAATCATTTCTTATAAACAATTTAGTGAAATAATATATTTATTCCACCTGCCAAAATGACAAAGGTCACATTAATCATAACAGTGATTCTGATCACGTAAATCATGGGTCATTGGTAAGGCAATGTATTCTTCAAATGAGAATTATTCTTCAGAACGATTTCACCCAAAATATATTCAGATAATAACTTCATGCCTCGATCCTATAAATCTAGTGTGTTTTCATGAATATCGAGAAATAAAATAATTACCTTGACAGTAAATTTTATTTAATATATATATATATATATATATATATATTTCTCTTTGAAATATAATTTAAATATAATCAAATAAATCAACTTTATTCTCTAAAGGTAGACATTTTCAGGGAACACTGTGTACGAGGGCATGGAAAAATTTGAAGAGCCAAAGTTCAAGGTGTTTTCTCTGATACTGTTTCCTCTGTCTTTTAATCAGGGTGTTTAATGATATTATAGTAGATGCCACATTGTTTCCTGCCTTCAGTTCAATTTATACAAGTGAAACTCAGTGGTGTTGAGGTGTTTTTTTTTTTTTTTTTTTTTTTTTTTTTTTCTGTGTTATTTGTGTTGTTGTTTCATCTACTGAAGAAATTCTGGTTTCTAAGTAACTGAGATACCATGTTACAATGGCTGAAATATGCTTTAAAAATATTGGAATATTTGTTCAGATTTTTTTGGCTCTAAACACCGAGGCTTAAACATTATAGATGCTGTGGAAAACTCATGTTAATAGATCCAGAATGCTTTGTGGGGATGTAAAAGGGTTGTAACCATGGAAATTACATGCTTAAGATGTCTATTATTGTTGTTGTTGTTGTTATTTTTATTTACAATTCAGACACTGCCCCCTTTCAGTGCCTCCCACAGTTCTTCATCCCATCCCTCTCTCCCTTGTCTCCTAAAGGATGCCCCGCACAAGACCTTCCTATCCCCTGAGGCCTATAGTCACTCCAGTATTAGGCATGTCTTCTCCCATTGGGCCCAAACCAGATAGTCCTCTGCTGTATATGTGTCAGGGGCCTTGGACCAGCTTGTGTGTGCTGCCTGGTTGGTGGCTCAGAGTCTGGGAGCTCAGAGGGCTCTTATCTTAAAACTTCAGAGATATATTCATCTTGTGTACATAAGAGTGTTTTTGAAAAATGATTTGATGTACTTTCATTAACCACAAATGTAGCTGAGTGATGAAAATGTATATCATTTCATAGACGTTTGGTTGTCGAGATATAAAGTCGAGGAGACTAGAGACAGCTCAGAGACTCAGAACTCTTGTAGAAGACCGGAGTTCAGTTTCCATAACGGACATGGGGAAACTCACAATTGTCCCTAACTCTCCTTCCAGGGATTACAGCACCTTTGCTTCTTTCTGATTGCACTCCATACAAGTGGTGCACATACAAACAGGCACACAAACATACATATACATGGTTTAAAAAGCACATTAGTTTAATCACCCCGAGAGATAAAATTGTACACACAGAAACAACATACTTCTGAACACCCTTTTACTCTCTAACTGGACAAGAAGAAAGAGTCCATGCTGATGACAGCTATTTGACCACACAGACTTCTGGGAATTTTCATGGAGGTTTGCGCCTGGATAACTGTTCATGTTTTTTTTGCTTTTAAGATAATTTTTAATTTTTTGAACTTACATCCATTTCCTGCTTCTTCTGCTCTCTCTAATGCATTGTATTTAAAGCATGTACTCTTTATCAAAGTCATTGATCCCTCATCTTTAGATTTTGAATTAAGATTTAAGAATTAAGGTATGTGTATAAATAGTAGATTAATAGAAGATATATAGATACATATATATGTACATAAATTATAGATTATAATAGATAGGTAGTAGATGATAGATACATAGAGACAGACAGACAGATAGATGGAGAGATAAGTACATAAATGATAGACACATGATAGATAGATACATATATACATAGATACATAGATACATGCATACATAGATACATACATACATACATACATACATAGATGGATAGATAATAGAAGATAATAGATACATAATATATAGATGGGTGGTAGAAAGATGGTGATAGAAATGCATATAGATTTCTATTACTAAATATACAATACCAGGTGATAAGTACTAGAATCATATACATAAAAATAACATTACTTGGGATGAGCAAGTTATACTTACATATCTATGAATTCTTTTATGGAACATTCAAAATGTGCAATTTATCAACATATAAAAGTTTTGCCAACTAATAGACACTTCAGAGCATATACATATATAGATAAAAATGAAATAATTCTGAATGAGTAGAAAATTGAACTATGCAATATTAATTTATACTTTAATATAATCTTATAAAATCTAGGAAAACATTAAGGGTGAGTAGGAGAAAAATGTAGATTAATTACATATTTATTATGTTATAAATACCCGTATATATGAATTTGTGGCAAACAAATGAATGTCATGGATGACTGTAGCTCTTTCTACTAGAAATAAGTAAAACAATGAAGACAAGATATAAAATTTATTTGGGGTTTGAGGACTTGAGTAGCAACTCAGGACTGTTTGCTTTTGTAAATCTTGGCCATGGGGATTAAAGAAGAAAAAAGCAGAAAGGCAGCCTTTTCTCTGTAAGTCTCTTCCTAATCAAATGTACACTGTCTGTTAAAACTTCATCACATTTAGCCCATGCCAATCTTCTCCTGTAAGTCTCAGATTTAAATGACCCCAGGAGCAGAGACTGACAATTTCCAAATCACACTGTAGGACTTAGTTGTCAACATACTTCCAAACAGAGCTTTGGAGACATTATTGTGGTAATGTTTCCAGAATTGGTGCTTTAAGGATTTTTGTAGTGCAGATTAAGTGGAACACAATGCAAGAGATTCATAGAGATGTGAAAGTTTGCATTTTAATGTAAACTTTGTTTTATGCCATCAGAAAGTCTGAGTCTCCCAAACTAGTCAATCTGTAACTTTCAATTTTTTTTGAAAAGTCAACCAAGCCATGGAATGCATAAAGTGTGACAAATGTCTTTTTATGAGGATTAAAGTAATTATTATTAAGTGCCATTTGGAAGAGTTAGTGATCACATTGCACACCCATTCTCATTAATTATTCTTCTCAGAGACAGTGTATTTGCTGTGAAGACAGAAGAGAGTCATGGAGTTATAGAAGTACTCACAACCACACGAGCATTGTTGATCAGAAATCTAGCACATGGCAGAACAAGGCTCGGGCATCTGCCACCTGGTCCAGCAGTTCCCAAAGCTTAAGGCCTGGTAAGAAGGAGATCTGAGCAGCCAGGGAGCAGAGATATCTCTGCCAAGTGAGCAAGGAAAGCGCACCCTGCCCTGCCTGATCCAAGGACCAGGAACCCAGCATTGGGACCTCTGTTCCCACCTGGCAGCTTTGGGGCACAGAACAGGGCTCGGACCATCTGCCACCTGAACCAGTGGAGATCCAAGGACACAGACCAGATACAAGGGAAAGGCAAGAACATATCACTGACAAAAAGATGGCAAGAGGAAAGCAAAAGAGCATATCCCAAGGAAACCAAGACAACCTGGCAACACCAGTACCCAGCTCTCCCATCACAGCAAACAGCAGAATGCCAAACACTCCAGAAAAAGAAGAGGCAGACCTAAGATCATACCTCAAGATGATTATAGAGATCCTTATCCTAGACAGATACAAGTTCCTAAAGTTAAACCAGGACCAGGTAAACCATCTTAATAATCCCATAACACCTAAAGAAATAGAAGAAGTCATCAAAAGCCACCCAACCAAAAAAAGGCCAGGTCCAGAAGGATTCAGTGCAGAATTTTATCAGACATTTATTGCAGACATAACACCAATACTCTCCAAACTATTCCACAAGATAGAATCAGATGGAATACTACCTAACTCATTTTTTTGTGGCTACAATAACCCTCGTTCCTAAACCACACAAAGACCCTACAAGGAAAGAGAACTTCAGACCAATCTCACTTATGAAAATTGATGCAAAAATACTCAACAAATTCCTTGCAAACCGAATCCAAGAACACATCAAAATGATTATTCACCATGCAGGGATGGTTTAATATAAGAAAATCCATCAATGTAATCCACCATATAAACAAACTCAAAGAACAAAATCACATGGTCATCTCACTAGATGCTGAGAAAGCATTTGACAAAATTCAACACCCCTTCATGTTAAAAGTCCTGGACAGAACAGGAATCCAATGTCCATACTTAAACATAATAAAAGCAATATACAGCAAACCAACAGCCAACATCAAACTTAAGAGTGGGAAACTTGAAGCAATCCCACTAAAATCAGGGACTCGACAAGGCTGCCCACTCTCCCCCTAACTATTCAACATAGTACTGGAAGTCCTGGCTGGAGCAATTAGACAGCAAAAGGAGATCAAGGGGATACAAATCAGAAAGGAAGAAGTAAAAACATCACTCCTTGCAGATGACATGATAGTGTACTTAAGTGACCCCACAAATTCCACCAGAGAATTTGTACATCTGATAAACAAGTTCAGCAAAGTGCCTGGATACAAAATTAACTCAAACAAATCAGTAGCCTTCCTATATTCAAAGGACAAACATGTAGAGAAAGAAATTATGGAAAAGATACCCTTCACAATAGTCACAAAACCTATGAAATACCTTGGTGTGACTCTAAGGAAGTGAAGGACCTGTATGACAAGAACTTTAATCCTCTAAAGAAGGAAATCAAAGAAGATCTCAGAAAATGGAAAGATCTCCCATGCTCATGGATTGGAAAGATAAACATTGTAAAAATGGCCATCTTACCAAAAGCAATCTACAGATTCAATGCAATCCCCATCAATATTCCAACCCAGTTCTTCATTGAGTTGGAAAGAGCAATGTGCAATTTCATCTGGAATAACAAAAGACCTAGAATAGCGAAATCCATCCTCAACAACAATAAAACATCTGCGGGAATCACTATCCCTGACCTCAAGCTATATTACAAGGCAATTGTGCTGAAAACTGCATGGTACTTGTACAGAAATAAGTATGTAGATCAATGGAATAGAATAGAAGATCCAGAAATGAGCCCTCATGTATATGGTCACCTGATTTTTGACAAAGGAGCAGTAAACATTCAATGGAAAAAGGACAGCCTATTCAACAAATGGTGTTGGTCTAACTGGCACTCAGCATGCAAAAGAATGAAAATAGACCCTTTCTTATCTCCTTGTACAAAGCTCAAGTGTAAGTGGATCAAAGATCTCCACATTAAACCAGATGCACTGAAACTATTAGATGAGAAAGTAGGGAAAACCTTGGAATACATAGGCATAGGAGAAATTTTTCTGAACAAAACACCAATGACTCAAGCTCTAAGGTCAAAGATTAACAAATGGGACTTAATGAGTTTGTAAAGTTTTTGTAAGGCTAAAGACATGGTCAAGAAAACAAAACGGCAGCCAACAGAATGGGTCAAGATCTTTACCAACACCACATCAGATAGAGGCCTAATATCCAAGGTGTACAAGGAACTCAAAAAGCTAGACACCAGAGAATCAAATAACCCTATTAAAAAATGGGGTACAGAGCTAAACAAAAGGTTCTCAATTGAGGAATATCAAATGGCTGAGAAACATCTAAGGAAGTGCTTGACATCCTTAGCCATCAGGGAAATGCAAATCAAAACAACCCTGAGATTCCACCTCACACCAGTCAGATTGGCCAAGATGACAAAAACTCAGATGACAGCAGATGCTGGTGAGGTTGCGGAGAAAGAGGAACACTTCTTCACTGTTGGTGGGTTTGTAAACTGATACAACCACTCTGCAAATCAGTCTGGCGATTCCTCAGAAAATTGGACATAGTACTACCTGAAGATCCAGCTATTCCACTTCTGGGCATATACGCCAGAGACACTCCAATATACAACAAAGATACATGCACCACAAGGTTCATAGCAGCTCTATTTATAATAGCCAGAAGCTGGAAAGAACCCAGATGTCCTTCAGTAGATGAATGGATACAAAAATTGTGGTACATTTACATAATGAAGTACCACTCAGCCATCAGAAACAATGACTTAACCAAATTCTTAAGAAAATGGTTGCATCTAGAGAATATCATCCTGAGTGAGATAACCCAGTCACAAAAGAACAGACATAATATGCAGTCACTGATATTGGGATACTAACCCCAGAAGCTCAGACTGCCCCAGAAACAACTCACAGACTGTTGAAGTTCAAGAAAAAAAGAAAACAATACAAAACAATAAACATAACAAAAAAAAAAAAAGTCATGCTCAATCTTTCCACACCAAGAAAACATTGACTAATTCCGGGTTACATCCTGTTTTACATGTACTTTTTGCTCATTGTAACTAGTAAGACCTTAATGCAGAGTATCAAACCTTAAAAAAAAAAAAAAAAAAAAAAAAAAAAAGAAAAGCCAAGCACTGACACAATTGTATTTGTATACATTTGTGCAAAAATGCTTAAATTTTTTTTTTTTATATTTTTTTAAAATAAAGTTTAAAAAAAGAAAATCTTACCCAAAAACTCATTAATTTGTAAATGAATATTTTAAAAATTAGTAAAATTTCCAAGCCAGAAAAATAAATAAATAAATAAATAAATAAATAAATAAATAAATAAATAAGTGTCTGCAGTTCTTTATCTAGGGGTGAGATACTGTGAGATTTTTTTTCCTTTCTACATTAGCATGACTATTGATATTATAATTGCTTAAGTCTTTTTTATTCAGCCATTTTTAGGAATGACAGTTTTACAGGAGAGTTCCTGGTATTCTGTTTCTTACAATCTCTTTCTTCCCTTTTCCAGGTTCCCTGAGCCATACATGTATATGTTGTACAGTAGATGTTTCCATTGGACTGTGGTCTCACTGCATTGTGTTGTTTTTGTGTGTTGGTTTTTTAATTATAGTTTTCATTTAATAATAAAAAAAGAAATCTAGCACATTTTTAACTCATGAAAAACAATTTTAAATATATCTGGCTGAGCCTAACATATGTAGGTAAAGAATAAAATTGATTAGTGGGACTGAACATATTGCTCAGTGATTAGGATTACTTCCTGCTCCTGATGAACATCAGATGGCGGAGCAATGGCTATAACTGCAGCATCAGGGGATGGATTGGCTTTTCTGGTCTCTCCAGGTAATCATGCATTCTGTACATTCTCATATTGACACACACACACACACACACACACAGAGTGAGTGTGAGAGAGAGAGAGACAGAATATTAAATGATGATTTGTAGTTTTAGCTCTAATCCCAGTATTTCCTTAGACATTTTTTCTGTTTTCCAATTTTAACCCAAAATCCACTCTTAGTGAATTTGATCAGTGTGGCTTTTCCTTTGCCAATTTTACAATTATCTATATAATTTTCAACACTGAGCCACGAATTGACAAACTTTAACTTTCACATATATTTCTGCATAGTATAGAATTATAAACTAATCATATTATAAACTAAAGAGTTTATGCCAGATGTCGTTAGCCCATTTTAGTCAGAATCATGGTTCCAGACTTTTGTGATTCTAACAAATTAAAACATACTGATTCATGTTCCAGATAATTTGCTCAATTAATTCTCAGTGAAATATTTAAGGTAGGGAATGGAGACACTCCATTTTTACTTGAAATTACATGGTAAAGATTTAATGTACACTAGAATATTTTTGGACCTTAAATATCAGCTATTTTCCGTAAATCACTTTATGCATGTTTCTTGTTGTGAGAATTTAAATTATCTTGGAACATAGTCTAAATATTAGTTCCTCTTTCCAAGGAAAAGGAAGATATGTTAGTCAAGCACATATTGATTTTGTACTTCTTATTAAATTCGTAGGCCATAATATGTATTGGTTCTTTTTGATGAGTTATTTATGTTTTTGGACAGTGTTTGCTACAGTAATCATTAATCTTAAAACATACATACTTGGTGTTAGTAAATAACAAGACTTCTCACTATTTTAAAGCAATATAAGATCTGAATCCATTATGAACAATATATAACTGATAAGATATATAAGATATATAAGACAGTGTACATGCTGAATTTCATATGAGGAGGCACACTACTTTAAATATTGAAACACTAGAGTTAGGTAGTTCTAAAATGATGAATACTCATTAAAAGCATGCAATCCAGACTTGAATACAAATATGCATATTTCTGTTGAACTCACCAAAATATCACAGACACAATTGTGTGTGTGTATACATGCATGTGATATATAAGTCCCTTCACCTCACCTCACTGATTCCATTTATACACCAGAAAGACTTCAAAGTAAGTATGTTCATATTCTTGTTAAGATGAAAAGAAACATTATTCAATGAAATTTACTCAAAGGTCAAAGTATTTACTTTACTCATATTTGAGATTTCTCAATTTTTTTCAATGTTATGTAACCTTTAGAATCTGGTATCGAATTTATCTTATTTGACAATGCACAATGACATTTTGTATGTGTAACATGGTAACACTACTTATTAGATAAATGCACTCCATATACACACACTAAATGAAGATAAGTTATATAATATATGCTTTCCTGTGTGTAATAGAACTTGCTTTTCTGAAAATAAACACGCTTCAGATCAGAGCTAAGTCAGTCACAGAATTTAATAGTTGAATTCGCTGTACTGTGATGCCTCAGTCGCTGAAGCCATTCATTGCTGAGCAAGCCTGAAAGGTCTGGAGGTGTCTATGTTCTGTGGTAGACCGAATACCACATACAGTTGAAAAGTGAAAAGCTAACTAGGGATAGGTCTTTTCAGGGCCACACTTAAGTCTGGATTATACCAGTGTTCTTCCAAGAACAACACAGGCTCAAAGGAATGATATACATCCCTGGGACACATTCATTTTCTATACTTTTCATACCTTTTTCAGTTGAGTTAGAACTTCATTAGAGGATCCATTAAATAGAGAGGCATAAATGCACATTCCATGTTTTGGAGAGTTACTGGAGTGCTATTTTCAATATCTTCGGCAGATAACTGAAAAACATTATTCAGGACTTATCCCTATATGGAATTAGTAAATTAAAACTTTAACAAACCTAGGGGGAGAGACTGCTCAAGCCTCCATCTCTGCCTAAAGCCAAAAGCAGAGCAGGCACACTGCCATCAGGACTTGCAGCCTGCCCACAGAGAACTGAGAACCCAGAGGAGATGCAAGAGCGCTCTCCCTGCGGAGCCCAAGCATCAGACCACATGCTCTATCCACTAATTATCTAGGGAGAGACATCCGGGACTATCAATGTTCAGGTATCATGCTTCTGCTTGGGTCTGTGCCCTTCAGACCTCCATCTGCACCCAGAGGAAGAGCCAGCCCATCGCCACTGGAACTCACAGCCTGCCCATAGAGAGCTGAACACACAGGACCGATCTTCCTCTGAAGCCCATGGCCCACAGACACACAGGAAAGACAAGCTCCATTCAGAGACAACAAGATCAACTAACATCAAAGATAAGAAGATGGCAAGAGGCAAGCACAAGAATCTAAGCAACAGAAACCAAGACAACCTGGCAACCTCAGAACCTAACTCTCCCTAGTGTATATCGCAAGTAGTGTATATCGCAACACACCAGGAAAACAAGATTTGCACTGAAAATCTTGTCTCATACTTATGGTAGAGGGCCTGGAGAAGTGCATGAAAAAGTCACTTAAATAAATACAGGAGAACAGAAATAAGAATAAGCCATTAGAGAAATACAGGAAAACACAAGGAAACAGATGATGGAATTGAAAAAACCATCCAAGATTTAAAAACAAAAATAGAAACAATAAAGAAAACACAAAAAGAAAGCCCTGAAGATAGAAAACCTAGGAAAGAGGTCAGGATTCATAGACACAGGCATCACCAACAGAGTACAAGAGATGGAAGAGAGAATCTCAGAGGCAGAAGATAACATAGAAAGCATTGATACAACAGTCAGAGAAAATGTAAAAATTAAAAAGTTCCTAACCCAAAATATTCAGGGAATCAAGGACTCAATGAGAAGACCAAACCTAAGGATAATAGGTGTGGAAGAGAGCAAAGACTCCCAAGTGAAAGGCCCAAAAATTATCTTCAACAAAATTATAGAAGAAAACTTCACCAACCTAAAGAAAGAGAAAACCATGAATAGCCAAGAAGCCTACAGAACTTCAAATAGATTGTACCAGAAAAGAAATTCCTCCAGACACATAATAGTCAAAACACCAAATTTTTAAAAGCAAAGAAAGTAAAATCAATAAGAAAAAATAGACAAATAACTTATAAAGGCAGACAAATAAGATTTACACCAGATTTCTCACAGAAACTATGAAAGCTAGAAAATCCTGAACAGATGTCATACAGACCCTAAGAGGACACAAATGCCAGCCCAGGTTACTGTATCCAGCAAAACGTTTACTTACTATGGATGGAGAAACCAAGATATTCCAGGACCAAAAAAAAAAAAAAAAAAAAAAAAAAAATACACAATATCTGTCCATATATCCAGCCTTACAAAGAATAATAGATGAAAAACTCAAGGAGTAAAACTATACCTAGGAAAAGCAAGAAAATAATCCTTTTGCAAGGAAACCACAAGAAGAAAGGCACACAAACATAATTCTACCTCTAATAACAAAAATAACAGGAAACAACAATTGTTATTCTTTATTATCTCTTAACATCAATGGACTCAATTTCCTTAAAAAAAAAAAAAAAAAAAAGACATAGGTTATCAGACTGGATAGGAAAATAGGACCCAGCATATGGCTGCATACAGAATCTCATCCCAGAAAAAATGACAGGCACTACTTCAGAGTAAAAGGTTGGGAACAAATTTTCCAAGCAAATGGTCCCAAGAAACAAGCTGGCTTAGCCATCTTAATATTGAATAAAATAGATTTTCAATAAAAAGTCATCAAAAAAGATAAGGAATGACACTTTTACTCATCAAAAGAAAAAAAATCTATCAGGATGAGCTCTCAATCTTGAATATTTATGCTTCAAATACAAGGGTACCCACATTCATAAAGGAAACTCTACTAAAGCTCATAGCATATATTGCAAGACACACAATAATAGTGGGAGACTTCAACACCACACTCTCATTTATGGACAGATCATGGAAGCATAAACTGAACACAGTGAAACTAGCAGAAGTTATAAACCAAATGGACTTAACATACATCTATGGACTATTTTATCCTAAAACAAAAGAATATGCCTTCTTCTTAGCACCTCACAGCACCTTCTCCAAAATAGACCACATAGTCATAAAACAGGCCTCAACAGATACAAGAACATTGAAATACTCTCATGAATCCTATCAGATCACTATGGATTAAGGCTGATCTTTAAAAACAACAAAAACAACAAAAAGCTTACATACACATGGAAGCTTAGCAATGCTCTACTCAATGATAGCTTGGTTAAGGAAGAAATAAAGAAAGAAATCAAAGACTTTCTAGAATTTAATGAAAATGAAGGCACAACATACCCAAATTTGTAGGACACAATGAAAGCAGTACTAAGAGGGGAATTATAGCTCTGAGCACCTCCAAAAAGAAACCAGCAGCTTGACAGCACATCTGAAAGCTCTAGAACAAAAAGAAGCAGACACACCCAAGAGGAGTAGATGGCAGGAAATAATCAAACTCAGAGCTGAAATCAACCAAATAGAAATCAAAAGGACTATATAAGGAATCAAAAAAACCAGGAGCTGGTTCTTTGAGAAAATTAACAAGATTGATAAACATTAATCCAGACTAACTAGAGTGCACAGAGAGAGTATCCAAATTAACAAAATCAGAAATGAAAGTGGAGACATAACAACAGAAACTGAAGTAATTCAAGAAGTCATCAGAACCAACTACAAAAACTTACACTCAAGAAAACTGGAATATCTGAAAGAGTTGAACAATTTTCTAGACAGATACCAGGTAACAAAGTTAAATCGGGATCAGATAAACCATGGAAACAGTCCCATAACTCCTAAAGAAATAGAAGTAATCATCAAATGCCTTCCAACCCAAAAAAGCCCAGGACCTGAGAGGTTTAGTGTAGAATTCTTTCAGACCTTCATAGAAGACCTAACACTAATACTCTCCAAATTATTCCATAAAACAGAAACATAGGGAATACTACCCAACTCATTCTTTAACCCCATAATTATGCTCATAACTAAACCACAGGAAGATCATTCACCACTATCAATCTTCACTTGTCTTCATCCCAGGGATTCAAGGATTGTTCAATATATGGAAATCCATCAATATAATCTACTATATAAACAAGCACAAAGGGAAAAAAGAAACATGATCAGCTGTTTAGATGCTGAGAAAGCATTTGAAAAATTTCAGCACCCCTTCATATGAAAAGTCTTAGAAAGGTCAGGATTTCAAGGCCCATACTTAAACATAGTAAAAGCGATATACAGCAAACATGTAGCTAACATCAAACTAAAAGGTCAGAAACTTAAAACATTCCCACTAAAATCAGGGATGAGACAAGGCTGTCTACTCTCTCTTTACCTATTCAATATAGTATAGTACTGTAAGTCCTAGCCAGAGCAATCAGACAGCAAAAAGAGGTCAAAGGGATACAAATTGGAAAGGTAAAAGTCAAAATATCCCTATTTGCAGATGATAGGTATACTTTGGTGAGTCTAAAACTCCACCAGGGAACTTTTATAGATGATAAACAACTTCAGCAAAGTGACTGGATATAAAATTAACTTGAACACATCAGTAGCCTTCCTCTACTCAAAGGATAAACAGACTGAGGACGAAATTAGAGAATCAGAATCAACCCCTTTTACAATAGTCACAAAAAATATAAAATACTTTGGTGTGACCCTAATCAAGCAAGGGAAGGATCTGTATGACAAGAACTTCATGTCTCTGAAGAAGGAAATTGAAGATGACCTCAGAAGGTGGAAAGATCTCCCATGCTCATGGATTGGAGGAATCCCCATTGTAAAAATGGCCATCTTGCCTAAAACAATTTGTAGGATCAATGCAATCCCCATCAAAATTCCAACTCAATTCTTCATAGAGTTAGAAAGAGCAATTTGCAAATTCATTTGGAATAATAAAGAACCCAGGATAGCATAAACTATTCTCAACAAAAAAAAAAAAAAAAAAAAAAAAAAAAAAAAAAAAAAAAAAAAATCACTTCCTGGGGAATCACCATCCTGGACCTCAAACTCTATTACAGATCATTTGTGGAAACAAAAACTGCATTGTGTTGGTACAGAGACAGGTAAGTCGATCACTGTAATAGAGTTAATGACTCAGAAATGAACCCACATACCTACGGTCACTTGATCTTTGACAAAGGAGCTAAAAACATTTAAAATGGTAAAGGACAGCCTCTTCAACAAATGATGCTGGTTCAACGGGCAGTCAGCATGTAGAAGAATGCAAATTGATTCTTCTTTATCTCCCTCTACAAGCTCAAGTCCAAGTGGATCAAAGACTTCCACATAAAACCAGGTACAATGAAAGTAATAGAACAGAAAGTGAGGAAGAGCTTACAACACATTGGCACAGGGGATCCTTTTATGAACAGAACACCAGTGGCTTACACTCTAAGATTAAGAATCAACAAATGGGACCTTATGAAATTGCAAACATTCTGTAAGGCAAAGGACACTGTCAAAAGGACAAAATGACAACCAATAGATTGGGAAAAGATCTTTACGAATCCCACATCTGATAGAGGGCTGGTATCCACTGTATACAAAGAACTCAAGAAGGTAGACTCTAGAGAATCAAATAATCCTATAAAAATGGGGTGCAGAGCTAAACAAAGAATTCTTAACTGAGGAATATGGCATGTCTGAGAAGCACCTAAAGGAAGGCTTGACATCCTTAGTCATCAGGGAAATGCAAATCAAAACAACCCTGAGATCCCACCTCACACCAGTCAGAATGCTAAGATCAAAACTCAGATGACAGCAGATGCTGGCAAGGATGTGGAGAAAGGAACATTCCTCCACTGTTGGTGGGGTTATAATCTGGTACAACCACTCTGCAAATCACTCTGGTAATTCCTCAGAAAATTGGACATAGTACTACCAGAGGATGCTGCTATACTACTCCTGGGCATATACCCAAAAGAAGAGCTTTAACATGTAACAAGGACACATGTTCCACCCTGTTCATAGCAACCTCATTTATAATAGACAGATGCTGGAAAGAACCCAGATGTCCTTCAACAAATAAATGAATACAGAAATTGTGGTACATTTACACAATGGAGTACTACTCAGCTGTTTAAAACAGTGACTTTATGAAATTCCTAAGAAATGGATGCAACTTTAAGCTATCATCCTGAGTGAGGTAACCAACTCACAAAAGAACAGTCATGGTATAAACTAACTGATAAGCAGATAACTATCCCAAATAGCTAGGAATACCTAAAAATCAATTCACAGAACTTATGAAGCTCAATGAGAAGGAAGGCCAGAAAGTAGTTGCCTCGGTTCTTCTTAGACTCATGGGAGGAAATAATGGGATAAATAGAGGAGTAATTTTTGGAGAAAAGATCATCCAAAGACTGCCTCACCTGGGAATCCATGCCATATGCAGACATTAAACCTAAGCACTTCCTGATGCCAAGTAGTGCTTACTGAAAGGATTCTGATATGGATGCCTCCTTAGAGGCTCTGCCAGAGCCATACTTATATAGGGAGGATGCTTGCAGCTAACCAACAGATGAACATGGGGACCCCCAATGAAGGAGTTAGAGAAGGACTGAGGTAGCTGAAGGGGTCTGTAACCCCATGGGAAGAACAAACTTACTAACTAACCAAACCCACCACAGCTCCCAGGGACTAAAACACCAACCAATGAGTTTGAATGGAGAGACCATTGCTCCAGGTGCATATGCAGCAGAGGGTATCATTGTCATCAATGGGAGGAGAGGCCTTTGGTTCAGCGAAGGCTTGTTTTCCAGTGTAGGGGAATGCCAAGGTGCTGAGGTGGGGGAGAGAGGTTGGGAGAGAGAGCATCTTCATGGAGGCAATGGTAGGGGGAGAAGGTGTGGGATTGGCAGAAAGGGGATAACATCTGAAATGGAAATACAGGTATCAAATTTTTAAGAAGGAGAATAAACCTAGTGGGAAAATAAAAATAAAATCTTTACCATTGTATAGTTAACTGTAGCATTTGCTGTGTCTTTGATTATCTCTCTCTGCAGCATATATATTAAAAACATCAACACTTAATAGTTAGCGATAAAATATAACTTTCATGTCTAATTATAAACCTTTGTACAAGTGTGTTAGTGTTTGGTTTTACATTTATTATCCAGGCTATATGGTGGTCCATCGAGCAGTTACCTGTATTAGCTGTTTTAAGCTACGTTTTCACCTGTGCGATTTTGGATGCCTCCCTTCTTCCTGCAGGTGGAATCACCTTTAAGAGAGCATTGGACATGGTTTTCTTATCTCTCCTGCTTCCCTCTCATTTCCAACAAGACCAGTAATGTGGTGTGGATGAGAGGAAAGGACTCACTTGTAAAGTCTAAACTAGACGGCACCGTAGAAGACTGGAAATAGCCAGAACCGCACTTGCATGCTGTTATGATACTTGATATCAAGATACAGTAGTGACCTGTAGGGATGAGAAGCAATTGCAAACCATTGTGCAGTGTATGCACACTAGTGTGCAGTCGACTAGAGGACACACAAACACCAGCACATCTGCAACTGTCTGACTCCCAACCATGGGTAACAACTTAAACAATGGCAGGGGTAGCAGCCTCTTTGATGTGTGGGGATATTAATATCCACACTGAAAAGTCAGAAGCTAGAGCCCTGTGTCTCACCTCACACACACACACACACACACACACACACACACACACACAAACACACACCCATACACACACACAGGGAGAAGGAGAAAGAAGCACTAGTCATTTGTCAATTAAATTTCATTATTTTTAGGCAAGTAGATCCAGAGATTATTATGTGACATGGAGTAAGGAACACTCTAAAGACATGTTTGTCACCCGGTAAAGTTGACACGGGTAGGCAATGAAACACAGATGGCATTATGGGATACAGAGCCTCCCACACAGGATTCAGGACTGTAATAAAAGGGGAGACAAAAATATGAGTAGGAATGGTAATATGAGTTAACCAAAGCACCAGCAGTGTGAGTGTGTGTGCGTGAGTGTGTGTGTGTGTAAATCCCAGAGTAAAACTTAACTCATAAATGCTTCAATTAATAAGGATATGCTTTGTCATGAAGTGTCACTGTGTGTTCACGCAGTGACACAGATTCTTTAGAGCCCAAAGTTCTCAAGTGTACCATTGCCTCACACCACTGTGTGTCATTTGACCTTCAACTTCACCAACAGAAGAACATTAACAAGTCAGTATTCTGCCTTTTTGAAGGTAAAAGTCAACAAATCATTTTTTTACAAACTGTCTTTTATGGTTTGCTATGAAATATATTGACATGTTGATGTAAAAACCATCTCCAACTTCAAGAGAGCTTGCAAAATCACATTCGGAAAATTGGTATTACATACAATGCTTGTCCTTTTATTCTTTGGAATCGTATAATTAATAATCACTGTATTTTGTGAACTAACTTAGTAGGTTAATAATGTTAATTACTTGTTGATAATTATATGGAAAATAAGATTATTTAAAACATTCCTTTTTCTTTTATCTACCTTATTAAAGTTTTTATTTAAGTTTTTATAAGAATGTGTAATTGAAATTATAGTCAATTTCATTGTCATTTTATTTTTAATTGAAAACAATTTAATACAGTAATATATTTTGATTATATTCTCTTTTCCCCCAGTTCCTTAGTTCCTCACAAATATTATCTTCATACTTCTCTAACATTATCATCTTTCTCTCTCTCAAAAAATAACCATAACAAAACAAAAAAAAAAAAAAAACCAAATCAAAACAAAAAACAAAATGGAAACAAAAAAACAAGGAAAACACACAAAAGAAACCCTCTACAAAATTACCAATTTAAATATCAAAATAAAAGAACAGAACACCAAAACAAAAACAAAATAAGATTAAAAAAGAAAATCAAAAAAACTAGCATTGAGTTCGTTCAGTGTTGGTCAATTACTCCCACCCATTGTCCTGCCCTGAAGGGGTTAATATCAAAAGAGAGACTCCACTGGAGAAAACTGTGTTCCTTTGACACTAGGTAACAATTGCATGTACTTTTCATTGAAGAATGATTTTATTTCTAATCAACTTAATTGTCACAATTCTACTGAACATTTCTGTATTCATCCCCCTGTAGTTTTTCTACACTGTACACTTCAACTATTATGTTTTTGTTTTGTTTTATTATAAGAACTGTATGATATTTGCCTTTTTGTTTCTGGCTTAGGTTACCTACCAAGATTATGTGTGGGTGGTTCACCAACTTTGGACAACATCATTTGGTGAGAATCATGATAGACAAAAACTCTAGTGTGTTTATGTTACATCTCATCTGGTTTCCTTAGCAGGTAACTAGGACAGCTCCATGGGCCATGGTGAACGGTGCTATTAAAGAGTGAAGACAGATACGCAAGTGTCTGCTGTGTTCTGTTTCTCCCAGGTTTAAACCCAGAGCCCGCATAGATGGAGAGTGTGTTCGCTCTACTTAATTGATTCGTGGCTTCTGTGCCTTTATTGTTGTTACTGCTGGTGTTTGCTTGTTTGTTGCTTTTTGTTTGTCTCTTTTACTTTTGCACTTGTGTTTTCCTGCTTAGTCCAATTTTTCATTTATGTTCTGTGCTGTTATCTTGGATGCTAGAATGCTTCTAAAAGAATTGAACAAGATCAGCTGTTTTTAACTTTTGCTCTCTGAAAACTAGGTCTTCATGCTGGGAATTGTTTTTGTTTGTTTGTTTTGTTTTTTATTGTTTTTAATGTGAAAAACCTTTATCAATTCATTTACTGGTTCCCTGGGTAATTGGACACCTGTTCAGCTGATTATTGCCTATGGCACTGTCTGGAGCTGCTTCCTGTGGTTTCTCTTCATTGATAGATGCACAATTTCAGCTATTGTGCAAAAGTTTTAAGTTGGTGTTTGAGTGTCCTTTTTTTGAATTCTTTTTACCATTTAAAAGCATGGCCTAAATGTATGGCAAAATATATGGGTTTTGGTTTTTGTCCTTTTTGTTTGTTTGTTTGTTTGTTTGTTTTGGTTTTTTTGTTTTTGTCAGCCTTCAAGTAAATGGTTTACATCTCTGTTTATGCCAACGTAACAGGGGTTTTATTAATAAAGCTATGTGTTGCAAATTTTGCTCAGATACTGAGATTTGACGTATTCATCAAGGAGGGGTTCCAGGGTGCTCTAGTCCATTGTGTCTGGGTTCAGATGAACGTCTGGAGTCTCTTCCATTTCTCAAACCTTGCTCACACAGAGTTATAAAAACAAGGCGAGAGGGCTGATGTCTTTTCTCCCCCTACCCCCACCCCTACCCCTCCGTGTTCTGCACAGCACCTTGTAATGTAATGCCAGCCGTCAAGGAGGTAGCTTCCCGTTCAGTTTCAGCTTGATTTCTCTCTATCATGTAACTGTGGAGTGTGATCTCTACCAAAATGGTCTGATCATATAGTATTGGTGGAAACCAAGAATTGGTCTGAATTGTTTTAGGGACTTCTGATACCTCACCTACTCTAACCAACAGCTCTTATGGGGATACCTACATCTGTCACCTTCAAAATGTTAAAAAAATGTAATAAGATTTCTATGATGATATAACCAGTGTCCAGAAAGGCATTAAAGCAAACCTTTCTTCCTATAATAACAGTTAAACATAAATCTTACATTAGTATTTTCTTTGTTCTTTATGTTTATTGTTTAGTCCCTTGTTTAGATAAAGCTTTTAAAAATGTTATATAGACTGTATATTTTTTATTGGATCAATTTTTCATCATAATGCTTTCTTGTTTACTCAATAGAAACAGAATTTCAATCTGATACTCTCCTCTCTTCTTTCAATTCAACAATCTTAGAACAGTTGCTCACACTATAGATCCAGATGAATTCTGTCAACTTATTTTAATCATTACTTATTTTGCCCATCTTTGGATGACTTCTCATTATTCAAGGCAACTTATCATAATCTAAGAGCCCCAGGCTTGTTCCTATGACATTATTTTCTTTCTCTTGCCTGTCTATCAGGTCCAGGGAAGACCAACAAAAACATCTGTCTTTCCATAAACTAATTGTAATTTCTTGTGTTAGATAAGTCTCAGTAATTATGGTAGGAAAAACTAGCAATCATAGTAGCTCCGGTTTCTAGGATGATGGAAAACAATAGGGTTCAGCAGTAGAGATGAAAACTTCATGGTCTCTTTATCTGTGTTGAGATAACATTTAAGCAAGAGTATACATTAGATATGCTAGTCACTCTAATACTTTTCAGTACTAATATATATATTATATATATATATAAAATTATATATATATATTTTATATATATATATAAAACTGTGCTATGAATACTGGAAACAATAATGTGAGTTAACATGAACATCTCCTATTCCATAAGTAGTTGTTGACAATTTAGTAAAAAATTGCAAATATGCATTTAGATTAATTTCTTGATTGTAAAAATTGAGAAGAAATATTTTTGAAAATGCTGTAAGTTATTTATTGGTAAAAAAAAGTAACATTAATGTGATGTATCAGTATTCATTCACCACCTAAAATGAACTATTTTTAATTTTATTTTTTAAAATATATTTACCATATCTTAACCTCTCTTTCCTCCATCCAATTCTTCCTATATACCCTCCCCCACTTTACTCCAAATTCAAGGCATTTAAAATTATTATTATTACATAAATACACATATATACTTACATATATTATTAAATTTAACCTGCTCAGTCTCAAAAATGTTTCCAGTATTAATTTTTTATGACTGACCATTGATAGAAAGAATTCACCAAAAGATCTATACTTACTTAAACAGTAGTTCCCAGAATATTATTTTAACATACTGAGCGATTTGTATAAATTTAATACTTTGTTAACTATAATTAATCATTTAAATCAGTTAATCAGTATCAATTCTAGTATATGGGAAGTCAAAATAAAAAAAATTAATATTTTGCAGCAAAATTTAGGGGTTAAAATTACAAAAAGAAGTAGTTAAGAAAATGTTTTGTGGTTCAGGAAAGGTGGTTTGTTGTATAAGTTGCATTTATTCCCTCAGATGAACTGTTGCGTTGAAAGCCATACCAAAACTGTGTAAATAAACTGCTTGGGTTGAGCCCAAAATGATTTCTTCTCTGTTCTATATACCCCGTGGCCCAAGTCTGGAAGCTTCTAGCCTTTATAGAATGTATTCTTCCAAGCAGACTAATTCAATCTGGTTGCTCATGGCTTCTGACTCTCTTGAATTGCTCTGCCGGCCTCATACTAACTTAGGAAATATGTGCTAATCTTCTGGTGCCTTCTCATTTTCTAGCTTGTTCTGTATCTAGCACCTGCTTTTGGCAACATGTTTATAAAACTATCCCTGTAAAACTGCTGCACACGCAAACACACTACCTGGCATGTAGCACACCACATTTTTATCTCCTGCTGCTCTTAAGTAGTCTCTCTTTCCTCTATGTTCCCATGGGAGTTGTCATGTCCTGTCTCTGACTCATTCTGGCAAATCTTTCTCTGATTCATCGCTTTATCTGCTCCGCAATTAGATGTCACTTTCAAACACAGCTGTTTCCTTCTAGAAACCGACTTTGCCTTTATCATTAGGAAGTAACTGTGTGTATTAAGCATGTGTTTGTAGCCCACCCATCCCATATGTTTGGATGTGGTCTTTTGTCATACCACCAATGGTGCGAGATTAAAATTCCTCTACAGTTTCTGGGTAAGAGCACTTTCTTCACCAGCATGAAAATCAAAGTTCAAAACTCCTACACTCTCATAAATATTCTAGAAGGGCAGCACCCATCTATTCGTAACCCAAGCACTGTGGTGTACATAGGCAGTAAGACCACGGGGTTTACTGTCTACATGTCTAGTTCCAGATTTAGTGAGAGACATTGCCTCCAACTAATAAGATAAAGACCCATGGAGTATGATTGACAGGCCTCTGTGCCCCTGAAAAGGTGTATGTAGCCATATGTTTTCCAGTGCATACACTCCAAATATATACACCACATACACTAACATACTTATAGACAAAAATACACACAAATTTATATGGCCATACCTGGAATAATTAAAACTAAAGAACAAAAGAAATATGATATTAATTTAAGTAATGATTTTTATGATCATGAAAATTCAATTTCACCCATGTCAGCTAATGACTGTAACAAAATCTGAAATGTTTCAAATAGATGTATAAGCCTTGAGAAATTGCTCAATGGCTAAGAGCACTTCAGCTCTTGCAGAGGACCCTGGTTCAGTTACTAGATATACATGCTAACAGCTATTTATAGTACCAAGCTCAGAGGCCCAGACCATCTCTTCTGGTTCTTTAGGTACCAGGCAGACATGTGGCAAATATACACACATTCAGTCACACTCATGAAATATTAAAAATTTAAAAAACAATGAACCAAATTAAAAGTTAATATGGGGTTATAACTATGGCCGATTAACTATACATGTGATAGGCTCTGAGAAGTGAGAGAGCCAGAACCTGTCAATTGTTTGAGACAGGAATATGCATAAGAAATTCATATCATAACTCCTGGTCCACAGTAAATAGTCACGGCTTAGATATACTGCCATGATTTTGACATGAAATTCTCACAAACATTTTGATGTAATCTAATCAATAACTGGCAAGATGATATAACTGTTGCTTACCTTTGTTTATTTTGAGAACTATATTGAGCTACATAAAAGGAAGAAATAGAAATTCAGTCAACAGCCTTGCCAGATGCTTTATGGGCACTAAGCAATTTTCTAGCATTCTGTACTTGGGAGAAAATTCCACTTTATTAAATTTGCTTTAAATTGCATCATACTTAAAGAAATGGCTTGAGTCTTCACACTGAATGTGAATGTGGGTTGTATGCAGCCTGGTTCAGTGTCTTTAACAGTTAACTTAGAAGCATAAACACATAACTATGCAGACACTAGTTATGATTTTCATAAAGAAGGTTGTACATTCATCAGACATTTTCATTGGCAGCTAAGCTGCATCAGAAAATACTTAAACTATATTGATGCTTTTTACAAAGAAGATTTATACACATTTCACATGTATACATATTCAATACGAGAGACCTCTTCTGCCATTAAATATTATATTCAGCAGACAGGCACAGTCTGCTGTCCTTATTTTCAGCAGCTAATACGATTCTGCACATATCTACAAAACATTTAATAACAATATTCTTTCTTTTGCTTTTTAAAATAATTTAACACCGGATTAAGTTAAAATGCTCGGCTGCAATCACCAGTCAAGGATATGAAGGGAAAACAAACAAAAGCCCCTTTGAACTTTTAGCACTATTATAAATGAAGGAAGTACGGTTGAATTTTCTAATATGTTTGAGTGGAGGGATGTCTCTGTGATCCCATCTATGATGTAAACACAACAAAACAAAGTAGTTTACAACACGGAAATGTCATGAAAACAGGAGTCTTGGGCCCTATGAGCACTTAACTCATGTCCCGAACTTAACAGCATTCAGAGGATTTTGTAATTCAGTATAATGTGTATTGCAAGATATCAAGCCCATCACCTTTAAACAAATCTTCCATCAATGGACAGTCTGATTGTCTTCAGTTTTAGATCCTCTTTGAGATCTGAGGAATTTTACATGAAGGACTGTGTATCTGAGAAGATTGATAAGTTTCTTGATGTAATAAGTCCAAGGGTGTTTATATAAAAGTGCCTAAAAAAAAAAAAAAAAAAACAAGCATTGTGTATTCAACGACTAATGTCTACTTGTTATATAGTTTAAGTGATATTTATCCATATACTAGAAACCTAAAATAAAGCAACTGTGATCAAATAAATCCCAGTATTACTTTGGCAGTCATTGTGCATGCCATGTTTGTATATAAATGTGTGATGAGCAACAGATGGTTGCCCCACATAAGTATGTCCACACCTAAAGTTAAACAACGCAGCACTTTGTCTTTTCTCTTCTAGTTTGCACATGGCTTTTATAAAATGAACCTCTGCCATGTACTAACCTACTCCTTTACAATGACACTTTGAGTATAGAGAGTACGGACCCTGCCCATTTTTGTATAATTAAGACTTTAGCTAATTGCTTGCTAATTTGCATTTCATAACACTTATGTTTTTAAATTATAATTATCACAAATAACAAAAATCAGGGACTGAGAGATGGTTCAGCAGTTGAGAGTGCTTGTTGTATTTGCAGGGTGCCATCAAGAAATCGGATGCCCCTTTTGTTGCCTGACAACTCATGGGGACTATCTATGCGTGTGCTCAATATATCAGATGTCAACAACCAAATGCCATTTACTTATCATCTATGGGAAAGTTTGTGTTCACTTGCCTCTCTCCATGCTAGGATTTTGACCAGTTTGGGCTTTCTGATGTATAAAAATTTCTTCTAAGATTATAATGTTATTTCTTAGAGGGAAGCTCATTAAAACACAGGATGTTAAAGGGGAAATAAATAAAACTACAGAATACATTCTTTTATAACTTTAATTAAAATATAGTTATATAATTTTCTTTCTTCCTTTTTATTTCTCCAACATATTGCTTGGGTTCTAGGTAACTCTATGTTAAATCTCAATTCAAATTTATAGCACCTTTTCCACACCCATTTGCTTATGTACATGTGTGTGTATACCAAAACCTCTCCCCTCCCCAAACAAGGCACTTTCAGAGATTACTACTTGGTATTCAACAATCAGTTAGGAGCCCATCCCTTGGGAAGTTTAATTCTGCTGCTTTCAGGATGTTTTATTTGCTTATATTTATGTTGTCTATGATGAGACCCCATGAGATATCTGCCTTTCATGTGTGCATGTCTATTGATGTTTTCTTTGTTTATATCTAGTCTAGGTGGCCATAGAAGCTTCTTAAAATTTTTACATATGTAAAAGAAATTTTAAAGGAGTTGACATATAATGGGGAGACAATGACCCAATATGACACATTTTGCCCAAGAATAAATAAATCCCTGAGTGCCAGGAATGAGTTACATCTTACTATATTAATGATCTTAGCCAAAGAGTTTCCCCCAAAATATTTTACCCACAAATACCACAGACTATGGTTAAACTTATTGCTCGCCCTTCCCAACCTGATAATGACACCATATTGTTGAACAGACCTCCTATGTATGCCATTAAATACAGAGAATTGTGCTGTTGTTCAACTAAAGGATTCACTACTACTGCCTAACATTCATGGTTGCTGGAAAGTGCTATGTACATTTCCCCTGCAGAAAGTAATCATCACTATGACATAGTTAAAGGCTAAGTCTAATGACCTACCTCCAGGTTATACCAGCACAACAGTGGTACAGCTGTTACAGGAACAACCAATCACTTTTCTGGGATGGTGGCCTCTTCAATGAGATGTCAAATTTATAGCACTGTTTTCATACCTATGTGCTTGTGCACATATGCACATGCACCCACAAACACACACACATACGCACACAGCATTTTTGAGTTTACCAGTTGGGATTAGATAATCAATTAGAAATCTCTAAAAGTAATCATGAACTTAAAAATAGATGAAATTGGGCCATAGGGGGGAAAATAACAACTAACATTCATCTGAAGGAAGAAGATAGAGAGGCAAGGCAGGAGTGAGTTTATGGGTGGGCAGGTAGAGTAGTACCCTCTTACAACAAAGGGGAGGGGGAATAGGATAGGGGGTTTGCAGAGGGAAGACTGGAGGGGGCACAACTTTAGAAATATAAATAAATAGAATAATTAATAATAATGGAGCATATCAATAAAATGGCTTTTAATGATGCATCCCCATAAGTCACTGAATCACTCTACCCTCATCAGAGAAACTTCTTTTTTATAGTAGCTAGGAAGGAACATGGAGAGGTACAACAGAAAAACATGTAGTGAGTAAGAGACATGGGAGAACTCATCTCTATGCAGACAAGCCAAAGGTGGTATATTGTGAGTTCATGTGTTCTTTGGTCTGCTGTCTTTAGAAGGCATTGTTTTGTTAGGGTCCTCCAACTGCTTGCGGTTTGCATCAAGACTGCTTCTCATGAGTGATTTGGGGTGTCGCCTCTCCCCAGGACTGAGCATGGGGGTCCTCAATTGGAGGGTCTTTCATTTCCAGTACCATAAACTCTAGTCAGTAGAGCTTAAAGCCCTAAGTAGGCACCAGCTGAAATCTATATCCGGTGATTTATCTAGGTGTTGCCTTTAGAAATAGGGCCTTCCTATCAACAATAGATTAGATTGGTTGGGGTTCTTATGGGACCCTCTTTGACAATAACTTGATTAGGTATAATCTATTCATGGAACTAGAAGCTCTATTTGTTGGCAAGATGCCCGCTTCATATGTAAGAGTTATCTGGCGGTGGCATCTGTCACCCATTGATCACAATGGATTCCAGCTGATCTGGATGATTAGGCAGGCACCCACTTTGATGTTCATCCTTCCTAAAACTTTGAGCTCCCTTAAAAAGAATGACCTAGAATGGATATAGGATGCCCAGTTTTCAGTTAGGGTGTAGGAGTAGCTGCATTCCCCCTGCCTAAATATCCAGACAAGCTCTAAGAGGAAATTCTAAATTAATAGCTCTTATAAAGCACAAACACTTTATTTTCAATGAAAACCAGTCATTTTAGTGTTTTGTTTTTTAAATATAATACTTCTGAATCACTGAGAGCTGAGATGCTTGTCAAATCTCTAAGGTTAAAAGTATTTTTATCTTCAGATATTGCTCTAAATAGATTTTATTTAAATTTTTTTAAGGAAATTTAGTAAAACCTGCCTCTTGGAAGGAATGGTATTATTCTCCTGATACCAGAAATGAAAATAGAGTAAACATTTTGTGTTCAGAAACACATTCTTTTTTGAAATCTATTTTATAAGGGGAGGTGTTCACAGTGTGCAAGCAAACATGAGTCTATATGTCCTGGAAGTGTGATGAAACTTTAGAATTGGCTTTTCTTACATGGACTGTTGGATAAACTGAATCTACTTAATTTTCACAGATTTACTAAGCCAAAGTTTTAATTCAGTGGTATATTTTTGATATGTAATTTAGCCTGTCCTCTATGGTTCTTTAGAAATGTGTGAGGTTTTACTTTAATTAATATTTTTGTAAAAAAATCTGATGCAATATTTTATAACAGTTCTCTTCCCACAACTGTTTCCAGTTCCTCCCCATCTCTTGACCCATGCAATTTCATGTTTTTTTTCCTAAGAAGACTCCCAAAGACTAAAAGCGAAGAAGAAGAAGAAGAAGAAGAAGAAGAAGAAGAAGAAGAAGAAGAAGAGGAGGAGGAGGAGGAGGAGGAGGAGGAGGAGGAGGAGGAGGAGGAGGAGGAGGAGGAGGAGGAGGAGGAGGAGGAGGAGGAAGAGGAAGAGGAAGAGGAAGAGGAACAAGGAACAAGGAACAAGGAACAAGGAACAAGAAAGAAAGAAGAGAAAGAAAATAAAAATGAAAGAAAACCAAATAGACAAAAAAAGCAATGAAGCAGAGCATCAAAGCAAGCGTGGGATGTATTCTGTGTTGGCTGCACACTCCTGGGTACAGATGACACACGTCAGGACATTCAGTTGGAGAACTGGCTTTCCCTTTCCCTGCAGGTGTCGGTTGCAAATAGCTTCCTTATTAGATGTGGAGCTTTGTGTCTATTTCCTGTCCTCAGTGCCCAGATTTTTGTCTCTATTCATCTGTACCAATCTTCTGCATTCCTAATCTCTGAGAGATAAAATGTTATTATCTGCTTTTCCTGGAGGATGCTATTCCTTGGAGTCATTCACACCTTTGGTGATAATCTTTCTGCCTTCACTTCGAATAGATCTCTGAATCCAGAATGGAGGGATTTGATAAAATATCAGTACCAATTATTATATTTAGGGCAGAATTCTCCAGTCTTTTACTCTCAGCACATTGTACAGTTGTGGGTCTCTGCATTAGTTCCCATAGACTATAAAATCTCTGATGATAGTTGAGTTGGTAGTCTATCCCCATGACTTCTCCTTTATTCTGCCCTCCTCTATCCTCCCTGTTTTGTCCTTCTGTTTTATAGTCTTCCTTATCTCTTTATTATAATGTACTATATTATATTTTTTCTTCCTTAGAATAACCTCCTCTTCTCTCTGCATCCTTTACTAGGTTTGTAACTTCTGGAGTTAACTGGAGTAAACACACACACACATACACACACACATAATATTAAAGGTCACCTCAATATAAGAAAGAATATACAATGTAGAGTAATTTTAATACAGTAACATGGGTGCTCTGGCAAGGGATTTTATCCAAAGGCCTTATAGTCTATGTGACCTAGCTGAAATGCAAACATGTCTTAGTTGGGGTATTACTGCTATGTACAGACATTATGACCTTGGCAACTCTTACAAGGACAATATTTAATTGGGACTGGCTTACAGGTTCAGAGATTTCAGTCCATTTTCATCAAGGCAGGAAAATGGCAGTGTTCAGACAGGCATGGTGCAGGAGGAGCTGATAGTTCAACATCTTCTTCTAAAGGCTGCTAGGAGAAGACTGGTCTCTAGGCAGCTAGGACAGGGGTCTTAAAGGCCACAGCCACAGTGACATACTTCCTCTTCCAACAAGGCCATACTTACTCCAACAAAGCCACATCTCCAAATAGAGTCACCCCCTGGGTCAAAACATATTCAAATCATCATACATGCATTTAGTATACACATTTAGTGTAATTAATGACAATCTAACTGAGGGGCAGATAAGAAAGTCAGAGAATTGGACCAAATGAGTAAATGAGTGAGAGAAAGGAGGGGCTTAAGCAAGAGAGAGAGAGAGAGAGAGAGAGAGAGAGAGAGAGAGAGAGAGAGAGAGAGAGAGAGAGCATTTGTCTAAGCTAAGTTTTGTATGGGCAGTGTTTGGCAGAGACTCTTTGCAGGACAAGCCAGAGAATGAAAAAGATCCGGAGATTAGAACATATGGTTAGAGTTAGTTTTTCCAAGCAGAGCAATTCAGTGAGAAGCCATAGAATTCAGTTTCAATCAGTCAGCTCAGAGAGTAGTTTGAGGCAAAATTAGCTGAGTTGAACCAGTCAGCAAGTATCCAGAAATAATTAGAAATGATGACCTTATTCAGTAGTAAGTCTCATGGTCTGTATTATTCTAGGCCTAGAATTATTGTACAGAGTAGAAGCTTCCAGACCTTGGCATGAGGAGAGTTAGTACAGAAATAAAACTGCTCTGTGCTCAGACCGAGCCATGCTTTCGTACAGTTTGGTTATAGCTCTCATCTCACTGCATCAGAGGAAATAAAAACACCATTTACTGTAAGTTTCTGTCTTTTGTGTCTGTTACTTCACTCAGGATAGTTGTGTCTAGCTCCATTCATTTACCTTCTAATTTTATAAATTCATTTTTTTTCTTAACAGCTGAAAAATATTTCACTGAGTAAATGCCCTGCATTTTCATTATCCATTCGGCTGTTGATGTGCATTAAGAGTTTTTCTAATTTCTGTCCAATAAATTATGAAAGAATGTGCAAATACCTCTGTAATAAGATACAGAGGCATTTTATATTGTTTAAGTCAAAATAAAAAGAGCACATGTTCAATAAATGAATTGCAAAAAAGTTGAAGTCTATATTTTTAAAAAAGATAATAATTTAAACAACTCATAGGAAAAATAGTTGCTTATTTCATATGATAGATATGTCAAATCTATGATTTTCAGTGTCAAAACTGTATGGTAAAAGCATTTTATACCTGTCTGTCAAGATTCAGCTTGATAAAGAATCAATGTTTTATATTTATGCAATTTGAAAATTCTACTGATATTTTAGTGAATGAAATCATATTAATATTATTCTACTATAATCCATTAATCTTCCATATGAGAGGAATGTATTAAAAATCACATGCATATAAACACACACATAGACTTATGTGTGTATGTATATATATATATATATATATATATATATATATATATATATATATATATTGTTTTAAAAAAATTAAAGAACTCATAGGAAAAATAGCTGCCTACATCATATGCTAGATGATTTTGTTTAGTAGGAACCTTCTTTCTGTGTTTTCCTCATCATTAAAATATGGACCACGCATAAACACAAACATTAGAAAGATATATATACATGTGCTTTTGATAATCAGAAGCTGCCTAGTAACATGTTCATATTTTTATTTTAGAATATTGTACTGAGTAGTTTTGTGTGTCAAATTGACACAAGCTGAATTTATCACAGAAAAGGGAGCCTCAGTTAAGGAAATGCCTTCATGAGATCCAGCTCTAAGGCATTTTCTCAACTAGTGATCAAGGGTGAGAGGGCCCAGCCCATTGTGGGTGGAGCCATCCCTGACCCAGCCCATTGTGGGTGGAGCCATCCCTGGGCTGGTAGACCTGGGTTCTATAAGAAAGCAGGCTGAGCAAGCCAGGGGAAGCAAGCCAGTAAGTGACATCCCTCCATGGCCTCTGCATCAGCTCCTGCTTCCTGACCTGCTTGAGTTCCAGTCCTGACTTCCTTTGGTGATGAACAGCAATATGGAAATGTAAGCTGAATAAACCCTTTCCTTCCCAACTTTTCTCTTGATCATGATGTTTTGTGCAGGAATAGAAACCCTGACTAAGACTGATATTTTTAATTAGTTTTTTATTGATTTGGTTATTCTTAAAATAATGTTTTGCAACTTGATTATGCATTTACTAAATTAAATTTTTATTTAAATATTACCTGGTAGAATATATATATATATATATATATATATATATATTACCTTAAACTTCTAATATCTTACTGTGGTATTTACAACTTTATTCCTAATTTTGATAAACAGAATATTCTACCAATTTTTCATTATAATAATTACCTAGAGACCACATATATTGTTTTCAAATAAATCACATGTTGGCATAGGCTAGTTTGTTTTATTTTATTTATTCTCACAAAAATTATTACCTTTGTAAGATTTCATTTTCTTACCAGAGGTGAATGTTTCCCTATATCTCTAGGTGAGCAATTCAATTGCCAATTTTAAAACTTGAATAATATATATTTCCAGGTTCCCAATTTTGTATTAGCAGAATCAACTACAGTCAGCTGATTAAGGAAAACAAACATTCTCCATCTGAATTCAGATGTGTCATTCTGAGTTTACATTTTTAGGGTTTTAACCACACAAATGAAGGATATTTTCTTTTTTTAATAACCAGATGTTGACTTCTAAAGAAATGTCAGTGCAGTGAATCAATGTACTGAGATACATCAAAGTTCTCTATCCTCGAAAGCAGTAAAGGTTTCATTAATACTTTCTTTTGCACAACTATTTGTGGTCTGTATTTGTGATCTGTTAAAATGCAATGTAGGTTCCATATACACCCCATCAATGAAACATTTCTTTTTGACAGACAAAGAAACATACTGATTATCTATCTCATACCAAACTGTCAGCTCTGGAAATATACACATTCAAATAACATTGTATGAGAATAGCATGTTGTATTTATATATTAAGGAACAGACACACACACACACACAGACAATCACAACTACACAGTAACAAAAACTAAAGGCATGTTTTGTAAGAGAATACTATGTATATGTGCAGAAACATAAAAACCAATGTGAGCTCATTTTGTTTTTTATGTATACATGGTTTCAGAGACTGTAGTATGTAACAATCATGGGCTCACATCTGTCTAATTCTCCCTGTCTCAGCAGTTAAACATGGCCTGTATTTCTTCAATTAGAGGTGAGATTCCCCCTGTGTTCTTTTATCATATATATATATATATCATATATATATATATCATATATCATATATATATATATTATTATTGTTCCACATTGCAATGGTTTTGTATGTGCTTGGCCAATGCATGGCCTTGCCAGAGTAGGTGTGTCACTGTGGGTTTGGGCTTTAAGATCCTCATCCTAGCTGCCTGGAAGCCAGCATCTGGTAGCAGCCTTCAGAAAAGGATATTGAATTCTAAGTTCTGCCTGTACCAGTTCTTCTCTGATACTACTGTGCTACCCCCTTGATGATAATGTAACAACAATCATGACGATAACTTGTAAGCCAGCCCCAATTAAATGATGTTCTTAGATGCCTTTGTCATGGCATTTATTCACAGAAGTAAAATCCTAGGTTGGTACCAGTGACTGAGGTATTGCTATAATAGGACTGACCATGTATGTGTTTGAGAGAGGGTTTTCTCCTCTCCCTCCTTTATGTCTAGTGACCCCTTTCTCTCTCTTCCCACTTATAAATATACTAAATACAGATGCAATATAAATCAGATTTATGATTCAATCAAATTTTTATATAGATCACATTATTTAAAGATGGCACTTTATTATGTATACAGTTTTTAATGAAAGCTATTAATTCAGACTTTTAATTAACTATACATATATATTTATATGTTGACTATAATAAGTACATACAGAATTTTATATTAGAGGACTCTCTTTTAAATATAGGTTTATACCAGTAATATAAAACTAATTGTAAGATAGAAAACACAGTATCTATTTTGTTTCTCTAAAGTGTGTTTTCTCATAATCACATATAATAGAAAAGATAATCTATTCAGTGTCCATATAGACATTTGACAGTTTTGGATATTTTAGATGACAGAAGTGTTTTTATCACACTAGAAAAATATTTTCTTGCAAAAATAGATTTGAGTAAGGTCAAATGGCTAACTGTAATAGATTGTAATGGACATAGATTATTTAGCTATCTGGAAATTTCCCAGCAGTAATTATTTCAGAATAAAATGAGACTATTATAAAAGACTTTCATAGTGGTTCATGTCAGATTGCTTATATTAGCAAATAAAACTTTGTCAATTTATTTTTCAAAAATAAATCTGGATTTAACCCAGAGTGTACGTGTACAGTCTGTAATCAGTAATAGGAAGGTAATTCTTCCTTTGATAGCAATAGTTATATATTTTCTTCATGGAAAGATACTTTGTGTGGACAACATGAAAACTGAAACTTTGTTGATTAGTTGGAAGCACCCCTCTCCATCATCTCCAAAGCACAGAGAACTTAGACATTTTAATGATGTATCTTGTAGTTGCTATACTCTTTAACAGTTTGAGTATTTATATTATTATATATCTTTGCCACTAGGTTTGATACAGAAATATTCATCCTAAAAAAAGAGCGAATCAAGCCAAGTGTGCAAATAAGAATGCTTTCACATGTTCCAAAGGTGTAGCTGTAAAATAATTGGTAAACTAAGATTTGGTTTCATCTTTTCTTATAATCAAAGATTATATTATATGCTATTAATATTTATAATAGTGCACTAAATATGTCTAATCCTCAGCTTCAAATTTTGTATTTAGCAATGTCTCATACCAGTATTTTACTTTTTTATGGGGAAATATTAAGTATTACAAAAATACTGCATTACTAATGGCTAGATTTGATTAACATTCTGCTCTTTATCTGTCTATCATCTATCTATTTATCTATCTATCTATCTATCTATCTATCTATCTATCTAATCTTTTTATCTCTATATGTGAGGTGTGTTTTTGTGCCCATATGCATTTATGCACATGTGTGTTCATGTATGTGCATGTGTGTGAATGTGTGTACACATGAATGTGTTTGGGTGTGTGTGTGTGTATGTGTGTGTGTGTTTGAGTCTGTGTATATGTTGGGTATTGAATGCTAGGCATTTACATAAGCAAGCAGTTAAGTGTTTTTCCAGTCTGCTACTTCCAGCCCTTATGAAGATTCCTATTCCAATTTTCAATCTGGGATTTTCATACACCATTATTATATCCAATTGGATTTTGCTAAAATATTCTAATACATTAATTCAGCTGAGTCCAAGACTCCATAATTTCCAACAGCTCTTAAACTAATTTTTATGTCCTTGTTATGAAAGTCACTCCACAGTAGAAATGTTTAGAGTAAAACCTTTCATATTAGTTTGCTTTGACATCATGTGGTTTTAAATTATTTTCAGCAAGTAAGATTTAGAAATATTTTATGATTTAGTCCACATACCTTACCGTAAAGGGGAATTGTTAGACACATTGTTATCTGCCTAGAATGTCCTGCTTTGTGGACAGAGTTGGAGAAAAAGCATAGCTGACACATGAAGTGGATGATCAATAGTTGGCCATAAGCTTTGCATTTTTGAAAACTGAGAGAATATCTTTAAACACATTCCCATAGTGTGGAAAATGTAACTATATTAATGATCTCATTATTTTATGTTAGAGATCTTTACAATGTATTAAGATACATCTGAAGTCAACAAAACAACACAACACAAACCAAAATTTGCATATCTCAAGAATCCATGAGAATAACCTGTAATGGCAGCACTTGGTCTAGATGAGGCTGGAGACCCTTGATGGTTTGCTTGTCTCTCTAGTGTTGGAGAGATGGTGTACTTTAGCTGAGGATATGGATTACAATATGATATAGATAGATAGATAGATAGATAGATAGATAGATAGATAGATAGATAGATAGATAGATGATAGATAGATGATAGATAGATGATAGATAGATAGATAGATAGATAGATGATAGATAGATAGATGATAGATAGATAGATAGATAGATGATAGATAGATAGATAGATAGATAGATGATAGATAGATAGATGATAGATAGATAGATGATAGATAGATAGATGATAGATAGATAGATGATAGATAGATAGATGATAGATAGATAGATGATAGATAGATAGATGATAGATAGATAGATAGATAGGTAGATAAGTGAGATCATATAAATTACAAAGAGCAATGTCTTCCTTAGATGTGCAGGGAACCTCATCATTTTAGGCTCCTTTATATACACCTACCTTGTTATTAATCTATAAATATGCTACTTTTAAAATCACATCATAGTATTTATACCCAGATGTGGATAACATATAAATTGGGGGCTAGAGAGATAGCTCAGTGATTTAGAGCACTGACTGCCCTTTCAGGGGTCCTGAGTTCAATTCCCAGCAACCACATGGTAGCTCACCACCATCTACAATGTGATCTGATGCCTTCTTCTGGAATGTCTGAAGACAGTGACAGTGTACTCATACATTAAATAAATAAATAAATAAATAAATAAATAAATAAATCCTCATGTTTTCAAAATGAGTTTAGTAATATGATGTAATGGTGATGGGGTATTTGTTTAATAAATGGCCATAACTGTATGGACAAAAGCAGAGACAGCTAGCGTGCTTTTGTCTCTGTATCTGTTCCTCACTTTGCTGTTATGTCAAGCTATCTACACTTAAAGGAAGACTGGGATTCCCCTACTTCTCTCATTGCTGACTTTCTGCAAAGGGAATATAGGACTCTGGGAACCAACCTTGAGCTTCCTGTGGCAGACTGTGCTCCACACTTCCAGAGGAGAGTTCCTCTACCTGCTTTCAACAGATCCCTATGGTCTTTTAACCCTATTTACTATGTTTAGTGCTTCTGCTCTTTCTAATAAAGGAACACAATATGCAGTTAATATATCATGGGTAAGAGATATGCAGAAGTAAATAAAAGAGGACTGTCTCAGGAGCATTTTCCTAGGATGGGAACAGGGAAGAGATACTTTTTTTTCTTTTTCTTTTTCTTTTTCTTTTTCTTTTTCTTTTTTTTTTTTTTTTTTTTTTTTTTTTTTTTTTTTTTTTGGTGACATTTGTTTTTGGGATCTAGAGGTAGTGCCCAGAACAAGGATGGCAGCTGGAAGGTAAGGTAAAAGGCAGTCCAACTCTCAGTATTGGTGGTGATCGGGCTTTAAGGGGTCATTGGAGGGCATGCCCAGGTACTGAGCCGCTTCTCAGTCAGCTTGGTCAGCTTCACATTCAGCCTGCCCAGGTGGGCTTCAGCCACTGCCTCATCCAGCTTCTTAGGCAGAAAGTGAACGCCAATGGGGTATTTATATGGGTGGGTCCACAGCTCCATCTGTGCCACCACCTGGTTCTTGAAGGAGAGACCCTCTTATACTTACTCATTAAATGAAATTCAGTGGAGTCTCATGTTTACAATGGGTTAAGAATTTTCCCAGTATAGTGTTTTTATTTTTGTGGCTAGATACATACTTATTGCAAGCAGTGATGATTTAGGGCAAATAATTTTAAAACTATACTTTCTTTGTTTTTGGTCAGCCCATCCATTTGTCTAGCTTCATGTTCTGTTTCAACAAAAGAAAAGTGGGTTTCCTGATGTTACTTTGATCTTTGTTTTTGCCTTGCTTTGCTTTCCTTTCTTCTGTTTTTAGTTCATAAAACAAAAGGACACATCGGTCTTAATATATTATACATGCTCAGTATTCAATTTTCAGACAAGATTCAGGCAAAATCTGCATGGCTTATTAAGAAAAATACTTGCTCGGCCTCTAGTGCTAGCCAGCTGTGTGCTGGCTATCACAAAGGCAATAGTTTCGCTTAAAATCCTCCTCAGAAGAGAGTGCTTCCAGAAAGTCCTGGAGTAGCATAGACGATGAATCCCAGACATCTTTTTCGGGGGGCATTGGACTTATGCATCATTATGTATTTCAAGTTTTGAAAGTATTTGTTTAGAATCACTGTTTCGGTAATAAGTATGGACTTAAATAATTTCCCAAGCCTCTCAGCCTTATCATACTATCCTCTAACGTGCAGTATTAATTACACAGAAAGATAATTCCTAACACTTCACTTGCCTTTGAGAATTCAGGAACACACAAATTCTACCAAATGTGTGATGACTATGGATGTGACAAAAAGAAAATTATTATTTTGGAACTGCCATCACCTGAAGAGCGGAGCTCACCTACATTAGGAGGAAAGAAAAAGCAAAATCTCCATTTGCTTCCTGGTGGAGAACTACAACGTTCTTTGAGCTTTTATAGAAAAGTTTAAAACACAACACATGCTAAGGTAATCATCTTCCTCATCTCCTTTTGTTAGCCCTATGGAAATGTTGGTAGACAATATTGATTTCATAGTGATGAGCTTCATGGCAATATCATTAGCCAGCATAGCATGTGCTTTTCAAACATCCTTCTCACGGTATCTTACCATGTTCTCCTTCCCTGTCACTAGTGACCTCTTATCCACAAGTAGCTTTACTTGTATATTAATATCATCTGTTCCTGTGAATGACATTAATATCTGGCTCATAAATATAAAAGTACTACAGAAAATATATTATTGCATGTATTTGGTACTCCTGACTCTTACAAAATACGGAACAGAATCAACTTTTATTTTTCTCCTGGTTTTAATCCATGTTGGCCAGTATGAGGTAACCTAGGTAGTGGGTCTGTTCTGTGGAGGCTACTTAGATATCGGAAAATCAGGAAAAGAGAACCTTACTTACTGACTCAGCAATTAATAAGTGTCTGTTGTCTTAGACACAGTGTCTTAGACACTATGGAAATCTATATGAATGCTCCGAAAGACTGACAACAGAGCAACCCTATGACCTGCCTCCCCCACTCTCAGGGTAGACCCATGAAGAACGAGGTCAGTGTAAAACCAAGAAAACCACACATCTGTGGATGTTGCTGTTCATTTTCAACAGCCAAGTTATAAAACTGACCTAAATTCCAAGTGGTTAATTGATTGATAGAATGTGGCATATACACCTAATCGGAGATTTATTTGGTCATAAAGAAGAATGAACCTATGTCATCAGGAAAAAAAATGGAACTGGAAGTTAGAAGATTCCATGTTCTGCTAGTATCGAAAGCTCTCCTCCATTGGCCCATGTGCTAGGATTTCAGGTCCTTAGAAGGCTGTAAGTTTAAAAGTAAGTTGGTAATTTCCTAATCTATGAAAGGTTTTTTTTTCCCCATTAATTTCAGTGAATGGATAGGTTGAATCTAGATATAACATATAAACTCTGTTCCTATGACTCCTTTCCTCATATACAGTCATGAAACGTGAATTTTTTGTGGAGTTACAATGTAAAAATTTGAATTTGTAGATTTTTTTATCTGAGTAATTAAATGTCATAAACCCCAATTACGACACCTGACAGAGAATCCTTTTCTATACGCACTGCTCAGTGAACATAATTATTTAGTCAACATAGTCTGCTTTATTACATTTTTCCTTGTATTCCTATTTGTATAATGTAAGATCATCTAGGGAACATCTTTCTTGTCTCCTTCACTGAGATTCTAAAGCTGGAGAGATCACAGAAATCATCGCTAACGAAAATTGAAAATCCTACCAGAAAGTATTTGTACCCGAGAACATAAGCCAGGGAGAAAACAGAGTTAAGTGAAAGTAGGTAATTTAAACATCATTTCGTTAGATTAAAAATAATACAAAGAATTAGATTTATTATGAGCAATGTGATGTATTAAAGTACATATCCTTTGTGTTATGGAATAATTTAACATAGCTTGTTAACAAATGAATTTATTTCCATAGTTACCACTTTGTGCTAAAAACTATAACATTAAATCTGCTTGCATTTTTCAAGAAGAGATGAAGAGCTTGATAGACATTTTAAATGTTGTTGTTTGTAAAGTTGTTGGTAACAATTTTACTGTGGTTTACAGAAAAGCGGCAAATCACGTTGGCTTCTCAGAGAAAGAAAATGAAGAGGGGAAAAACATATCTATGTTGTTTCATTTATGCTGACATGAAGGTGAACCTCATGGTGAAGAAATAGCATACCATGGGGAGGAAATATAGGGAAAGAAAAAGAAAACCCAAACAACCTATGCTTTATTCATGAACAGAAAAATAACGGATAGAAAAGATAACAAGGGCAAAGTTATTCTAGGTCATGACTCAGAAAAGTGAGAAGGTCTAATAGGAAACAAAGCAGCTTGTAGAGAAAATGGTAGAGCAAGAGAACTCTGAGAAACAAAAGTACATGATATCAATAGGGACTTTTCTTTCTACTTCTTTGGCCTTAATTTAATCTTAGGAAGAAATACAAATAGTTAACTGTTCTAGGGCAAAAACAAACAAATAAAAAACAAATACCACCACCACCAACAACAAAAACAAACTCACTTTTAATACTCATAAACAAAACAAAAACCAAAGCCACAGCAAGATATTATCTCACTACAGTTACAATAAATTATATACAAATGAATAAACAAAACATATATTTGAGGATAAAATGATAGGGGTCTTTTTCCTCAGAGATGTTGGAAAGGACAATTAGTGCTACACATATATAAACCATGATGGTTAGTCTTCAGAATTATAAAAGGAATGACTAGAATATGAAACAGTCTCCTGCTGAGGGAAATGCCCAAGGGCAGTGAAGTTATTGAACAGGGATGTGTTTTAACAGGCTTACTGTACCACAACTCACAGCAAGCAAGGAATTTCAGAGAACCTCAGTCTATCAACATATGACAACATCAAAAGTTTGAGACACATATACAATCTACTATTCTCCAGTCTCAACAAAGTATAAATATCCTGTCTTCTGAAACTACAGGGGTGAACCATAAGTCATCATGTCACTGAATGATGCTACACAGAGAAAGAGGTAGTGAAAGAGCTCTGGAGAGGTAGATAAAGCTCATAGAGCTATGGTGTAGAAAGGTCATCACTAGGGGCTATAATGGGTAACTAAAGATACCATTTTTTTTGAGCAGCACAATCTTGAGGGTTATAATTTATTTATTTTCAAAGTGACAATGTTATAGCAGGCAGTATATTAAAAATTGAGAAAAATACCATGCCAATGTTATATGGGCAATGGTGTTAGAATTTATTAAGTATCTACTTTATACAAAAAAAAGTTTCCGCATGAAGAAAACCAAAATGATCATATTCTGCAAAAGCTGCTTGGTTCACCTACCTCAAAGTATCCAGATTCTTCTACAGTCAATCAACATGCAGCAAAATAAAATGTGAAGGAACTTAATAAGATACTAAGAAAAAAATCTGTATATAGGGTGAAAAACAATACAAGTATTAATGCAAAGGGAGAATTAGGTTTTCTTTTAAGTGTTACTAGTTCAGTGAATTCACAGTGTAGCAGAAACCCATACATCCATGAATATGTGGGCAATGGAAACATGACTTGATATGTCATTTTCATATCAAGAAGGGGACAGAAGACTGGGTAGGCACAGAATTATGAGGGGTGCTTTGGAGAGGAGTTGGGAGATTGGGAGAGAGCTTGAATTCAAATAAAAGTCATTGAACCCAATGGAGGAGTTATAAGAAGTACTGAAGTAGATGAAGGGGTTTGCAACCCCACAGGAAGAACAACAATATCAATCAACCAGACCCTGAAAAGCTCCCAAAGACTAACTTACAAGCCTAAGAATACACATAGAAAGACCCATGGCTTCAGCTGCTACTTACTTAGCAGAGAATGGCACTGTCTGGTATCAGTGGAAGGTGGTCTCAATGACCCACCATAAGGGAATGCTAGGTCCCTGAGGCAGGAGAGAAAAGTACCCTCATAGAAACAGGGGAAACAGGGGAGGGAAATAATAAAATACTTACAAACCAAACAGAAAGTCATTGAACAACATTTTCAAAGATCTTATAACAATAACAAATAGCCCAGTTTTATAGTTGTGTGTGTGTGTGTGTATGTGTGTGTGTGTGTGTGTGTGTGTGTGTGTGTGTGTGTGTGTATGTGTGTGTGTGCTCTTTAGGCACATTTATACAAAGGTTCATTTGTATTTTATTTTATGCACATGTATAGAAAGCAGAGGTCACAACAACAAGTTTATTTCTTGTAGCTCTCCACTTTATTTTTTGAAACAGTTTGTCTCACTGAAATCATGAGGCCAATGGTCTCCAGACATCTTCTGTCTTTGCTTCCCAATGCTGGGTTATACACTCCTGTACCGAGTAGCCAGCCCAGCTCTTCATTCTCCAGACTCCAGCACTTCACCTACACACATAACACTCTAGTTCTGCAAATGCCATATTCAAAATCCCAGATTGTAGAGCACAAATGATACAAATAAAAATAACATCATGATATGTGTTATGTACATATCACATGCACTGCAAAGCTTAGCTATAACGAAAGCAAAATATTTCTTTTTAGTAAAATATGGACTTATTGCGTGGCTTATTTCAGCTGCTATTAATATTTAATTCGCCATTTTTGAATAGCAGCATGTTAATTGAAGGTGAGCTTTATCCTTTGGTGAGAAAGCTGCATATTTGTGAATTATCTCTTGAAACAGAGTTGTTCTCCAATATGTTGTATTATTAAGCTTTTTCTGTATTATCAGATGTAATACATAATAAAACCTTAGCAGTTGACAATATCAGCAATAATCAAGAGGAAATACGTTATCACCTCCATGAGATAACAAACTGTATTTTCATAAAATGAGCAGCTAGAAGGCTACAAGGCTATAGAAAAATAAATACCTTTTGCAGATAGTGCCTGCTTAGGTGTTTGTCTAATCATAAGATAAAACTATTTTACTTAGAAATCTTTCTGAGAATAAGATTTCAAGACACTTTCTCAGAAATACTGAATAGGTCATATTTATTTTATACATAAGCTTTATTTAATGTGTTCACTGACACAGAACAGCTGTAATCATAGGATTCATGGGGATTCATGTGATGCTTTGGATAAATGCATACATCACATAATAATCAAGTCCAAGAATAAATTTTATTATCTGAAAGCAAATCACACCTTTGTAAAAGGAAAAAAAAAAGTAGCACTATAAAAGCTCTCTTGAAGCTATTCTGAAATGTCTGTTCTTAATTACAATCCAAGAATGTTCAAGAGAACCCTGGAATTTTTTTTTCTCCTGACAATTTAATATGTACTCATTGAAAATACCCCATCCTGTCTTCTCTGCTACTCTCTGAAATCTTCATTAGCTTTTACTCTAGTTACTATTTCTGTTTACTTACTTACTTACTTTATCCCAAACAATGCTTCCCCTCAGGATCATCCCCTACCCCCTACCCTTCCACTTCTTTGTAAAAGCATAGACCCCCACTGGCTATCCCTCACCCTGGCACATCAATTTCCTGCCAGATTTGGCACATTGTCTCCCAAGGAAGCCAGACAAGGAAACCATGAAGATTGAGTTGCATGTCAGCTACATATGCACCTGGGGTCTCATTCCAGCCCATGTGTGTTCTCTAGTTGGTGGTTCAGTCTCTGAGAGTTTACTGGAGGCAATGTAGATGACTCTGTTTGACCTTCTGTGGGGTTGCCTATTCCTTTCGGGCCTTCAGTCCTTCGCCCAACTCTTTCATAAGTGTCCCCAAACTCCATCCAGTGTTTGGCTGTGGGTTTCTGCATATGGTTCAGCACTCTGCTAGGCAGAGCCTCTCAGAAGACAGATTTGCTAGGCTCCTGTCTGCAAGCATAACAGAGTATCAGTAATAATGTCAGGGATTGGTGTTTGTCCATGAGATAAGTTTCTACTTGGGCAAGTTACTGGTTGTCTATGATACACCCCACAGACCCAAAGAAGTTAAGCAAGAAGATAGGCCCAAGCAAGGATGCTTGAATCATACTTACAAGGGGAAACAAAATAGTTATAGGAGGGAGAGAAGTCTTAGGAGAGAGGAGAGGGGGGTGTTTAGGGAGGCAGGATCAGGGATGGGAAGAAACAGGAGAGAGGCCCACAGAGGCAGGAGAAATGAATGCCAATCTGCAGCTGCAAGGGGTTGGGGGAGGGGACAATCTCTAGGAAGTCCTGGCGACCTGGACTAGGGAAGACTCCCAGCAGTCACAATTGTGGGTGATCTTAGCCAGGAAACTTAAGAGTGGGGACATGGAACCTGAAAAGGCCATTTCCTATAGCCAGACACCTTACCCATGGAGGGATAAGGACAGCAACCTAACCACAGAACTTTGTACTCCAAATTTAAAAAGAAAGAAAGAGAGAAAGAAAGAAAGAAAGACAGAAAGAAAGAAAGAAAGAAAGAAAGAAAGAAAGAAAGAAAGAAAGAAAGAAAGAAAGAAGTAGGACTGAAGTAGAGACTGAAGGAAAGGTCGCCAAACAACCCAAGATCCTCATTAATTTTGTTGTTTGTTTGAATTCTTCCTTGGCTTTGCTTGGTTTTGAAGAGAGCATGTCACTAAGCAGCTCATGTTGTCCTCAAACTTGCTGTGTAGCTCATACTACCCTTGAGACATTACAGGCATATGCCGCCATACCTCACACAGGGCAAGGTCTTTATACTTTGCCTTTCTCTGAGACTCCATGCAGTGTTTACATTCTTTCATTGTAAATTGACTTTTAACTGATTCGTGATTGTATTGTAGGACCCCCTTCTGGGGACCCCCACTGGAGTCTCAGGACATGGGGTTACCCAATGAAACACTAGAGACCTTCTTGTTGCAAAAGCATTGAGGTAGTTTAATGAAGGAGCTCTGGGCCTATATGTACCGGCCACAAGGCTCTAAAGCTGGGGGATTTTATAGGGCAGGGGTTGGGAGGGAGGGTCGGGGGCTGGGAAGCACAAAGCTTACCCAACATCCATAGCATACAGTTAGGAAGGCAGGAGACAGGTGGGGCAGATGCTTATCTAAGTCAGGATGCAAGTGGTTAACATCTAATTTACATTTGAATAGACTCGGGAGGGGCTCATTTGACTCAGGACTCAGTTGTAAAAGATTGACAGGACAGGAATGTTTTAACAATGGGCTTAGTGGGCATGCCTGGACTTGTTTTACAAAGTTCTCAGTCCTAGGCCTTTAAGATCACAAACTAACCTTTTGTGCCCCAACTTACATGAGTTCTTTTCTTTTTTAGACCTTGAATTTAATTTCCTTTCAGTATGAGTACAGGGCGCCCTTTTGCAGCTGAGTAGCTCCAAATAGGCACATGCCGCTCTTTCTCCTTTATCTATCAGTGACCACCTAGGCACAGAAAGTTTTTAACTAAGCATGGAGTGGGACATCTTTTGGCATATAATTCATAATTCCTTTAGATAAATATGTAAGAGTGGACCTAGTAGGCCATGTGGAAGGATAGATTCAGTTTTGAGAATGCACTACTCTGTTTTCCATAATGATTATAGAGAATTATTTTGTACCAACGGTAAGAAAGAATTTATTCTACTCCACATTCTTGCCAGTACTCACATTCCCTGTGTAGCTTTTGAGTCTGAAGCATTTTCATTTCTTAATTTAGTGGCCATGGTTTAGGTATAGGTGTTGGGATTCTGTAAACCCCACCCCTCAGTTACCTAGCAACAGCCAGGTATACCCCACCCCTCAATTACCCAGCAGTGGCCAGGTATGCTCCGCCCCAGTGACCTGACACTATAAAAGGAGCTGCTTGACCCCTCCTCTCTCTCTTGGCCTCTCCTGCCCTTGTGCTCTTGCAGCCTTGCTCTCCCATTTCCCTTCCCCCCTCTCTCCCACGTGCTCATGGCCGGCCTCTACTCCTCTACTTCTCTCTCTCTGCCTCTACCACCCTCTTAACTCTCCCATGACCTGAATAAACTCTATTCCGTACTATACTGTTGTGTGGCTGGTCCCTCAGGGAAGGGATTCCCAACATGGACCCCTCAGAGGCATCTCCCTTGCCCTCAGGCCTCGCCGCACATCCATGGGCCATATGCCCCCCACTCTCTTCATCCTTCCCCTAACATTGGTGCCGTGACTCGGATCGTTATCCTTTCACAACATTGGTGCCCTGTGACTTTTCCTTTCATTGGTGCCCCGTCATCTTTTCCTTACAATAGGTGTCAATGCCACCATCCTGAAGTGTCTCCTTCCTCACATGACCTCTGTGACCAAAGCCAATACATACATATACACATACACATGTACATATATACATATATGATTCAGTTCAATGTTTGCTTTAGAAGTATAATTGATTAGTAGTGATTGTTTTCTATTCTATGGGCTATCTCTCCAGTTCTTCATCATTGTACTTTTCAGATTTTTATTGTCATGTAATCTATTTAGCAATTGATGCTTTTATTTCATATCCTACTGGGGTTCTGTGAAGAAATCCATTTTTTTTTTTTTTTGTGCCTTTAAGTTTAATCATATTACCTTTGTTTTCCTTGATAAGATTAAGGTATCAGTATGCTAATATTTAAATTTTTTGCAAATTCAATTATATTTATATCATAATCATTCCTCTCCCCAAACTCTTCCTAGATCCTGTGCATCTGAAAACATAACAACTTTATATTCTCTGTACAATAAACCTATTCTCTATCTCTCCCCTATGTTTTCAAGAATCAACAAAAATTAAAATCAAAACAAAAATAAAAAGCAAGAAGACATGAAATACCTAAACAAAACAAAAAGTAAACAAAATACAGAAAGTTCATATTGTGTTGGATTAGGCCCTGGCATCAATGAAGTCTGGTTGATAAACCCAGGAGGACTACATTAGACACATCAGATTCCATTTCTAGGCAGGTGGGAGGTATCAGCTGTAATACTCAGCCCCTGTGAGGAGCAGCCAGTACTTTTAAGTACTGAGCTATCTTTCCTGACAATATTTTTCTTTCTAACATTGAACACGTTGTAAAAAAATGATTCATTTGCAATGTAAGATAATAAAGACTATAATGAGAACTAAAATCTCAAAATGTTTTGGAAAAAATAAAATGCATTTTATGTTATTAAGTATATGGGATAATTTGTAAAGAAAAACAGTTATGAAATCTGAAGAGGTTGCTCTGTTAACAAACAGAGGTACTTGCCATGACATCTGACATTCTGAGTTCATTACTGGAGCATTGATGGAGGGGTTGATTCCTGTTTGGTCTGTAGCCACAAATGTTATAATCTCTTCAATGGAGAGAACATAATCAGAAGCGTAAGTGTTTCTGCATGCCAAAATGATTTCCTCATGTGCAGACTACAGGGGAAGAACACAAAAGTAAGAGGCAGGTGTGAAAAGTGTGAGAGGGCACAGCGGGGTTAGGAAAGGAACACACAAATCAGATTAAGGTAATGCTGACAACAAACAGCACAGGGTGCTGGGGAAACTACATTGGTTACTAGAAACCATACAACATTTTGTGATTCAAGAACTATTATTTTAATCAACTGGGCTCTATGTTGACATGCTGAATAATGTAGATATCAGAGCATGTTTCTGTTTAACTTTAAGTATCTACGTCATGTTTCGGCACATTTATAGCTATAGTATACCCCAAGGTTATGAGCTTTGTGCAATCCTTAGGATTTTACACATTCTACATTCACGGGGTCTATAGTGTCATTAAGGTGATAAAGATAATACTTCAAGAACTGAACGAGAACACCTATAAAATACAAGTACTATAGTTTTATCTACTTAGCTACACATAATAATATCATTATGCATTATCATACCAATTCTTAATATTTTATGTAATATCTCATTACTTTTAAAATATGTTAAATCATACCCAAGAGACATGAGGCCACAGGGAGTAGAGAGATCTTGCAGGGGGTAAGGAAGGAGACATTCTCTTGGAGACAGGTAGGAGGAATAGAAAGAGGGCAGACTGGAAGGGTATAACAACTGGACTGTTAAAAAAGTAAAAGGAATAGAAATATGTAAATACATCTTTAAATTAATTTGAAATTTAGGAGTAAATATGGTTTTTGGACTCTTTCGTGATTCTTGCAAGCGATTTGGAGAATAAATTGACCCAGGCCAGGTGGTGCACACACTGATTGTCAACATATATGAAGCCAAGGCAGGAAAAGTCACAACATAGAGGTAATTGTGGGATACAACAGAGAGACTTTATCCAAATAACACATACACACACAAAGAGAGAGAGAGAGGAGGGAGGGGGAGAGAGAGAGAGAGAGAGAGAGAGAGAGAGAGAGAGAGAGAGAGAGAGAGAGAGAGAGAGAAAGAGAGAGAGAGGAGAGAGAGAATATGAAAGAAAGAAAGAAAGAAGGAAAGAAAAAAGAAAAGGAAAATAAGTCAGTCAAATATGCTCCATGAAAATTCTCTATTTAATCCCTCGGTTTTGGAACCCAACTTCCCTTAGCATTTTCTGTGCTAGCACACAATGGAGACAACATTCAGTGTGCTCCTGATGGCCGAGGGGAAGACAGTGGAGGCTATTGAAGGCTCTAGTGCCATTAGCATTCCTCTCAGCCTGCAGCCTCACATTGACACTCTACAAAATAAGCCGTGGCTCCAGTGACATTATGGAAAATGTTTACCCTTAAAGAAGAAATATTTTTCTCTACAAACTTCTTGTTTAATCTAATTTTACAGTGAAACCAAATATAGTTGGACTTAGTTAGCATATATAGAACTCCACCTACATTCAATTAACATGTGATAGGAAAATTAAGAAGCAGAGCTTATCTCAGAACCTAACTAGGAAATTCATGAATATTACTTACATTTCAATTACATTAAGTTCTTGAAATGATATAATAGTACTAGTCATATCAAGGTCTAAATCGTGCTTAAGATAACATGCTAGGTAAAAGTTAATAAATTTAAAATATTCTGGAGAAATTAACCTGCATGATCACCTTATAAGATGACCGTAGTAGCTGCTAAACATAGGGTCATTATTCAGACAGACAGTAGCTTTCTTTTATGTCATCATGTGAGTTTCTTTATTTTGTTGCTGTTTCTTGGTTGCTTGTTTTTGTTATTTTGCAAATGGTTGTCCTGTGTTATGGGGTTAAGCTTTTACTCTCACTCAGCCTACAAGGCACCATGCTTACATGTGCACTTGGTTCTCATTCTATCCTACCTTCTCCTGTGTGTTCCTCCATGCCGCAAGGATCTTCCACACATAAGTAAGGTCTTTTTGTTGTTATTATTGTTTTCTTTTCTTTTTTTTTATTTTATTGAATAGTTTCTGTATTACATTTTTTATTTTTAAAATCATTTTATCGAATACTCTCTATATTTACATTTCAAATGTTATCCCTCCCCCGCCACTACCATAACCCCTTCCTCTTCATTTGCTTTTATTGAAGGTGCTCCCTTTTTCAATCACCCTCTCCACATCAACAACTTGGCATCCCCTACACTGGGAAGACATGCCACCAAGGCCTCTTCTGTCATTGATGTCAGACAATGCGATCCTCTCCTGCATAAGCAACTAGAACCATGGGTCTCTCTGTGTGTGCTCAATGATTGGTATTTTAGTTCTAGAGGGTTTGGTTGGTTGATAATGTTGTTCTTCCCCTGAGGTTAAAAACCCTTTCAGCTCCTTCAAGTCCTTTCTCTAGCTCTTTCGTTGGGGTCCCCATGTCAGTCCAATGGTTACCTGCAAGCACCCTCAGCCTCTGAGGAAGCATCCATATCTGGTTCCTGCCAATAAGCACTTCTTGGCATAAGCAATAGTGTTCAGTTTGGTGACTGCATATGGGATGGATTCCCCACGTGAGGCAGTCTCTGAGTTATTTAATATCTGAGATATTAGATATGATTTTCAAGTTTACATGTTGCCCGGGTTTCTCTTCCTTGTTTTATTTATTTTTAATTAACTAATGTTTCCATGTTAATTAAATTATTTTTAGACAACTTAATATTCCTTTCCTACCCAGAGTCTCTCCGTGTCTTTTTCCAGACCCCCCACCTCAGATCTATAGCTTCTTTTATTGTTATCACTAGTACATAGAGCCCCTATGTCAAATCCTCTTTCATAATGAGTATAATCATCATGGAAAAAGAGACTAACTCAGATCTTATATTCCTTACTCTCAAGCAGGCACCACTGCCCTTCATACCCAATCAGCAACAGACTTTCTTCATATATGTCTAAGCTTTGGGTTCTTAATTTCTTGACAGCAAAGAGTAAGTCAGCTACCTCCTATTACATCAAGGCTCTATAGAAAAGCCCACTGTGCACCACTGTAACCTTCCTTCTGTGCATTCCTTTCAGATTCCCACCATTTCATTACCCAGAAAACTGTATGCTTCTTTGTAGTATTGGTTAAAATATTGGAAATATTTTTTTACCCTATCTTCCTAAATTACTTTCAAGAAAACCTATTTCTGGTTTCATGAAAACTTATTTCAATGAAAACATTTTCATGAAATCTCTCATTTTTCATAAATAATTTTGTTTTAGAGTCAGCAATATTAATATAGGAATGCAGCTTGGAAATATTCTGTGTAATTATTTTGTCTCTAATGTTTTATTCTCTACATATATTTTATTTACTAACTCAGTAATTTAAAATTTCCTGCATGGGAAACAAGATATTTTCCTTGTTAAGTTCTCTGTTTAATGAGCCAAAACTTAAAATATTTGACCTAAAACAAGCATTTTATAAATGATAACTATTGTTGATTCATCTGTCATTGTTATCATTGTTAAACAGAAGAACACTCACAAGATACATCAAAAAATTCTTAAGTTGCTAATTCCTCTCTAATGTATTCAGTTAGGGTAAAAGCTAATATATATAATTTATGGATCAATTTTTATTTTCTGCTTCCTACTCTTTACATTTTGTGAGAAAACTATTTGACAGGAAATTGTCTACAAATCTAAAGTGAAACAATTTGTGTATAAATAAGTTCTTATTTAAAATTTTAATGTTGTTATGATTTAATCATTAAGTGTAGAATATTTGTGACACGTCCTATATTTAAAAAGAAGCATCAAGTCACTGAAAAATCATAGTCTAATTCAATTAAAGTAATGGTTCATAGCATCTATGAATCCTCATGTTAATTAACAAAAGTGTTTTCTTTTTCTTACAAACACTTATTCATGTAGAGGCAATCTAATATACTTAAAGAAACATCAACCATATATTAAGGGCCTATGAATGTAAATTACCTTAAGAATTTTCCTGACATAATTCTTTCAAAACATTGACCATTATGGAGGTTAAAGTGATTAACAACTAGTTTCCAATCAAGTTCAAAGTCAAAGCCATATCTTAATGAAATAGAGTCATGATGAGGTTCTATATAAACAAGACTAGGAATCCTTGGCTGAAATATACCCCAACTCTTGTTTCATGTAATGTTCCAAGTTTCTTTTTTTCCAGTAAAATGGGAAGAAAAGGAAATATTATTCTGTGGTTAGTTGTTGCTGACAAGAGGCAAACTGTGAAGTCTTGATGCCCATGGCTCCGTCATTCAAGGTAGAGTTAATCACTGTCAAAAATGATTCACTAAGCTCTTGGACTATTTGTGTAAGTTTTATGAGGATGCATTTATTTCTATAATGACAAAGCTGGACTCCTTATATAAAATAAGTATGGGAATACTGCAGAAAGTTTGGAGAAAATTGAAACTGTTTGGAAGTCTGAGGCAGTGGTAGAATATATGTGCAGACTTAAAGTTATGAATCCATTTGCATTTTTAAGGAGTTTAAATCAATTCCCTTTACATATACCTGTCACAATTTGGGTTTGCTGATTCTGAAATATGGTAGGAGAAGTGCAGGCCATGTGGCCCTTCTAATATGGGTTGTTGTTCCCATCTTAGTGATGATATACTGGATCAAGTTCATAATAAATCATTAGAATAGCTTTCTCCTGTGGAACTCAGGTTCCCATTTCCCTTTAGCATTTGAATCTGTTATCAGGGTATAGGTTCCCTGGCAGGAAAGGGGTATGAAGCTTGAGTAGTAGTCTCCTCTCTTCAGGACATAACAGTAACACATATGTACACCAATGGATCACATATGATTATGCTGATTATAACATAATCTTTGCACAAACAGGAAAGCTCAAATTGGCAAAGAATGTTTTCATATCACAATACCTCTAGAAGTTGTAAAATTATGACTTGTTTTCTATGTGCTCAAACTTTACTTGAGCTAAAAATTTCCATTCTTTAATGAAAATAACAAAAAATACAAAAAACAACTTAACATTGAAATCCTCCTCACCAAGATTCAAGACTTCCTACAGTGCCCTATCTCCTAGAAAAAAATACAAGCATTACTTTTAATCTCCTTTTCCCAAAGAACCTTAAAAACAAAAATACCATATTGTTGTCATGAAAATTTCAAATGTAGTCCTTGTATTAAAACTGTTATCTGTGGAGGTAGCTATCATGTTTAAGATTCAGGCTCTCATTTTTATTAATTTTGTGAAAATATTTTGTTCATTAGTTTTCTATCACTTCCATATAGGTAATTGCAAAGGCACCTAAGTTATGTGAAGAAAGTATTTCATGGATGAACATCCTATGAATCAATCACATATGAGTCTCAGACTCACTATCAGACTCAAGATGGTTTGTGTCACATTTCTCTGTGAGCTCTAAGGGGTGTGTTGATCTCTGCCTTATACTTTGCATAATGTTGCACTTTGCTCTTGGACTGCAGAGGTCTTTGTTTCCTCTAAGTGGCTTAGGGGACATACCAGAAGAGGCTGTTGCTTCCTCTTCTCTTATTCTGAGTATCCTCAGCCCATGGAATTTAGCAACCTAAATTTGAGTTAGGTATTTCCCATGAATCAATCTTCTCTGATAACTCCCTCCTAGGCTTAGTACCTTTTGCTAAACAGTGTTGAAAAACAACTTTCTAATTAACATCAATGGGAGGAGAGGTGCTTGGGCCTGTGGCCCCAGCTAAGGGCAATGCTGGAGAGGTGAGTGAGTGGGTAGGTGGGTGAGTTGGGAGAGAAGGCTTTTAGAGCCAAAGTGGAGGGCAGATGAGGAGGGGAGCTTGTGGAAGGTAGACCAGGAAAGGGGAAGATATTTGAAATACAAATAAAAAAATTAAATGTAAAAAGTGCCTGTAAGGAGGGTCAAATTAAGGTTGATGTAGACTGCGCAAGCTGAATAAGGTAAGCTTGTATAGAGCCCAAGGGAAGGCCAATCACTGTGCCTTAGTCTGTTTTTCAGGAATGTTATCTTAATAGAATTTATGAAGAATTATGTTTGCTATGATGGCTTAGATATCTTTTTGCTTGGAGGGAGAAGAGTCAAATATGACATCGAAAGAGTTTCTGCCATTATACTTTTGCCAGAGTTTGTGTGCAGGCACTACAGAGCAGGAGCCCTTACATAGGTTGAATGCTGATATTTAATAGAGCATCTACTCTACAATATAGTAATATTCACAGTAGAAGAATTATGCTCCATTAATTTGAGAAATAATTTAGTTAGCACTTGATTTTAAGAATGTTTTAAATCTGAAACTAATTTTTTATGTGAGACACTTAGAATTGAATTAAAAAAAGAGAATCCCCAGGCTTATAATTTTAGAATATCAGTTATGATTTGATTTGATTTGACTATTTATTATTATCAGAACATTTGCATAAGGAATGAAGACACAGATGTTTTATGGTGATTTGTCCTAAAAGCCTAAATGTAAAAAAAAAAAAAAAAAAAAAAAAAAAAAAAAGAGAGACTAAATATCAGGGTGATTAGGGAGAAAATGCAACACAATGTCAAACAACAGTAGGCCAATCACTCCTGTCAAAATTGTCACATTCATGTCGGCCTCACACATGAAATGAAAAGACTAAGATCAATGCACTTGTGTGAGAGTCCCTCCTGGTGAGAACACCTTCTATGGGACGGGTGAAAGCACAGATCATTGCGGTTCTGACATGTCTGACTCTATTAATTGTCTGAGTCCAACCAGTAAGAAAATATTCTCAAACCAAGGGCAAATTTTAATAGAGAAATGTCCTAAACTATTTACTATCCCAGTAGAGTAGTGACACACATTCAGAGAACCTTCCTAGGAATAACCACAGGGAAGACACAGCTGTCCACCAGGAAGAAACCAACTTTACTATGTTTGTGTTTCTTTTACTAGGAAGCCAGAAACCCCCGAGGAGTGGGATGTAAGCAATTCTGTCTGTGATGGTTTATAGCCATCCAGAGCCTAAGGTTTTACTATAAATGATGGCTCCCTTGCCTTCTCTGATGAATGACCATAATTTTCTATTGGACACCCCAAATCAGCTGCTCTGCCAGAACGAGATAAAGGGCTCTCTAATTCTGATGTGAAGGTTTAATTCTATGCTCTGCGGTCTAGACTTCACTGTGCAACAAGAACCTATTTCCTAGGAATATTTGATACGCAAGAGTTAGAAAGATATAAAATGATAGATGTAGAAAAATTATGTTCTTAGAAAAATTTCACTGCTTTCATTACAAACAAGGAAAGAAAATAAATGAATTGTTGTGTGATACATAATTAACTGAAGGGTAAAATATGTCACCATCTCTTAATAAGAAACATGGAGGCAGGAGTGAATCATCCACCCAATGGGTCAGAAAATTATTTCTTCTTTATAGGAAAGAATGCATGGCATGTAATAAATAAATATTTTCATTGACATATTATAGACAGATTAAATTTATTATAATAAATATTTTCTCAATATCTGTTACTATATATATTATAATATTATATATGTTCTCAATATATATTACCATATAAATGTACATATCACACTATTATATATATTCCTAATATATATTAACCATACATTTCATCTATATATCACAATATCATATATATTATATGTGTACCATATATGTACCACAATATTATATATGTATATGTATGTATGTATATATGTGTGTGTGTGTGTGTGTGTGTGTGTGTGTGTGTATGTATATATATACCGCTCTTCTATTTCATGGAACTAAATACTCCTGCCTGTATGTAGCTACTTATTTAATGATGACTTATTCAGTACCTTACAAACTGGTATCCTGCAACTAAGTATTTGAAGACTACTATAATATGAATATTAATAATTATTTTTTGAATAATACACTTATATTGAAATTTATTTAACTTAACAGTTAGGAACTAAATTTTATCACTATAAATGCCTGGAAACTTGGGTGCTATTCCTGCGCTGTATTTCTGTGTTAGTGATGGCTAATAAGTACTCATTTTAAAAGATTGGCTGTTTAACATCCCCATCTCAAAGTCCCTTTATTTAAGTCCAACAAATCATATTTTACTTTTTTTTCTATGAAAGGTAATATTTTCCCAAGTGAAATGAGGTATTAATATTGCAGTGGATCAATCGCATGTTTCTCTACTAAAATAGATCCTTTTAACCATGAAGACAGAATTGATATATGATAGATGGAGCTTCGCTTTAAAGGAAACTGCCATGTTTACAGAGGAATTTGGCCCTACTGCGTCCACAAATAGTCTAGTAAACCTCATTTGCTTGGTTGTTTGTTTGCTTGGGGAGGAAAGAGACATTGGTTGGGAAAAACTGAATGCACTGCTTTCCAGATATTCTCTGTTGACAACAGATCCATATCTTATCTCTAGAGTCATGACACATGATTTAAGTAAGAATCAGGCCAGATGTTGCCTTACCTGGGGACCTGCTCTGTGTGCAGCCACCAAACCCAGTCACTATTGCTGAGGCCAAGAAGTGCTTACTGGCAGGAACCTGATATGGATGCCTCCTTAGAAGCTCTGCCAGGACCATACTGATATAGATGAGGATGCTTCCAGCTAACCATCAGACTGAGCACAGGGATCCCAGTGGAAGATCAAGAGAAAGGACTGAGAAGCTAAAAGGGTCTGCAACCCCATAGAAAAAACAACAATATCAACTAAGGAAACCGTCCACAGCTCCCAGGAACTAAAACACCAACCAATGAGTACACATGGAGGACCCATGGCTCTAGTTGCATGTGTAACAGAGGATGGCATTGTCTGGCATCAACAGCAGGAAAGGCCTTTGTTCTACTGATGGCTTGTTTTCCCAGTGTAGGGGGATGCCAAGGTGCTAAGGTAGAGAGGGTGCCTCAGAGTGGGAGCATCTACATGGAAGCCAGTGAAGGGGGAGGGAGAAGAAAGGAGATAACATTTGAAATATAAATACAGAGCATATCCAATAAAAAAAGAATCAGGGTGATACTCCTCTTTTTTTAACAATTTAATGAGAAAAGACGTACAGTAAGCTTTGATTGAAGGTATTTATAAAATAGAGTAATGGCAATCTGATAAGAAGAACTTATAAAATTCATAGAAGCTTAGCCTTCCATACAACTTCCATAACATTTCAGGTCTCCATTATTCAGATAAGAGACCATAATTTTTGTTATCACATTTGTCTATGTATTTTATGTAGGAAGGAGGACACATATTTCACAGCAAAAGTTGTCATATTCTTTATTTACATAAAGGAAAATTTAGGTAATATTTTCTTCAATAATTTTCATTATGGTCCTTCTTTGTTATCTATTTCTGTGATAAAATATTGTGACTATAACCATCTTAAGATAGGTTACTTATGATTTATCTAATCTTACAACTACTAGGATATAAGTCATTACTGAGGGAAGCCGAGGTAGGAGTTCCAGGCAGGCCTTTAGAGGAGGAAACTTAAACAGAGATCAGAGGAGAATGCTGCTTCTCAACTTGAGCTGATACCTCCTATGATGCACTGAGAGAGTATCAAGAAAATGCTCTCACAGACAAACTCAAAAGCCAATATGATCCATTGCTCTTCCCACATGATTTAATGTCTGTCACATTGACAAAGCTAAACGCACGAAGAAGCAAGCAAACAAACAAACCTTTCCTAAAAATGTTTGCCTTCCACTGTAGTCTGGTTATTTAATGCTTTCCCAACGGTCCTAAGGGACAGCATATATTTCCATACTGTCTGGTTTCTAATCACCTTCCTTTGGGATATTTGTGTTTCCATTGGGAAAATATTTATTCAACTCTATTGTCTGGACTTCAGTGGGTTTGCCTATTTATTAATTTAACGGTTGAATCTGAGTACTTTTTATTGGTTGGATATTAACTTTTTTTCCCATACCATGTTTCCAATAATGTTCTCCTAGTCTTCTTCTGTACTGTGTTCTGCAGCCATGCTCTTTGCTGTGGTGCTCCTAGTCTAGTCTAGCTTCCAAATCTGGTGATTTGTGTGATTTGATAGATTATCAAGATGAATTCTCTAATGTTACAGCCTAGAATTTCTTCTACAATACTTTTTTTAAAATTTCAAGGCCTATATTTAGTCATCTTAGATCACTATGAGTATTTCTGAGTATTTCATGGCTCAACTTTCATTTTTGTTGATACTGTCCACCCATATGGGCACATATGCGAATATTTCTTTCTTTCTAAGAATGTGAATAAATGTTTGATATTCTTAGGCACACTAAATATGCAAAGCAAAATCACACTGAGATTATAGTTCCCTCTAGCAACAATAACATTTATTTAGTGACAATAAATGCTGATTTAGGGACTGAAGCCCTCTCAGATTCTATGGAAATCAATATGAATGTTCCTTAGAAAATAAATGTAAAAATAACATGTAACCCAGCACTACCCACCCCTGAGTATATAAGGTGAGGGCTATGTCATACTGACCCAAGGCAGCACACATCTTTACTATGCTGTGACTCACTATTGCCAGCATCCATCAGCAAATCAAATATGTGTAATAGAATACTATACAACAAAAAAGAAGGAAATTGTGCTAAATGCAATAAGCCACAATCAGAAAAATAAATACCAAATGCTTTTATCTCTTATATAGCACATGTGACATGAATATACGAGAATCATTTGGTGGGAGGAAGAACATCAACAGGAGAGAGAAATTAGAGAAAGCAATGGGGATAAAAAATGAGCAATCTGAGTGTGTACACACATGAACGTGTCAACTGAAACATACAATAATTTTAAGGGTTAGATAACAGAATGATGTTTTGCTATACGTACATAGACTATGATTTTCATTTTGTGGATATTCAGTTTGTTTTCTTATCTTGGTTATCTTGGTTACATAGAAATGTATACAGATATTTCTTTAAGACATTTATATCAGTGTTTTGGACATACACACTGAAGTAAGATGGCCAACTTGCACTTTGAGGCTTTTCCATAGTTAAAGGGTCAAGTCTGTTTTCATAGTGGTATCACTAAGCCTCCTTTCAACGGAGAGTGTGAACAGTTTCAGTTTCTCTATGTCTACCAAGGCTTGGAGCTTGTTTTACCTATTAATCACAGTAGGAATGGGTTATGTGTCTTCTATTTTCTCAGTCATGTGTGATAAAAAACAACAAACCTTCTTTCTGAATATTAAGAACACATACGGGGAAAACTCCAGCCATAGAAGGCTATATATTTAGTGATTGCATTTGGATGAGTTTTCTGAAAGATTCCATGCCAGGTGGAAAGTAAAGTGATCGTTTAAAGTGAAACTCATGAAAACTGAGTACGTTGTAGAGGCTTTTTGAAAAGTATTGTATATAGAATAAAAATAGTAATTAAAGTTTTGTCAGTAGTTTAGACATATATGGGTGCTCATGCGGGTCACACATGCTCAGGTCAGAATCTCGTGTGGCTCAAAACAGTCTCTATTAGTCAAACCTTCCATTCCTTCTTGCCTTCTTTCAACAAGCAAAGCCAGACAATTTATCACACTATTCTACCAACTTTACTAGAATACACTTTCAAATCATCATACAAAATTTAGATATTCTATTATTATCTACAATTTGGATTTCTTTTTTTCTTTTCCTAGAATATTTTTCAGAATGTTTTTAATTTATTCCTTGAAAATTACAGATGATATATTTTATATTTTCCATTCCCACAATTGCTGCCAGATCCCCCTTACTTCCCTATCCTTCTCTGTTAAAAAATAAAACAAAGAAACAGAACATTAGTCCAACTCCATATTCCATTCATTTTCAAAAGTCCCCAAAACTACTGCGAAGTTTTTATTTCCTTCACCAATGATACATGTGTAAATGGCATTTCTGCTTCTGATTTCTGTTCCTTAAGAACTATGGATTAGTGGAATTTGCAAGCTTCAACATGTTCATTTATATGATAGATAATATATAGTGTTGTATAAAAAACAGTCATTATGCAGCATAACATACATCATTGTATTTATGTGATATATAATCTTATATATTACATGTTTTCACCATGATTTGAATGACAACCTTTTCTATTCTTTTATTTATTTATTTATTTATTTATTTATTTATTTATTTATTTATTTATTTGTGCTTTGACAACTTCAGCAGATGACTCAAGGCTGGCTATTTCTTTGTGGTTGTCTTCTTTTGTGAGACAAGATCTCATTGTGTATCTCTGGTTGTTCTGGAACTTGATCTTTAGACCAGGCTGGTCTTGAACTCATAGAAATCTGCCTGACTCTGCCTACAGAGTTCTAGGATTAAAGGAATGTATCGTTATTCCCAGTCAGGGCTCGATATTTCTATTCAAGGCACAAAAATTCCTGAGGCTTTAGGGGTCCTGGTTTTGAATTTGGGGAAATCAGTTGAAAATGATGCATTCTCTTTCAGTAAGAATACACTCTATCAGTTCAGTACCCAGGCCGCTGCACTGCTACCCATCACAGGCTGGTCCACAGCAACTGGGTGCAATACTCTGCCTTAGGAACCACAGGAAAAATATTGAACATGTCTGCTCTTTATATCAATCATGTTATACTTGGCTAAATCACATGTATCATACCATTGCATGCTAATTGGGATAAGTACTTTTTCTTAACTCTATTAATTAGAGTCATATTTATAATGAATTCAAAGTCAGGTCACTGACAAAAAAAAGTCTTCTAATATAGATACGGGGCACCTCTCTCTCTCTCTCTCTCTCTCTCTCTCTCTCTCTCTCTCTCTCTCTCTCTCTCTCTTTCTCTCCCCCCTTCCTAAGATAAGCATCTTTTTATCCTTTCCCTCTCTTTTTTATTCTCTCTCACAGTTTCTCCTACCTCCTCTGCCCCAGTCTCTTTCTCCAACCTGTCTTCTTCTCCAGATCAAATCTCCCAACCCCTCGTTTCTTATTCCCCAAACTTCAGGACTAATATTGTTTTTAAATTATGTTTTTCCAAAATCAATTAACTCATTAAATATCTGTAGGCTTGAATAGAACACCCTTTTTTAGAGCATTTTAAAAAGATAAAATCAAATCATATAATCAATAAATATCAAAACCAAAATAATTTCAAAGTAAATGCTGAATATTGAAGGAACATTTGTTCATATGTGAACCTCGAGGTCAAGACATAATTATAAATATTGAACATATAAAAATGTTCATTCAATCCAGTATGATCTGTTATAAACCAGCCTCCAAATTTGGCCAGATGACTTTGGTTGAGGACATATTCGACACCAGAAATAGTGAAAGCAAGGAACATGAGAAACAGCCCAAAAAACAACCAAGAGGATAACAGTTATTTACTTGAGGTTTATGGAAATTCTCCACTCTTTGTTGTAGGGAGGGGAGCAAAGTCATTCTTGCTCTTCAAAGCAAATATAATAAACCTAAAAGGAACCATTCAAAGAAATGTGGGTGAAGGCTGAAATGAAGAACTCTTTTTTTTAAACAACTTTATTTTACAAAACAAAGATAAATGTACAGATTTTAAGCATTGTTTGCATAAAATTATACAATACATTTTTGTCAGTACTTTTTTCAGATTTTAAAATAATTTTTACATAAAACTGTATGAATATATTTTTTAGTCAGTACTTGATTTTTTTTAAAGATTTGATAGTATGCATTGAAAACTTAATAGTTACAATGAGCATAAAGTACATGTAAAACAAAATGTAACATGGAAATAGTCAATGTTTTCTTGTTGTATAGAGATTTTTTTGTTTTGTTTTGTTTTGTTTTGTTTTCTTTATTTCTTGGACTTCATACAGTCTGTGAGTTGTTTCTGGGGCAGTGCGAGCCTCTGGGGTTAGCATCCCACTATCAGTGACTGCATATTATGTCTGTTCTTTTGTGACTGGGTTATCTCACTCAGAATGATATTCTCTAGATGCAGCCATTTTCTTAAGAATTTGGTCAAGTTTCTGGTGGCTGAGTAGTATTCCATTGTATAAATATACCACAATTTTTGTATCCATTCATCTTCTGAAGAACATATGGGTTCTTTCCAGCTTCTGGCTATTATAAATAGAGCTGCTATGAACATTGTGGTGCATATATCTTTGTTGTGTACTAAGGTGTCTCTGGGGTATATGCCCAGAAGTGGAATAGCTGGGTCTTCAGGTAGTATTATGTCCAATTTTCTGAGGTATTGCCAGACTGATTTCCAGAGTGGTTGTAATAGTTTGCAACCCCACCAACAGTGGAGAAGGGTTCCTCTTTCTCCGCAACCTCGCCAGCATCTGTTGTCGTTTGAGTTTTGGGTCTTGGCCAATCTGACTGGTGTGAGAACTCTTATGGAGAGACTTTCCTTTCTGCTGTAGAGTTCTACTCCCTGAACTGTACAGCACAGAAGGGGCATCTGCAAGCTGCTGAAACTCTTGGTCACTCTAGTAAATAAACCATCTAAAAGGTTCTACACTTAAAAATCAGTCCTTGGTGGCTCTGTTCTTGGAAACAAAAGTTTTTCTTTCCTTCCTGATGTTCTGAAAATTACTCCAGCAAAGAACAGACTCCAACAGAAGATAAATGTAAATAAAAGCGCACCTTTAACAATCTGGGGGAAATGTTATGAATCTAGAACCTGACAATATTCTGATATTATGCTTTTTCTATTGCCTTGGATTTATATAGTTGCAATTTGCAGTAAATTTTACAAAATGAATGTCTTCATTTTATTGTGAGAACTATATCACTTCCTAAAAGGCTTGGGGCTTACCCTTTGTAGCTAGCACACAGTAAAAAAATAAAATGTTTCTACAAAATAACATAAGTTATGAAGCATTATGCAAATTTAAGGGATTCAATGCTGTTCCATCTAAATTATGTAAAGTTTGATTGGAATATCTGTGTAGAATGCACAAACATCCCTCCAGTCCCCACGTCCTAAGTCTTTATGGAAATACAGACATGCAGTGAGGCAACCAGGGAAACCAGGCGGAGGAGACCAGAGTAGCACTGGAGTGAGCAGGCTGCTCTGCCTAAGTGATGAATAATGCTGAGGGTCTGTAGGGGTGAGTCTGGGCTACACCCCTTTGTGCGCCCAGCTGTTTGCACACTTCCAGCCACCTAGCAGCTCCCTGGATTTGCAAAAATGCCTTGGCTTCCTCAAAATCAGAGCACTCCAACACCTTACCCTGCTACCCCAGGACTAATTGGAAAATTAGGCAGTGGCCACTCACCCAAATTCTCACATGGCTGGTTGGCTTCATTCCCTGCAGCTCCTCTGTCCATCTGTCTTCTTGGTGATCTTTCTTTTCCCTTCCTGCCAAGTTCTAGCCCATGCTACTCTAAGGGTCCCACCCTATATTTCTTTGCCCAACCATTGGCATATGGCATATTTATTGATCAGTCCAAAACAAATTGGGGACAAGAACCCTTAGCGTTTGGACATGCAGATTCCCAATTGAATCAAACCTTCAGAACCAATCTCCAACAGGATCAGACAATATGAAGGTAGGGAGGCTAGAGGGACATTAGAACTCATTCAACAGGCAAAGCTGGGAATGGCACTGGGTCATAGAGCTCTTACAGAATAGGAAATTGTTCTGATCTGCTGTTCATATATTTTGTTACTGTTACTCAGAATGCTAGCAGGATTTGGAGGTAATGTGATTTATATTGAGAAGTCCCTCCTTCTCCTTCTTCACCTTTCCTGCCCCACCCCACACACTTATGTATTTGCAGACAAAATAACTATGCAGGTACAATAACCAAGTACAATTTACAAAAAAGGAAAGGACCATGGTTCTCACATGAATACCAATTATCTCTTGTTCCAGTTCTCTATGGTATGGCATACCATATTGCAGTGGCTAATTTATTTTTACATTTAAAATTGTGGTATAAGCAGAGTCTCTTCTTGTACAATATTGCCATACATACCTTTCTGTATCATTTATTAAAGCATCCTATGCTAGTCCTCTCATAACATTTTCCATAGTAAATCCCTTTTGTATATATACCAGCCACTTGACTTCTATTTTGTAAAGACCTTGAATTAACATAGTGATATACAGCTAAATGTCCTTTTATTTTATTTATTTATTTTTTGGTCAAGGGAAGTTTATCAAGTAGACTACATTCTATGCTTTAATATTTAAATATAAAGACATTTCTGATATATAAAATTGTCTTTTACAGAAAGAATTTTCTTTTCTAGAAAAGTTTGTCTTTTCCTTTTAAAGCAGTTGTCTCAAAGTGCTAGACAATGACCGTAAGGATATTTTGAACAGAGCCATAAGTTTCTAGAATACATTATTAAAGAGCATGCAATCTATGAATTATTCAAACTATGTATATAATTCTTAAGTTTCAAGTTGTATAACACATTGAATGTAATGAACTAGATGAACCAGAATAAAACTAATGAAATTAAAGACAAGCAACATAATAGTTTAACTTAGAAAATTTAGAAACCATTAACTTAGTTTGGAAGAAAGAAATACAGCTATAGCACCAAACACACATTATTTTAATAAAACATGTATTAATTTATCTGCACCATTCCACAAACTCATCAAGTAATCCTTTGAGTTGACATCAACAAGCAATGATTACCTGATAGATTGGCTAAGCATAAGTAATCACTCATTTAGAGATAAGATGTAGTACACATATGCACTCACACACACACACACACACACACACACACACACACACAAACACACAAACACACATACACACACAAATAGATAGGGAGAGAGACAGAGAGAGGGAGAGACAGAAACATACAGAGACAGACAGAGAGAGATATTGAAACAGATTAGACATATAGAAGAGAGAATTGCTTGAAGCTGCATAATTTTGTCAATCTCAATTCTTGATTATTGTAATGAGCATCAACAAATATTGCTATAATTTTACACTGGAGCATCTATATATAAATTATTTACTAAATTTATATGCTTTAAGTAAGTTGCACCTTATAAATAATACAAAATGTAATGAAATAGAACATAATTTTTCAGGGATATAATACTGAGCGTAAATAAAAGCTATAATTGTTTTCAATTGTTTGAAAATAAGTTTTAGCACAAGTAAGTGTGATGTTAAATTGTAGAGACATAAGTGCCGTGTGATCATAAAGGCATGTGATTATCTTTATGAAATTCTTTACTTCATAAGTGTTGTTTGACTTACATATACACTAAGCAATTCTTATAGAACTATTAGTTCTCAATAAATGTACATAAGATGAAGAGTCATCATTTATAGACATTATCTTATCAAAAGCAGCACCAAGACCTGATGTGTGAAAAAGAGTGATATGGTAAAGATAAAAAATAGAGTCTTATTAAGCAATAGAGATCAATTAAAATATGCGATCTGCATAAAAATGGAAGAATTAGGTGCTGTATCAATCGAAATACGCTAAACCAAGAAGATAATTTTTTTCTCTCTGACATGGAAAGTAAATTCTCCCCCATCCCATATGTATATATATCATACACATGTGTGTGTGCGTGTGTGTGTGTGTGTGCGCGCGTGCGTGTGCATGTGTGCAAGTTTGAGGTAAAGAATTGTGAAATGGGTGCAGCAGAGTATATGGTTATTAAGATGGTCAAAACATCTGAAATATCTAATAAAAGTTTAATTATGAGCTATGTCATTGTGTATAAAGAATATGCATTAAATCCTTATAAAAGTAAGGTTGAAATAAAATTTTGAAGGACAAACGTATGGTTAACAAAAAGATCGAAAGCAGATTCTATGTGACATTACGACACATAAATTATCTTACCTAGTCACTTTTCACAGAGGAAACATTCCAATCTATGTATCATATGCAGAACACTTGTGAGGTAGGGATGGGGAGAGAAGAATTGATTCAATAAAATGCAAGCACAGACTCCAAAAGAACTTTGAGGGGTTAGTTTGGAACCTTTGAATATGTGCATTTAACTTGGAATAGCCATAGAGGTAGGTCAGGAAATTAGTAAAAATATTACAGAAAAATTATCAGTGAGGGGAGAGAAAAATGCTGTGGCACAAACATGTAAAGAATATGGGAGCAAGAACGATTTAATGATGTGCAGATTATACCTTGTGCGTTTTATGGATTCATTGCCTGTCAGTTAAGAAGCCTGTGGCCTATAGCTTAGGCAGGAAAGGATTCTGGGATAGAGGCAAGAAAACTTTGTTGGGAAGACGTGACAAGACAGAGGCACCTGAGCACAGGGAACCAGCCACATGGCAGAATGTGGTTTAGAATATGGGATGCTCCAATTTCTATCTATTCAGAGAACAGCCTAGCTATTTGGCCAAAGTCCCTCATTATATTTTGAGTCTGGGTCTTATTTTTGGAAGCATAGGTTGGGAGGAAGAACAGGACCCTATGTCCACAAAATGGGGTAAGCAGTGAAAGACAGTGTAAAAGAAGATATATACGGAGGAAAAAATAACTCAAAATGCCTTTGAAAAGAATCATATGGAAAACTGCTACTTGAAATATATACATAAACACACACAGACACACACACACACACACACACACACACACACAGAGAGAGAGAGAGAGAGAGAGAGAGAGAGAGAGAGAGAGAGAGAGAGAGAGAGAGAGAAAGATTTTAAATAAAGTTATCTTGTAATGTGGCTACAATAGACCCACTAGCCACAACAATGTAAAAAATAAGAACAGTGCTAGCTAGGAATGGATTATTTCCTTTGAAGTTGTCCATAGAGGTCCAATAGACTCCCAAGCATCACAAGTTACTGCTAGTGCATTATTTATGCTCTGGAATGTGTTTTTTTGGTTTCAGAGGGGATGGTGGGCACTAGGAGAATTAACACCTTTGAATCAACTGTGGAATGTGCATATGAGCTCAGAGAGACTGAAGCAGCAAGCACAGAGACTACTAGGTTCCCACTAGGTCCTATGCACATTATATATATACATGTGTATATGAATATGTATATATGTATATGCATATAGCTATACCCATATACCTATACCCATATGAGTGTGATTGTGTATATGTATATACATATACGTATATGTATATACACACATATATCTGTACATATACAATAGCTTTTAGCTTAGTATTTTATGTGGCTCTTGGCCATGAAAAGGAGTGGAAGGAATGCGTGCTGACTCTTGTGCCAGCCCTTGTGACTCTTTTCCTCCTGTTGGGTTGTCTTACCTGACTTGCATAGGAACATTTTTGCTTCTCCTCACTATATTTTATTTTGCCATGTTGCTTGCTAGCCCCCAGATGCCTGTTATGTTTGCATAGGGGACAGGAAGGAGTGGATCTGGAGGGGAGGAGAACTAGAAAGAAACTAGGAGGAGTGGAAGGAAGATGAAATGGCCTTGACACCAAATCTAAGCAAAGGAAAGAGCAGTGGGTATCTCATGTGATTGACAGTGAGACCATGTTCTGTGGCTGCAATAACCGTAGGTCTGCCCATATACCCAACATGCTGGAACTGGCTAAATCACCTCCAAGTGTGTTACAAACTTATTCTACTTAAGAGGCTTACAAAGGTTGTTGTTTTGCTTGACTTTTTGTTATGTGGTTATTAGTGTTTTGGTTTCTCTCTGTTTTTTCTGTTGGAGAGGTTTGTAGGTGTTGACTGTGTTCTCTGAAATCCACTGCAGGTCTCTTTGTTGATGGTATGAGAGGAAGCATCAAGTTGATTTCACTGGCAGCTTCTCACCAGCAGGCATCTAAACGTTTTTTCTGAGGAGGGAGACAGTCGACATTCCACAGGTTACTTTCTGCCTGTTGGAGCACATGTGTCACCACGGTTCAGTAACTCTGCCACTCTCCGCTTGTCTGTCCTACTCATCCTGATGAGTTTGATTTATTAGATTATTGTTATGGCTTCAGTGAGATTTCTAAGCAATCAATAGTTCTGTGAACCACATTTGTAGAGGCCAGGGGACGTAGGAAATCTTCTGAGGAGAATCTTAAATACATATTGCTGTTTGATAGCAGAGTGCAAACTCTTTTTGATCTTTAGAAGAGTAGTGTATGAGGTCTATTACAGTACCTTGAAAGTTAAAAACATGCACTACTCTTACACAGCACCCAGGTTTGATTCCAGCACCCACATGACACGTCACAAAGGTCCTTATAATAAACGTCAACCTCTGGGAGTCTAACACCACTTCCGACCTCTAAACACCAGGAAGACACTTGGTGCACAGACATTCTTGTAGGCAAAATATCTACACACAAAATCAGTTAATTACTTAATTATTAATAATATGTTATTAATAATAAAATTAAATATAAAATCACATATACTATTTGAATTCTTCTCCTTGGGATACATTGCTATTCTTGATGCTGAATTGCTTTCATGGCAACTAGAACCAACATTTGTGCTGGCCATTGTTTCTTCTCTATATGTCATCATGAATGTTACATTAGTTTATATTGATTATTGTTCAGAATAGCATTAAACTTCTATGAGGCTTTGATCGCTGTAATACTATCAATTCATTGATAAAGCAGGCCTGGTTTTCAAGGAGTGTGTTTGAAGGACTAACTCCTCTTCAAAATCTCTCCTCTAAACTAGCTGATAGATGATTGATCAGAATGTGTACTTCAGTAGCAAAGTGAGATTAAAAATATTACCTGTATGAGGTATTTTTGCTGAGAGTCATAAAATGAGTTTTTCATCCTAATGTATAGAGCCAGTGCCCCACAGAGAATTAAGTTAACTTTAGACATCTCTTAGAAATTACTTTATAAATCACCAAGAAAATATCTTGAAATAACTGGTTGGGGAATTTGCAACAAACATAAATGCAAAAATAGAGTAAACTAAGTGGTGTGTATCATTAAAAATAAAAATAGTTTCTCTAAATCTTAAGCCTTTAAATTGCATTTAAATATTGAAAGCCCTTACTCTATAGAGGACAAGAAAGGACTGCCTGTGTCTCCAGGCACCACCAAGTGCTCCTGAACTAACGTCAATACATAAATGTTTTAAATACCATCCATGAAAGCCAGACATCCTTTCTCCTGAAAGAGTATGTCTTTCGTGCCATATATCAAGCAACAAATGTTTAATTCAGGATGTGCGAGAAACAAGCCTTCTTGAATTTATAATGAAAACTAAATTGTCCCAAAGTCCTTTTATATCTGTTTTCCACGTCTTTCTACAGCAAATGAAGGTCTACTTTATTCAGTTTCTAGTTTTTTTATTTATTTTTTATTTTTTATTTTTGGCTTGTTTTTGAGACAAAGAGATCTACTCTTCAGCTAGGCTATTCTGGAACTCTGATTTTATTAATCATAAAGGATACCACCACTCCTCCATCCTCACCCTCGAAGTGTTGAGATTACACCCATGATTTATTATGCCTTGCACATGAAAACCTAATGACCAAATATACTAGAGTTTTGTCGTAATTGCTTATGAATGCCAGGGAAATAGTGTTTCTATGGTAGTGTTGAGAAGGCTGTTATCTGTTCAATTTGGAGTACTTACAAATATTCTTATATAGAGAGTTATATTAGGAATTAAAACTCCTCTAAACTATTAAATGCTATTAGCTATTTTAAAAATAACAAATATTTTTACATGTGGAGATTAAGTTCCAAGCAAAATTCGAGGGTTCACATTATAATTTAAGGACAGGTTGCTTACCTACCTTGTGCGAGGTCCCAGGATCAACCCCTGGTATTAAAAATAAAGACAAGCCAGAATTTCAGGGATGAAGCTTATTGTTAATATGACTTTCTATGTTTATGGAAATTACTTGAAAAGTTCTACATGTCATCCATAGCTTTTAGAATGATCATCCCATTGCCAGTTTTAATGAATGGATTTCCCTGATCACACATTGAGCTGTTGAAGTATGTGTAGCACTAAAAACATAAAATGATGTATGGAAAGTTAATGTGCCCTTGGCAAGGCTACTGATCTTTATAATCAGTGTCCCCATGCATGCATGGCCAAGGAAAGATTTTCAGTGGAAACCTATTGCAGCATTAGTACTTTGATCTTAAAACTGTACCCATTCTAAAGAAGTGACTCACTAATGACTCATCTATCTTATATGAATTAGTGAAACAATTGTGTGTCTTTGTCTATGCATATATGTACATATATATACATATATACATATACATACAGACAGACAGATGTGTGTGTGTGTATGTGTGTGTGTGTGTCTGTGTGTGTGTGTAGGTCACAGCCCAATACACTGGACTTGATATTTGGAAAATCATAGATATTTAGAAAACCATCACTCCCAATGATGTGACATAAGTATCTCTCTAATATGGCTGGACACAGAAAAAAATGGTTCTGTCCTCAGAGGTCATTTGCCTGCCTCACTTTCAAGTTCCAGCAAAGCAGCTTGAGGAGAAAGACAACAAATGACCCAAAAAGAAAGACAACTCCAAGCCCTACTCTAAGGGCTTGACCTGGGGGAATCAGGATCCTCAGATCACAACTATGATTTCTACATCGTGGAAAACTGTAGCTCTTGTAGTTTCCCAGAACACGGCTTTTGCTTGCACATGCTTTTTATCCCACAACAAAACTTACTACCTTCTTGGTGCTTAAGTAGCCAGATTAATAATTGCACTGTATTCTGTTCTCACAAATACCAGACCATAATAACAGGTAAAGTAACAGTCATAATTCCATAAATCATATGGCAGCATCCCCATTAAAGTTACACTCCTTTAGACAAACCCCTTGAAATCTCTTAGCTAGGAAAATGACACTCCTGCCTAGATTTTATCTAGTTCAGTCATCACATCTAACAGTCTTTACAATTATTGTGGTTAGTGGATTGATTATTTGCTTATTTTCTGATCTACATTTCTGAGCACAACTCTACTAAGGAACAGAGTGGGATTGTACCACCAAAGTGTGGAGTGGTAAGCTCAGCTAGGTGGCTAGGAACCTCTGCTAATTAAGCTGTGGCACACACTTTATTTAAATCATGTCTTATTAGAAGAGAAAGTATAAGCATCTCTAGCTTTCTTCCTTTCCGGTAGACAGTAGTATTAACAATACAAAAATAGGAAGCTAGAGACAAAAGTTTAGCTATATTAGCCACAATTTTCTTATAATTTCAATGTTCCAGTCTAGCTTAAACATTTGTTATCCTTATGTCAAGAAAAATACTTCTGCTTCCTTCTGTGTGTCAGGTTCTATCTCACATGTAGTTTCTGTCTTAGACTTTAGAATATCTCTGCATGACACATCACTGTAAAACACAGTAAGGGAGTTAATTTAAAAATATGTCTGGCATTGAGTTTCCCAAACTGTCAATACTCCCTATAGCAAGGCAGTTCTTTCTTTTTCTTCCCTGGCTGATAGCTCAGCATTTGGCTGCCCCTGAAGGTTATACCAGGTGCCATGATCATATATTCACATTGCTTTTGTGCCTTTGTATTAGAAGCAAACTGAGAAATCATTATCCCATAAATATCTGAAAGTTCCAATGTGTTAAAATAAATAAAGGTTATGAGTCAACCGGTTACTTATATTGGGCAAAGAGCAGGAAGGGCTGTTTTAGAAAGTGAATGCCCAAGTCTCATTCAAAGTAAAGTGCTCCAAGATATTTATTATGACTCTCTCTGAACTTAGTTTGGCTATCTGCACTTAATGTGATGTAGTTATGGATATATAAAAACACTTTAATTCAGCCTTTGTATGATGATTGCAAAAGGAGTGAGAAAGTCCCAGGAGTTCATACGTGTTCTAGTTACATTTGCATATATTTAAATAATCTTATTTAGAATTGTTGTGTCTTTTGATTCACTTCTAGATCACCTCAGCTAAAACTTTTGCTTTGTTCAAGCTACAGTGCACTCAGTCTGACCCATGATGCTCATGGTTGATGGAAAGAAAAATATCCTTGGCTGTTGCCTCATCATGAGCACACAACCTCGGAGGAAGAGTCAGACAGAAATCTTTCTAGACAATAGGATTCAGACACACCCCTTCTCTAGAGGGCTCCAAGACTCCCTCAGTGAAATTCACAAATTTTCATGTGCACCATGATGTTAATAAGACTTAAAAATATCTGGTTGAGTAAAACCTTAACTTCATTTTCATGTAGGTACAGGTAGGGAGGAATGTCACACACATTTCACAGTGTTGACAGGATATGTTATGAGAATCGCAGAGGGGTGCCTGCAATTCCTATATACCACTTGTCATGTGAAGTATCTTGTCCTCTGACAGTTTCTAACTCAATAGGCTTTCACCAGTACTGGAATAACTAGGAATAGAGAGGCATTCAAGTAGCAACTAATGTCACTGTGGGCTGAGGAAGATCTCATGAAGAATCAGCACTATGATTGTAGGAATTGTACACTGTTCACTCTCTTGTGTGTGCATCACACTCACACAAGCTACTAGGAGGACCATACTCTCACAAGACCCACACAGAGAGTGAGTTTCTTCAGCTCTACTTTAGAATCCGTTTTGTCTGAACTCACTAATAACAACTGCAGGACAATTATTACTCTGAGGTAAAAAGCTATAAACAAAGTCCGAATTGCCTAAGAATGTAATGCTCTGAGATTTATCTCCAAAAGCTACAACTTAGTAAGAAGGTCATATCAAATTTATAACTATCAATAAATGAGTTGAAGAACTACCAAAAATGAAAATAACAAAGAGCTGTTTTTGATTACCGCACTTCAGGTGCAAATTGCAAATACATTGAAGTGTGTACAGTACAAAGGATTCAAAATAGTATTTTTAAAGGTGTAAGGTTAGGGTTTTATATGGATTATTCTCAATAGATTTCATATGTTAAAAGCTGGATAACTGCATAATAATGCTGTACAGGGTTTAGACCATATGTTTTCAGGTGATAGAGAGAGGATTATAATAAAACTGCCCACTGATGGAAATATAGAAAGATAGCATTACTCAAAAGGAAAGCAATAGTACAGATCAGAAAGATGTCATGGACAGTGGGCCACTGTTGGTCAGAGTATGAAAAGGTTCTCACTGTCTCTCAAGGCTTTCCTGTAAGAGGTGCATAAGCAATGGATGTTTGGTTTCTAAGGAGCATAATAAAGATGGGTTTCTGCTGGAAGCCACAGGCTTGCATTGTGTGAGGCTGTGCTTAGTGTACATATACTTTCACTCAGTGCACAGGAGTCTAACCCTTTCACCCAACTGTGCATAGGCATGTAATGGCACATGAGAAGTTTAGTAGCTATTCCTGGTTGTCAACTTGACTATATCTGAAATGAACTAAAATCCAGAATGGGAAGGTTCACCTGTGATCCTGATCTTGAGTCTGGGAGACACAAGTTTTTGACCTGGATCTTGGCATGAAGATCTTGAGGCATAGTGGTTTCCAATCCCAGAAGACTAAGGCAAGGTGATCTCAGAGTTCAAGGTCATCTGGGACAAAGCAAGTCCCACATCCAGGCCTGGTGGTACACACCTTTAACCAGGGACATAACTTCTCCTGGAGACCTACATAAGGCCATTGGAAGACGGAAGGCTGTCCTTTGCTTGCTTACCTTGTGGGACTGAGAAACTGCTAGATTCCTGGACTTCCATTCACAGCTGCTGTCAACCATTGTTGGGGAGTTGGACTATAGACTATAAGTCATCAATAAATTCCCTTACTATGTAGAGACTACCCATAAGTTCTGTGTCTCTAGAGAACCCCGACTAATACAAAGTTTTTCCTAAAGTTCACAAATAGAATAGGATTTTCCCCTAGAGAAAGGGCAGACCACACTAGTCCAACTACCTTGTACCCAGATATAGCTGAATAAAAACTAAGCCTGATGGTTCTAAAGGAAAGGAGGAATTTGTTTCATCTTTTGGAAAGAGGTGAACATGCGGTCTTGATGCAGGTGGGTGGTTCTAAAGTACAAGGTGTGTCTGTTAGGACAAGGGTGTGTGCAGGTCTCATGTTGGCTAATCCAGGGAAATTACTAGAAGAAAGTGGTGTGAGGAGCCTAAGACAAATGGAGCTCCAGGTTGTAAGCTAATTCCTGCCTTATGCTGGTGGCACTCCTGAGACATAATTAAATCATGAGGATGCTGAATCTCATCAAGTTAGTAATTCAGTGATAAGTTCAAAGCTGCATTAACTATTGGAGAAGACGTGGGACCAGCAGATTTATAGCTGAAGGAAACACAGTAGCAGGTCCACAGTTAATTCAGGGACAGGGAAAGATGGAGTTCATTCTTTTGCAGCCAAATGAATGATGAGCTGAAGGATGTGGTGAGCAGAGAATTAAGCCAAGAACAGAGAGGTGAGTTCAGCTCTCACTGGCAATCTCAAGAGAAGTTTACCTTGAAATAAAGAGTGATAGCTAGACAATATGAAGGATGTTCCAGGGATAGGACAAAAGTAAGAAAAACAAAGCTCACATTGGCATCACCAAAGGGGAAGAGCTGAGTGTTGTTTTTATTGTGGACTAACGATGCAATGCCAGCACACGTACCCATAGCCATGTGTGCGGCTATATTAATGGTCTTCACTGTAAGGTACTTTAAAACCCTTAGCTAAGCAAAACAAAGATCTCACTAAAAGCAGAAGACTTCAGATCTGTTCTTACAATTTCTGAATAAATAAATCATCTGTCCAAAAAGGCTGAATTTCTACTTTTACTTCTTAAAATATTTGTATTAAAAATGTCAAATCTACCAGTATTGATAACCAAAACTTGCTATTATTAATGACTCGCTCAAAATTTGTCAGAAACAAAGATTTGAAAGCCACTTTCTGGCCCATAGAGAACATTCTGGCAAATGTAGGTAGTCAGATCTCTACCCTTAAACTCCCTGAGTCCTTGGTTTCCCCACTATCTAGTTTCCTCCTCAAAGGAAGGTTCAGTGGATCCAAGTCTTTCAGGATGGAGAATGAGGGGTGTAGTTCATTTTAGGAGCACTCATAGGGGTGCTTCCCACCTCCTCTATTTCATTTTGTCATTCAACAAACATGAGTCAGGAGCAGTGCTTGTCTCCGTATTTAACAAATCACACTTTTCCGAAACGGCTATCAATCCAGATGCCAGCCAGCTGTAGCTGTCAATATGACGAAAGTATTTTAAAAGACAGGGGATTGCTGAGGTTATGTATTGAAAATGCTTGCCAGTTATGAAGGAAAAGCTGGGAACAAATTGGACCGGAATTCTATTTCACCGCCTGGCAGAGTGCCAGATGCGGGCATTCTGAGGTCCTTTGAATATAGCTCAACTTAAAGGTGTTATTTAGTATTTTATGGGTATAAATTATTCTTGTCATTACACCCTGGAACACAGCCTAAAGGATGGCTCCCTAAGTTAAGCAGCTTCGCACTTGTAATAGCCTGTAAACGAAACCAAATCTCAACATGACCAGATGCACTCGCGGCTTTAAGATTAAGTGGGTTTTCCTGTCACACCATAAATATCCAAGAAAAGAAGAAAATAAATTTTCTGTACACATTTAGTGATACTTTCTTGGCTTTTTTAAAAAATATCATAAATGCTGATGCTTTTGTAATATGTACTATGTGTCACCTGAGCATTTTCACATCTGTGCAGTATGTTGATAAATGTGTCTTGCAAGTAAATGATGCTTACTGGTAAACAGGAAATCAGATATGACTGTTTAATATATATATATATATATATATATATATATATACATGATATGTAAATTTAAACATACAGTGTGTGTCTGCCTATCTATTAACTAAACACAAAGTATTTATTTTTGTTTTTGAAAACAAAAGCAGAAAATGTATACGATACATTTACAAGCTCCATTAACAAATAGCCTCCAATCTAAAACTGTACTTACCAAGCACCTGCCATTGCAACAGAGGCCAGTGGAGTACGTGGAGGGAATAAAGAACGTAAAGAGTTGAAAGTATAAATTGTTTTGCATTCACATCCAAACAGTAATGTTTTTCCAATAACTGAAAAAATGATATGCTTAATCTTAGGGTGAGCCTCAGGGTCAACACAGATAACCACAGATACCATTTGTGTACATGTCCTGGAACCTTAAGAAACGTCTCCAGATCTGCAAACTTCTATTGCTGACTCATCAGAACATAATCTTTCTTCCCAGCATCTCACACTTGATCTTGCCTACAGTGACTACAGGAGACATATATGCCCCTTTTACCATCATACTGACAGTGCACTCTCTCCGAGAATCCCTCTCTCCTGCAAGCTGCCACGTGCACTTGACTTATACACCTCTTTCTTCATACAACATGGTTTGAGTCCATATTTGGTTACAAGTAAATCCAACCCTATCCAGCCCTTATAGCCCCTTATGTAAAAATGTTAGCCTGGGTCATTGGCTTTACTGGTGCAAAAGGCAGACACTTTCAGAATAAGTTGATTTTTTTAATATTAAATCTTTAATTTTTCATGTGGTATTAATACACTTGGACTAGGACATTCATTCTCAGTCACACTCACTGACCATAATCCACTCACTGTGGATGGATGCGTTGCTATCTGTTGATGAGGTCTGTGATGGGCTACAAGAATAACATGAGTCTTGGTAAGATTTTCAGGTTATGATGAATTGATTAGGATGTAACCCATTTACACATTAGAATCCATCTCTACTTTTTTAGGATGGGGGATTTGTTCTTTGACCTGTCATCCAGTGGACCACCAAAAGGTAGCTCTCAGTATTTTCTCTTTCAGTTCCTCTTCTCAAGTTCACAAACACATGGCATTCTAGGAATCACTCTTATATTATTCTCATTTCTAGACATATTAGCATGTTCATCTCTCAATAGCATCAATGTCTATGTGCGATATATCAACACCAATATTATGTCTGTAGTGCCAGATTCACTGGGCTCAGGTCCTCTTGCCAACCAGATGACCCCACGTGAATGTTATGTGCACACTGGATGCTCACTGTTTTCTTAACTAAACAACCATTTCATTATCCCAAGAGGTGACCATCCTTCCCAGGTGCAGGGAAAACAACAGTGGAACCAGCTAGAGTATCTACATAATCTTATTCAGATACTCCTTGAAGTATTTGTGAGAAATTTTTCTGGGTGGCATAATGTTCATAGATTTTTTTCCCCACCTTTTGTGGCAGTCACTGCCACCTTTCCTATAATTTTTGTGACAACTTTCTATTATAGTCTCGTCCATTTATCCTTGCTTACTGCAATTTTTTTTTCTGAAGTGTGGCAACTGACTCATATAAAAGCCACGTTATGAGTGTCATTGATAATAAAAGGCACTTTGCAAAACACTGCAGTTAAAAAAAAAAAACCTGTTAGTCAGTTTGAATAGTGTCTGCTTCTTTTCTTTGCTTTAGTTACCACATTCCTCATTTTTTCTGGTAACTAAATGTATTAGAATGCTCTCAGCCTTTGCAAGCCACGACTCAGATATAACAAGCGGCTTTGTGAAAGTGCAGTGCTAGTAGTCTGCGTGGAGACAAGAATCTGGGAGTTAAGTACATCTTCTGGTTTCGATCTTCTATAACCCGCCATGATGCTGATTGTGACACACTCTCCTTTTCTTCTCTCCGTTTCTTTCATGACATTTTCTGCTTGTCCATAGTAAACGCTAGACACCAGTTTAAATATTAACAAGCGATGTTCTTATTTCTTTGCCATAAAATGTATTTCACTGCATTCTAAGGGAGGGAAAAGGGAAATATACTTATTTTTATAGGAAAGAAAGTAAAGAAAGATATATCAACCCAAATAAGTACTTCCAGCAGATGAAACAAGTACCCTTATTCTATCTTACCGTGTCATATGTTACAGTTTCTCTGTTCACTGGTGGACAACAGTGAGAGCTAGAAAGCACCCAGTTCAGTTATTTTTCTAGTAAGTTTATTATTGTTGTTGTTGTTGTTGCATCTGAAATAAAATTAGCCCAACTTATTTCTTTAAAAGCCCTTTAAATAGCTTAGTGAAGTCACTGGATGGCCTGTGTTTAATCTGTTTGTGACATCAGAAAACTTTCCACGAATCCCCGATGAGCTCTATGACAGCCACACCTCTACCTCCCATCCATTGTGGGGTGAGGTAGCCTGAAGTGAGGGACGAGCTAAGGCATCTGGGAGTAGGGAACAGACATGGTAAATCCAGGGGCAGCATGCTCCCACAGACTGGCTGGCCACATGCATCATTAGAAAACAGGGCGGCCACACTGATCATTGAGCGTCCGGTTTCTTGATTGACTATAAGCAATTTAAGAGAGAAGATGAAACACGTCAAGTCTAAACTAATCTAAAACCTGTGGCCACATATGGCTGGTTGCAGTTAAGAAACAATGTCCTAAATACCATACATTATCCTCAGGTTATGCATGAATGATATATAGGAAATGCTAATAAACTTTATAGTTAGATTTGGGTCACATCCCAATATTCCTCATTGTGCATATGCTGACACTACAAAGCCTTGAAATCTTGAGAAGATTTCACAAGAAATACAAGTTGACTTCAATGAAACATTTTCTTAAATATATTAAGGCTTATAAATGTTTTGATAATGTATTTCCAAGATAAATTTTGGTAAATTTTATGTTTCAACAAATGTTACCATTTTATCAAGATGTAGACATGTATTGGAAGTTAGAAGAACAAAATAGAACAATAATCTCAATGACAATAAATTATTTGTGGACGTGAAAAAAATTAGCGCAGAAATTGAGATTATCAGTTTTTTCAGCATCCTGTCTGACTTCTACATCAGAAGATGGATTTTAATTTGTTTTGAATAAAATGTCATCATTATTAACAAATAAGTCCAAAGTTTTAAAGCAAAGTATTTTTGAACTAATCTCAAGCATTCTATGGATTAACCTATGGCATTTGGACAAAGAAAAAGAAAGAGAATGAATTCTGCAACAGAGATTTATAGGGAAAATAAGTAATGATAAAATATAGTAATATATTTTCACATTTGAGAAAAATTAGAATGGCTACTTATAAAGGAAAGAATTTCACTGGGATAATTTCATCATAATCAATTATCACCTTTGCATGCTTCTTAGATGTAAATTGGACTTGGATTTAGATCAATGACTTTTCATCTTGCTTCTATTTGGAAATTCCTAGATATAATAATATTTCTTTCTCATTTATCATGACACCAGAGGATATGACCTCAAAATTCTATGGATATAATTCTGAGCAGTAGAGGTTAATGGATCATAAAAGATCCTGTCCTTTCTGGCAGCCTTCTGAACGCTTATCAAGATTTATGATCAAAACAGATCCAAGATGGGAAAGCCAAAGGCAAGGCTGGCAGGAATGGAGATACTCTTGCCATCTCTGCTGTTGGCTCTAGCTGGTGCTATTTAGCCATCATTCTATGAAAACAAACACAAAGCTTGACCATTCCTTTTTAAAGGGAGGAAGAGAGCCAGGCTAAAAATAGACCTTCCTTTTGGAGGACTCCTGTCATGCAAGCACACCCTGGCGAGCGTTACTAGCATAGTCTATCAAAGTAGAGACAGAAGTTTTCTGTTTCATGTGCATACAATGCTCAAACCATGATGTTTTATTTATCTCTAGATTCTATAGGCTAAAATTTCTGCTATATGCATCATAATGAATCTCTATCAACTGTAACTGAGAAGACAGGTTTTTATTCCGAATTAAAAATAATTAATATAGAATACTAAGATTGTCTTTGAATCTAATTTAGTTCTGAGAACACTTTGGATAGAGAGGATTGTTTACAAGAACGTGCTTTAATCCCATGTGCTCAAAGAACATTAATTTGAAATGGATTTTATTCACTGAAGATAAATTGGTTTATAAGAATGTGTGGAACCTCTTTATATGGAAGCCTCTCAAATAAAAGATAATAATCCATATTACTGCTGGGAACTGGAATATTGTTGAAGATTTTTGGGTTTGATGAACTAAAGCTAATATGTAATATTTCCAGTGCTGTGTGATATACTTAACCTGAATCACTTACTGCCTTATTAAGAGATCTAAAACAAATATTTAAAAAGTCAGAAGATGTTCCTATAAATGTAACATTTTCAAATTTCTGCCTGGATCTAATTTGTCTGCTGATGTTTAACAGTTTCTTCATTATTAGACAGGAAGATAAAAACCTCCACTTCCATTACCCTTTACATGTGAATTGGCTGATAATGACCAGTTGCTGTGGACTGTGTTATGTGGCTCACTACAATGGAATTAATATATCTGAAAAGGCTCTTCTTCCTCTCCTTATAAAAAGGTGATTTACTAATCTTATCAAAGATGGGCTTTATCATGCTTGAATTTTAAAATATATTCCTTTCTAACATTGTTCTCTGTTTCATTTGCATAGTGTTGTAAACTGTTTCAAGTAAAATGAAAAGAAAAATAACAGATTTTTTTTTGGCACTTTTCAGTTTTCCCAATGAATTATTGCAATCCATATCTGAGTCAATAGAACCATCCACATTTTTCTATATTCAGGAAGAGGCATGATATTTCTTCTTAACTTTAATATTTGTTGTCTCTTCTCGTGTGTCCTATCCAGTTTCCTGGATTATACCTATTTCCTACCCACTTCTGCAGTCGCATGCTCTACAATCCATGCATGAGAATCCTGCCAAGTTTGCTTGACATAGTTTCCAGTAGTATCTTTTTCTTTTTCTACAATTTTTTTCATGGCTGAATAAAAGTTAAGTGCATTTTTCAATTCAGTCATCTGTGGGTTTCTGTGGTGAACTCTGGAGAGACAAACTTACATCACTCTCTCTGTGATAGTTAGATCTTATGACAGGTTCACTTTTAATCTTGTGAGAAACCTCCATAATGATTTTCATAGCAGATCCCTAGTCTACATTCTGGCCAAAAGTGAAAAGGGTTCTGTTTTCTCTCCCACCTTATTGTTCCCTTTTCTTTCCTTCTTTCTGTCCATCTTTCTGTTGCGGGAATATTCAAAAGCTCCTTTGTTGTTATCTTCTCCACTGTCTCATTTCATGGGAGCCGCTCTGGGGTGGAGCCGGGCACCCTGCTGCTATCACAGGATCCACAAGAGCCTCCCTCACCCCTCAGTTCACTTCCCTGGTGGTTTAATTTGCCTGTTCATCTCAGTCATTGCTTATACACACTGTCCTCCACAGCCCGGTAAAAACATGACTCACAAACATCAAACAGGTTTATATGTTAAATTCTCAGTCCACAAACCCTCTACACAATAAGCTTACAACCAGTGGACAAAATAAACTACCCATTATATGAGATAATTCAGAACCATAGAAACCCTTAGAAATAGCCATGAGCCTGCTATCCTGTATTGTTTAATCAACTAAAAACGGTGAATAATAGCAGTTATAGGACTTGGTCTAAGCTTGCATTCCCAAATGTATTGTATGGGTACAATACCTATATGAAAGTAGCAATGCTAATCTCAATTTTAAATCAGTAGGAAAGCATACCACTGAAAAATCTTAAATCTGTACCAAGTAAATTCTATACCACTGTAAAGATTCTAACTTCAACTTTGTATCAATTAGAAAGATTTCTACCAGTGTAAGATATGAGTTTAGCTTAGTTACTAAAAGAAGATTATGGCTGTACAAATTAATCTGGATAATCCCTCCCTGTTAAATTAAGACAATTTCTAAATTTCATATAAAAAACTTTAGAATGGCCACCTTCACCACCCCCCCCCAAAGTGTAAGAAATTGGGACAACTCTTCATAGCCTCTTCAAGCTGAATATATGGACATTGAGAATCTAGGAAGCCAGTGAGGCCTGAAGAACAAAAGCCACACTGACAGTTGTAGTTTCTGATGCCTGGAATCAGGCCAGTTTAGCATTCTGATGACAAGATTCACCATAGCTGTACATTCAGCAATATATAAAACTCAACAGAAAACATTTTAGTCTCCAGATATATTTTTGTTTGATCATCTTGAATTTAGTTTTTCATCTGGTCTCCCTCTATTAAATCTGATTCATATAACTCTGGAAGGCCACACAGAACTGAATCACATGTTTTAAAAGCACAAAGACAAAACCTTTCTCCCAAAGTAGCATGTCCCTTAGTCAGCAACTAGAATATCTTGTGTCTTGTATTCTTTCCCAGAGAAATAATATAACCACAAAGCCCAACATCACACACATTTTTGAAATTTAAAACAATATAAAACAGACTAATAAACTAAAATACTGTATGATTTTATTCTTAGTCCTCTAATACCTGTCATGTCAAGAAATCAACTCAAATTTTCATGGATCTCACTTTAAGAGATTATGAGCCTCTTAGTATGGTAATTTTAAAATAACCACAAACCCTCATTACCCTGCATCTGTACAGCCAAGTGGCCTTAGCAGGAAAATTCACAAAACAAACACCTTTATTAATTACAATAAATAAGCAATGTGCGAAACCAGGACTTTAGTCCAAAGTATTTTGATCTGTCAAGCTCTCAATCTGGAGAGTCAGACTTTCATTTATTAATAAATTCTCTCATATATGTCTGTATTCACTCTGCCTGGTGTACAGACTCCTATCTGTAATAAAGTTTTAACTCACAAAAATCACCACTCTCTCTCTCTGAGTCAGTGACTAATTTTCCCTATCTAATTTCAAACCATGAATAAAATCTCCACGTGATTCAGGTGAACACTGTATTCTCTTCTTCTAATAAAAAACAAACAAACAAACTTGTCCATTAATTAATCTTTAAGCCATCTTTAAATCAAACAAACCAGCTTTTAATACATTTTTTAAATAATTCTGTCAAAGAATCCACAAACCCTCTACACAGTAAGCTTACAACCAGCAGACAAAGATATAAACTTCTAATCTCTATGAGATAAACTAGACACAAAAGCCCTTAGAATTAATCATAACAACCTCATCAAGCTAGAGAAACTTGGAGAGAAACATACACATTGGCTTCCATCTATCTTCACGTACCGCCTCCTCCTTGCCTAGACCTTTCTTCACCCACCTCTCAACTGTCCAATAATATATTGCCTTAAATCTACACCTTTCTTCCTTCCTCCCTCCCTTCCTTCCTTCTTTCCTCCCTCCCTTCCTTCGTTCCTTCTTTCCTCTCTTCCTTCCTTTCCTCTTCTTTCTTTTTTCTTTCTTTCTTTCTTTCTTTCTTACTCACTTTCTTTCTTTCTTTCTTTCTTTCTTTCTTTCTTTCTTTCTTTCTTTCTTTCTTTCGTTCTCTTTGTTTTCCATGCTAAATTAAGTTATTTTATTCCTATTTCTTCAAAATATTTATCATGATGGGTATTTTTTATTGTACAGTTGTTATATTTACATTTCAAATGTTATCTCCTTTCCAGGTTACCTCTTCTCCCATACCTACTCCTCTCATTCTATGAGGATGCTCTCCTCCCACCCACCTACTCACATCTCAACATCCTGACATTCCCCTACACTGAGGAAATGAGCCTTCACAGGACAAAGAGCTTCTCCTCCTATTGAAGTCAATGTTATCCTGTGCTACCTTTGCAGCAGGAGCCATGTGTAGCCACAGGTGTACTCTTTGGTTGGTGGTTTAATCCCTGGGAGCTCTTGGGATCTGGTTGGTTGATATTGTCATTCTTCCTATGAAGTTGCAAACACCTTCAGCTCTTTCAGTTCTTTCTCTAGCTTCTCCATTAGGAATCCTTTTCTCAGTCTGATGGTGAGCTGCAGGCATCTTAATCAGTATAAGTAAGGCTCTGGTAGAGACACCCATATCAGGCTCCTGTCAGCAAGTACTTTTTGGCATCAGCAATAGTGAATGGGTTTGGTGGATGCATATGGGATGGATCCCCATGTGGGCAGTCTCTGGAAGGCTCTTCATTCAGTCTCTGCTCCACTCTGTCCCTATATTTCTTCCCATGAGTATTTTCTTCCCCCTTCTAAGAAGGACTGAAACATCCGCATTTTGATCTTCCTTCTTCAGCTCCATATTGTCAGTGATTTATATCTTGGATGTTCTGAACTTTTGGGCTAATAGCTTATCAGCAAATGCATATACCATATGTGATTTTTATTTATTTATTTATTTATTTATTTATTTATTTATTTATTTTTGTATCTCAGTTACCATACTCAGGATATTTTCTAGTTCCATCCATTTGCCTAAAAAATCTCACAAAGTCATTGTTTTTAGTAGCTGAGTAGTACTCTATTGTGTAAATGTACCACACTTTCTGTATTTATTCCTCTGTTGAAGAACAGCTGGGTTCTTTCCAATTCTGGCTATTATAAACAAGGCTGTTGTGAACATAGTAGAGTAGGTGTCCTTGTATATTTTGGAGAATCTTGTAAATAAATGTCCAGGAGTGCTATTGATGGGTTCTCAGGTAGCACATGTCCAATTTTCTGAGGAATTGCCAGAATGATTTCCAGAGTGTGGTTGTACAAACTTGCAATCCCACCAACAATAGAGGAGTGTTCCTTTCCCCACATCCTCACCAGCAGCTACTGCTAGCTGAAGTTTTTTTTAATTGAATAACTTTATTTTAAAAAACAAAGATAAATGTACAGATTTTAAGCATTTTTATGAAAGTATACGAATACATTTTTGTCAGTACTTGTTTTTTTTGTTTAAAGGTTTGATAGTGTGCATTAAGATCTTACAAGTTACAATGAGCATAAAGTACATGTAAAACAAAAAGTAACCTGGAATTAGTTAATTTTTTTTTTTTTTTTTTTTTTTTTTTTTTTTTTGGTGTGTAAAGATTAAGCATAATGGTTTTTCATTTTTTCTTTTTTTTTTTTTCTTGAATTTCATATAGTCTGTGAGTTGTTTCTTGGGTGTTCTGAGCTTTCTGGGGTTAGTATCCAATTATCAGTGACTGCATATTATGTCTGTTCTTTTGTGACTGGGTTATCTCACTCAGGATGATATTCTCTAGATGAATCCATTTTCTTAAGAATTTCATAAAGTCATTGTTTCTGATCTTAGCCATTCTGACTGATGTGAGGTGGATCTTTGGGTTATTTTGATTTGCATTTAAATGATGTTTAAAGATGTTGAACATTTTTTTATACTAAGTGCTTTTTTTTATTTTACGATAAATACGGAACTTCAAGGTTATTCAATATTCCTCAGTTGAAAATTTTTTGTTTAGCTCTGTACCTCATTTTAATAGGGTGTTTGGTTGTCTGGAGTCTAACTTCTTTAGTTCTTTGTATATATTAGATATTAGCTCTCTGTTTGTAGGATTGATAAAAATCTTTTCACAAGGGAGTATTTTAACATAAATTTTCTGAGCTTATTGATATAATATTGTAATTTCTGTCCTATGTATGTTTTTGTTCATATATTTTATGTTAAATCACCTGCATTTCTGTGATTGAAATAACTTGCTTTTGGTGTTTGAGATTCACACAATCTTGAATTTAGTTTGCAAGTATTCTGTTAAAATATTCTGTGGATTGTAGTTGAGGAAATTATTCTGCAGTTATTTTCACTTGTTCCTTTATCTGGTTTTGGAGTCAGTGTAATATTGGCTACATAGAATATGTTTGGAGGTTCTGACTGTTCTTTTATTTGGGATGCTATGAGAATTATTGGCATTAATACTTCTTTAAAACTTCAGTATAATTCAGCAGGGGCTCAGTCTAATCCTAGATTTGTATTTGTGAAAAGATTTTCAATTACTGTTAGAATAATTGTTTTATTGCTTATAATTTTTGTATCTTTCTAATTTAATAATGTTCACTATAAATATTAAAGAGTTTATCTATATCATCAAGATTTTATATCTAATAGAAATTTAGCTTTTGAAACAGATCCTCTTTAACATTTTTCCTTCCCCTAATTTTTATTAATTTCATTCTTCTTTCTGTTTTTATTTTTTAATTAGAAGATAGCCATTCTTGTTTGTCTTCTAAAAAATTAAGCACTTTGTTTGATCCTAATATTTTTTATTATTCATTTCATTAATTTTTGCTTCACAGTCAATAATTTTTATATCTTCTTTTTTTTTTAAACGACTTTATTTTGCAAAACAAAGATACATGTAAAGATGTTAAACATTTTTTGCTTAAAATTATACATTTTTGTCAGTACTGTTTTTTCAGACATTAAAATAAATTTTACATAAAACCATGTGAATATGTTTTTTAGTCAGTACTTGATTTTTTTCAAGGGCTTGACAGTATGCATTGAAAACGTACTAGTTGCAATGAGCGTAAAGTACATGCAAAACAAAACGCAACTTGGAAATAGTCAAAGTCTTCTTGTTTTGTGAACATATGTATATTTTTTTGTTTTCTTTATTTCTTGGACTTCATACAGTCTGTGAGTTGTTTCTGGGGGAGTGCAAGCCTCTGGAGTTAGCATCCCACTATCAGTGACTGCATATTATGTCTGTTCTTTTGTGACTGGGTTATCTCACTCAGGATGATCTTCTCTAGATGCAGCCATTTTCTTAAGAATTTGGTTAAGTCATTGTTTCTGGTGGCTGAGTAGTATTCCATTGTGTATATGTACCACAATTTTTGTATCCATTTGTCTTCTGAAAGACATCTGGGTTCCTTCCAGCTTCTGGCTATTATAAATAGAGCCGCTATGAACATTGTGGTGCATATATCTTTGTTGTGTATTAAAGTGTCTCTGGGGTATATGCCCAGAAGTGGAATAGCTGGGTCTTCAGGTAGTACTATATCCAATTTTCTGAGGTATCGCCAGACAGATTTCCAGAGTGGTTGTATTAGCTTGCAACCCCACCAACAGTGGAGAAGTGTTCCTCTTTCTCCACAGCCTCGCCAGCATCTGCTGTCATCTGAGTTTTGGATCTTGGCCAATCTGACTGGTGTGAGGTGGAATCTTAGGGTTGTTTTGATTTGCATTTCCCTGATGGCTAAGGATGTCGAGCACTTCCTGAGATGTTTTTCGGCCATTCCGTGTTCCTCAACTGAAAATGATTTGTTTAGCTCTGTACCCCATTTTTTAATAGGGTTATTTGATTCTCTGGTGTCTAGCTTTTTGAATTCTTTGTACACCTTAGATATTAGGCCTCTATCTGATGTGGTGTTGGTAAAGATCTTTTCCCATTCTGTTGGTTGCCGTTTTGTTTTCTTGACGATGTCCTTAGCCTTACAGAAACTTTGCAATCTCATTAAGTCCCATTTGTTAATCTTTGACCTTAGAGCTTGAGCCATTGGTGTTTTGTTCAGGAAATTTTCTCCTGTGCCTATGTGTTCTAAGGTTTTCCCTACTTTCTCATCTAATAGTTCCAGTGTATCTGGTTTAATGTGGAGATCTTTAATCCACTTACACTTGAGCTTTGTACAAGGAGATAAGAACGGGTCTATTTTCATTCTTTTGCATGTTGAGTGCCAGTTGGACCAGCACCATTTGTTGAATAGGCTGTCCTTTTTTCATTGAATGTTTACTGCTCCTTTGTCAAAAATCAGGTGACTATATACATGAGGGCTCATTTCTGGATCTTCTATTCTATTCCATTGATCCACTTGCCTATTTCTGTACCAGTACCATGCAGTTTTCAGCACAATTGCCTTGTAATATAGCTTGAGGTCAGGGATAGTGATTCCCGCAGATGTTTCTTTGTTGTTGAGGATGGATTTTGCTATTCTAGGTCTTTTGTTATTCCATATGAAATTGAACATTGATCTTTCCAATTCCATGAAGAACTGGGTTGGAATTTTGATGGGGATTGCATGGAATCTGTAGATTGCTTTTGGTAGGATGGCCATTTTTAAGATGTTGATCTTTCCAATCCATGAGCATGGGAGATTTTTCCATTTTCTGAGATCCTCCTCAATTTCTTTCTTTAGAGGTTTGAAGTTCTTGTCATACAGGTCCTTCACTTCCTTAGTTAGAGTCACACCAAGGTATTTCATAGTTTTTGTAACTATTGTGAAGGGTACCTTTTCCCTAATTTCTTTCTCCACATGTTTGTCCTTTGAGTATAGGAAGGCTACTGATTTGTTTGAGTTAATTTTGTATCCGGCCACTTTGCTGAACTTGTTTATCAGCTGTAGGAGTTCTCTGGTGGAATTTTTGGGGTCACTCAAGTACACTATCATGTCATCGGCAAAGAGTGATGTTTTTATCTCTTCCTTTCCGATTTGTATCCCCTTGATCTCCTTTTGCTGTCTAATTGCTCCAGCCAGGACTTCCAGGACTATGTTAAATATGTAGGGAGAGAGTGGGCAGCCTTGTCGAGTCCCTGATTTTAGTGGGATTGCTTCAAGTTTCTCGCCATTAAGTTTGATGTTGGCTGTTGGTTTGCTGTATATTGCTTTTATTATGTTTAAATATGGGCCTTGGATTCCTGTTCTTTCCAGGACTTTTAACATGAAGGGGTGTTGGATTTTGTCGAATGCTTTCTCAGCGTCTAGTGAGATGACCATGTGATTTTGGTCTTTAAGTTTGTTTATATTGTGGATTACATTGATGGATTTCCTTATGTTAAACCATCCCTGCATCCCAGGGATGAAGCCTACTTGGTCATGATGAATGATGGTTTTGATGTGTTCTTGGATTCGTTTTGCAAGGATTTTGTTGAGTATTTTTGCATCAATGTTCATAAGTGAGATTGGTCTGAAGTTCTCTTTCCTTGTAGGGTCTTTGTGTGGCTTAGGTACGAGGGTTATTTTAGCCTCAAAAATGAGTTGGGTAATATTCCATCTGATTTTATCTTTTGGAATAGTTTGGCGAATATTGGTGTTATATCCCCAATAAATGTGTGATAAAATTCTGCACTGAACCCGTCTGGACCTGGGCTTTTTTTGGTTGGGAGGCTTTTGATGACTTCTTCTATTTCTTTAGGTGTTATAGGGTTATTTAGATGGTTTACTTGGTCCTGGTTAAACTTTCGGACCTCGTATCTGTCTAGGAATTCGTCCATTTCCTCCAGATTTTCCAATGTTGTGGAGTATAAGTTTTTGTAGTAGGATCTGATGATTTCTTGAATTTCCTTAGTTTCAGTTGTTATGTCCCCACTTTCCTTTCTGATTTTGTTAATTTGGATATTCTCTCTTTGCCCTTTAGTTAGTCTGGCTAGGGGTTTATCAATCTTGTTGATTTTCTCAAAGAACAAACTCTTTGTTTTGTTGATTTTCTCAATGTTTTTTTTTTTGTTTCTATTTGGTCTATTTCAGCCCTAATTTTGATTATTTCTTGCCGTCTACTCTTTTTGGGTATATCTGCTTCCTTTTGTTCTAGGGCTTTTAGCTGTGCTGTCAGGTTGCTGATGTGAGCTCTCTCCAGTTTCTTCTTGGAAGCACTTAGGGCAATGAGTTTTCCTCTCAATACTGCTTTCATTGCATCCCATAGGTTTGGGTATGTTGTGTTATCATTTTCGTTGAGTTCTAGAAAGTCCTTAATTTCTTTCTTTATTTCTTCTTTGACCCTGCTATCCTTTAACAGAGCGTTGTTTAGTTTCTATGTGTATGTGGGCATTTTGTTGTCTTTGTTGTTGTTAAAGACCAGCCATAGACCATGGTGATCTGAGAGGATGCATGGGAGTATTTCAATCTTCTTATATCGATGAAGGCTCGTTCTGTGTCCAATTATGTGGTCAATTTTATGTGCTATGAGGTGGTGAGAAGAAGGTGTATACTTTTACTTTAGGATAGTATGTTCTGTATATATCTATTAATTCTAGTTGGTTCAAAGTCTCTGCTAGTTTTGCAGTGTCCTTGTTCAGTTTCTGTTTCCCTGATCTGTCCATTGGTGAGAGTGGGGTGTTAAAGTCTCCCACTATTATTGTGTGGGGTGAAATGTATTTTTTGAGCTTTAGTAGAGTTTCTTTTATGAATGTGGGTGATTTTTTATTTGGAGCATATATGTTAAGGATTGAGAGTTCCTCCTGACAGATTTCCCCGGTAATGAGTAAAAAGTGTCCTTCTTTATCTTTTTTGATAACTTTTGGTTGGAAGTTTACTTTATTCGATATTAGAATAGCCACTCCAGCTTGCTTCTTGGAGCTGTTTGCTTGGAAGTTTTTTCCCCACCCTTTTACTCTGAGATAGTGTCTGTCTCTGTCTCTGAGATGAGTTTCCTGTATGCAGCAAAAGGCTGGATTTTGTTTATGTATCCAGTCTGATAGTCTATGTCTCTTTATTGGGGAGTTGAGACCATTTATGTTAATAGATATCAAGGAATAATTGTTTCTGTTTCCTGCCATTTTTGCTTTTTTGGGTTGAGTTGTGTCTGTGTTTTTTTCTTCTTTTAGTTTTCTTGTTTAGGAGTTTTCTTGTTTTTATTAGGCTGTGTTTTCCCTCCTTGTATTGGGTTTTCCACCTATAATTCGTTGTAGTGCTGGGTTTGTGGTCAGATATTGTGTGAATTTGGATTTGTCTTGAAATATCTTTGTCTCTCCATCGATGGTGATTGATAGTTTTGCTGGGTATAGCAGCTTGGGCTGGCACTTGTGCTCTCTTAAGGAGTGCATGATGTCTGTCCATGCTCTTCTAGCTTTCATATTCTCTGTTGAGAAATCGGGTGTGAGTCTGATTGGTCTGCCTTTATATGTTACCTGCCCTTTTTCCCTTACTGCTTTTAGTATTCTTTCTTTACTTTGGGCACTTGATGTTTTTACTATTATGTGTTGGGAGGTATTTCTTTTCTGGTCCAACCTATTTGGAGTTCTGAAGGCTTCTTTTATGCTCGTGGTCATCTCATTCTTGAGGGTAGGGAAGTTTTCTTCTATGATTTTGTTGAAGATATTTACTGTGCCTCTTAGTTGATACTCTTCTCCCTCTTCTATTCCTATTATCCTTAGGTTCGGTCTTCTCATTGTGTCTTGTATTTCCTGGACATTTTGGGTTAGGAGCTTTTTGTTTTTTGCATCTTCTCTGGCTGTTTTGTCTATGTTTGCAATGTTGTCTTCTGCCCCCGAGATTCTCTCCTCGATCTCTTGTAATCTGTTGGAAATGCTTGCTTCTGTGACTCCTGATTTCTTTTTTTGGTGTTCTGACTCTAGTGTTATCTCTTTTAGCGTTTTCTTTATTGTGTCAATTTCTGTTTTAATTTCCCTCTTCCATTCCTTTATTTCTTTGGTTCTGTTTTCATCTCGTTCTATGAGTTCTTTGAGTGTTTTTCTTGTTTCTTCTTTAAAAGCTTCTGAATCTTTTTGCTTTTCTTCCCTTTCTTGTTTAAGTAACTCTATCAGCGTCTTGAGGCATGATTTCAGGTCTGTGTCTTCTTTCTCTGGAGTGTTTGGAATTCCGATGTTTGCTACTATCGGAGAGCTGGGTTCTGGTGTTGCTAGATTGTCTTGGTTTCCTTGGGATATACTCTTTCTCTTTCCTCTTGCCATTTTGTTGTCAGTGATATGTTCTTGCCTTTCCCTTGTATCTGGTCTGTGTCCCTGGTACATTTTCCGTGTGCACACCGCAGAGATCTCTCTACTCCCCGGCAGCACAGGTTCCGGGTGGCAGCTGGGCCAGGCTCCGCTCTGCGTCCTGAAGTCACCTCCGGGTGGGAACAGACGTTCCTAAGATCTTTCCTGGTCACAGATGCTCAGCTTGTCCAAGCAACCTTTCAGGCTGGCAGGTGGGCCATGCTCTGCTCTGTGTCCTGAAGTCGTCTCCGGGTGGGAACAGAAGTTCCTAAGATCTGTTCCCGGTAACTGGATCGGGGAGGACAGGGCAGGTCAGGGCACGGGGTGCCCTTTCCGTGTGCACTGCGCAGAGATCCCTCTGCTCCCCCACAGCCTAGGTCTCCCACTCACCAGTTGCTCAGCCTGTTCGAGCCGCCTTTCTGGCTGGCTGTTGGGCCAGGCTCTGCTCTGTGTCCTGAAGTCCTCTCTGGGTGGGACCAGAAGTTCTTAAGATCTGTTCCCAGTCACTGGATCGGGGACGACAGGGCAGGTCAGGGCAGGGGGTGCCCTTTCCGTGTGCACTCCGCAGAGATCCCTCTGCTCCCCTGCAGCCTAGGTCTCCCACTCACCAGTTGCTCAGCCTGTTCGAGCCGCCTTTCCGGCTGGCTGTTGGGCCAGGCTCTGCTCTGTGTCCTGAAGTCGTCTCCGGGTGGGAACAGAAGTTCCTAAGATCTGTTCCCAGTCACTGGATCAGGGAGGACAGGGCAGGTCAGGGCAGGGGGTGCCCTTTCTGTGTGCACTCCGCAGAGATCCCTCTGCTCCCCCGCAGCCTAGGTCTCCCACTCACCAGTTGCTCAGCCTGTTCGAGCCGCCTTTCCAGCTGGCAGTTGAGCCAGGCTCCGCTCTGTGTCCTGAAGTCGTCTCCGGGTGGGAACAGAAGTTCCTAAGATCTGTTCCAGGTCGCAGTTTCTCAGCCTGTTCGAGCCGCCTTTCCGGCTGGCTGTTGGGCCAGGCTCTGCTCTGTGCCCTGAAGTCGTCTCAGGGTGGAAACAGAAGTTCCTAAGATCTGTTCCCAGTCACTGGATCGGGGAGGACAGCTTTATATCTTCTTCTGTTTGGTTTATTCTTGTGCTTTCTTGAACTTTGAGTTCCATCACTAAGTTATCCTTTTGGGATATCACTGTGGTTGTTTGGTTTTCTTTTTAATGAGCACATATATAGCTATAAACTCTCTCCCTTATCACAGGATTAGTTATATTTCTAATGTTCTATTCAGTATATAAATTTTTTTTCAGTTGGTGAATTCCCCACCTGGTTTCTAGATTGGCCACCTGTTCACTCAAATGATTCCATCTTCAAGAATTTTTACAGCTTGTTTGTTTTCTCTTGCTTTATTTTTTTCTCTTGGTTGTGTGTTATGATGACCTGATAAAATATAAGAATTTTAAAACTTTTGTGTATTGGTTTTAGTTTGTGACTTATGTTTATTTCACTCTAAGAATATGTCTTCCAGAGTTGTATAGACTATATTAACTCTAGCTGGCTTGTTATTTTTTAGCTCCAAGTTTCGTGTGATTTTTACTGTAGTCTAAATGACCTGTCTAAAAAAATGAATAAATGATACTGAGCCTTTGCTCTAGTTATCAACATCTCTGTACTTGCTTTACTTTTAGTGTTTAGTCTATAAAATCTGGAGCTTAAATATGTGGTATGTAAATTTATACGTTAATTAGTATCTTCTGAGAATTTGTTTCCAACTGTATAGTCATATTTATTGTCTTTTCTGAGAAAATATAGATCTAGGATTTTTTTAATTGCAAATTAGAATAGCTTCATGCGTTTCTTTCACTGCCTATTGTTCAGTGATATAATTTTCCTGATCTGACTTCAGATTGTCACTGAGTTTCATTTCTTACTGACAACTGCACATTATTTTCAATTAAGTCCTACATCAACTAGCCTGTGGCCTATAATGGTGAATTAAATTCATTTTCCTTTGACATAATTATTGAAGGGTTTTGCCATTGCTGTTCTGCATATTTGAATTGTATTAAATTCATCCTTTTAATGTTAGTGGTTTCCTGGATTTATTTTCTGATCTCATTAGTTAATCTATTCTGAAAATATTTTTCTCATGTGTTATGTTTAATATTGCTGTTTTTATAATATTTGTGCAATATTCTTTTTATGCAGCACTTGCTAGTTTTTTCATGAATAGTCTTTTTCTTTTTATTTCTGTCATGAAATATTCTGATTTCCCACTAAAGTTTATGACAAAGTTTTTCTGGATATTACTTGTGTATGATACACGTTCCTATGGCTGGAATGCTTATGACAGAGTGGATGACTTAACATTAACGATCAAACATTCACCCTTTTCTTCTTCTTGATTAGGAGTTTACTTTCAAGGCATGAAGTAGATCATTCCATGTGTTTTCAGGTGTTAATATTGAATATGAAAATTTGATATTACTCTGATGTTTAACGTCTATGAAACTTGACATTTATCCCTTATAGTATTTCAGATTTTTTTTTCTTTTCTTCCCATTTCTAACGTTATGATAGATTATGGTTTTTCTTTGCCAATTTTGTTTATTCTGAGATAGGCTATATGAGGGTTAATGTTAACTGGCAACTTAGCAGAATGTAGAATCATTTAGTAGAAGGGTTATAGCCATGGTTATGGAAGACTGCCTCTGTTTCATTGGTTGTGTTGGAATGATCCATCCATTGTGTATGGTACACATTGCAATGGTCATTATGCTGGAAGGCTTCTGATGGAGAGTGTCTTCGTGTTCACATTGGCACATTTATCCCTCACTGCTTCTTTGCTGAGGAGGCAATGAAACCAGATCCAGGTTGCTCTTCCCACTGCTACTTACATGCCCTGATAGACTAATCTCTTTTAAATTTCAGCCAAGATATTTTATCCTAGCAATTGAAAAGTAGGACAGACAGAAACCAGTGTCCATAAGCGGAGATACAGTCATATGCATTGCCACGGAAACACTTTAAGCTGGAATGTGAAATAGTTTGTAGTACAAAAGCCTTTGAACACTGGAGGCCATTTTAATTGAAGCTTAAAATACAAGGATATTAAGACTTGTATTGCTCTTACCCCTTGTCTCTCATCTCCCTTTTCCCTTCTCCCCTCTCTCTCTATATCCTCATGACAGGCCTCTTCTTCTCCTCTTTTCCTCTTCTCCCCCCTCTCTCTTTCTCTCTCTCTCCCTACCACCCTCTTAAGTCCCCTCCCCATGCCCCAAAAAACTCTTTTCTATAAAAAAAAAATAGAAAAGAAAAACGATAGTAACATTCAAGCTGCCCTATAAAAAAAAGACAGTAAACAAGCCCTAACTTTTTTAAAGGTTGTTTTAATATATTTAATTTCAAATAGAACTTTTACAGTTCCTGTACATTACTTCTGACCTCAGCTACCTTGTCTCTAATCCTGCTGTTCTGCCCACTTTCAATTATCACCCTTCTTTTCTTTTCTTACTGCTCTTACACACATTCATTTGTGTGCACAGATGCAACATATATCAGGCACTTATGTGGCATATCCCTGCGAAAAGCTAATTACCCCTTTCCCAGTCATCATTAGCTCTCTATAATTCTTCGTGAGATTCCTCAAGACTCACCACCTTCCATGTTGAAATGTCTGTCGATCTTGATATGGTTCAGGCCTTGTTTGTGCAGCCACTTCAGGTGAAACTGTTTTACAACCAACTTCCTCATCTTCTGGATCTTAATATTTTCCAAATACTCTTAAGCACTGTTTTCTGAACGATAGACATAGAAGCCCATGGGATTAGTAGCCTTAGTCCACCAATCAGAAGGAGATACCATATGCCTAATACTTTGATAGTCTATTATTTTTATGGGAGACATTGTCAACCAAAGTGGGAAATATATATATACACGTTTTTATCATGATCTTCTTCCCTTGTCCTATATTGTATTACACTCTCATGTTATAATGTCCAATTCCTATTGCATAAATAGTATTATATTAATATTATACTATTATTATAGTATTATTCTTATCCCATACCCTCACTACCTATAGTCCTTTCATACTTTACTGGCTTCTAAGATGGATACGTGTTCTCTATTTTCATATGAGGATTTGGGGATATGGACAAAGGATAGATAGAAGTGCTTCTGGGTTATCTCCCTGATTATATTCATTTCTAGATCCACCAATGTCATCTGAAAATGTCATGATTTTATTTTCTTCTATACTGAATAGGATTCCTTTGTGTATATGTAACAAATTTTCATTATTCATTCATCTATTGTTGGGTGTTTAAGTGCTTTCCATTTCCTGGATATTGTTAATTGGGTGTCAATGACCATATCTGAATTATTATCTATGGAGCATTATTCCCAGACCTTTAGGCATATATCAAAGTGTGGCGTATCCACTCCTTATGGTAGATTAATACTTCTTAGGTTTCCCCATATTGATTTTCGGAGTAATTGTGCCAACTTGCATTCCTGCCAACCATGAATGACAATTCTTCTTTCCCTACAACGTTGCCAGCATTGTGATCAGTTGTTATGTGGAGCTAAGTCAATCTTATTGGGATAAAATGAAATTACAAAATTGTTTTAATTTGTATTTTCCTAGTTGCTAAGTATGATGAAGAGTTTTTGAGCTGGGTTTTAGTTCTTTATGTTTTTTCTATTGAGATCCCGCTCTGTTTTAAGCCAATTTTACTATAATACCCAAAGAGGTAAAGGTGTATCAATAATCAAAACTATAGGTAGATATCACTGATGAACATAGATGAAAAAAATCCTCACAAAACATTAGTAAAGTAAATAGAAGCAAATATCAATATGATCATTTTATCTCAGGACCTCGTGGAAGTGTCAAAATTCAAAATAATAAGCCTAATACGTCTTCTAGATGGACAGAAAGATAACTATTACATATGATCATCTCAAAGAAAGTATTTGACAAATTCCAATGTGCCTTCATGAACAAACTTTAGAGAGCACACAATTAGTAAAAATGTCCCTCAACATCATAAGGTAACCCACATCCAATAATATTCTAGGTAGAACTAAACTAAAATCATTCCAATTAAATCATGAATGAAAGTGAGTTTCCTACACTCACCACTACTTTTGATATACTTCTAGAAGAACCATCTGGACCAATGAGGGATACATATTTAAAAAAAACATATCAGAACACTTCTAGAATTATTCAAAATGTTTGTAAATTACAGGGTGCAAAATGACTTACTAAAATAACTAGTCTTATTATACACTAACCACAAAACACACCGAAGCATCTGAGAAATTAAAAAACCTAAAATAATTTTAACCAAACATCTACAATGAAAAATTCAAATGTTTTTAAAAAATGGAAAATAAAGGCATCCTCTATTCATGGATTGATAGAATTAACATAGCAAAAATGCCCACCACATAAGAAGCAATTTACAGGTTCAATACAATTTTAATCAAAATAAGTACAACATTCATCACAGCAGAGAAGTAGAAAACAAAATGTATTCTTTTTAAAAATTTTTATTGGATATTCTCTGTATTTACATGTTAAATATTATCCCCTTTTCCTGTACTCACACTCCCATCCCCCCCCCCCCCCCGCAATTGTTTCCATGAGGGTACTCCCTCTCCCAACTACCCTCTCAACCTCAGCACCTTGGCATTCCCCCACACTGGGAAAACACACCTTTAGTGAACCAAAGGCCTTTTCACCCATTGATGCCAGACAATGCTATCCTCTGCTCCATATGCAACTAGAGCCATGGGTATATCCATGTGTGCTCAATGGTTGGTGTTTTAGTCCAAGGGAGTTCTGGAAGGTTTGGTTGTTTGATAATGTTGCTCTTCTCATGGGGTTACAAACCCTTTCATCTCCTTCAGTCCTTTCTCTAGCTCCTTCACTGGGGACCCCTCTTGTTCAGTCTGATGGTTAGCTGCAAGCATCTTCAACTGTATTTGAATTCCTCTGGCAGAGCCTTTGAGGAGGCATCCAAGTGGTTCCTGCCAGTAAGCACTTCTTGGCATCAGCAATTGTGCTTGGGTTTGGTGGCTGCATATGGAGTGGATCCCCATGAGAGTCAGTCTCTGGATGATCTTTTCAATCCCTGCTTCTCTATTTGTCCCTGTATTTGCTCCCGGAGTGTTTTGCTCTCCCTTTTAAGAAGGACTGAGGCATCCACCTTCTGGCCTTCCTTCTTTTTGAGCTTCATAAAATCTGTAAATTGTTTCTTGGGTGTTCAGAGTTTTTAAGGGCTAGCATCTGGTTATCAGTGAGTGCATGTCATGTGTGTTCTTTTGTAACTGGGTTACCTCACTCAGGATGATTGCTTCTAGTTCTATCCACGTGCCTAGGAATTTCATGAAGTCATTTTTTCATTATAGCTGAGTAGTAAATGTACCATTGTGTAAATGCACCAAATTTCTGTATCCATTCCTCTGTTGAAGGACATCTGTGTTCAGGTGAGAATTCTTTGTTTAGCTCTGTACCCCAATTTTTAAATTTAATTTTTATTTTTTAGATGCTCTCTGTATTTACATTTCAAATGTTATTCCCATCCCCCACCCCATTTTCATCCCCCCTCCCCCTCCACTTGTCTCCAGAAAGGTACACTTGCTCCCAATCACCCTCTCCACCTCAGTGCTCTAGCATTCCCTTACATTGGAAAAACATGCCCTCACTGGGCCAGAGGCCTCTTCTTACATTGATGCCGGACACTGCTATCTTCTGCTATATATGCAACTGGAGCCATGGGTCTCTCCATGTGTGCTCAATGGTTGATGTTTTAGTCCATGGGAGTTGGTTCCCTGTTTCTTAATAGGATTATTTGATTCTCTGGAGTCTAACTTCTAGAGTTCTTTGTATATGTTAGATATTAGCCCTCTATCAGATGTAGGATTGGTAAAGATCTTTATCCAGTCTGTTGGTTGCTATTTGCGCCTCTAGACAATATCCTTTGCTTTACAGAAACTTTGCAACTTTATGAGGACCCATTTGTAAATTCTAGATCTTAGAGCATAAGCCATTGGTGTTCTGTTCAGGAAAATTTCCCCTGTGCCTATGTGTTCTAAGCTCTTCCCCACTTTCTCCTCTATAAGTTTCAGTGTACCTGGTTTTAAGTGTAGGTGTTTCATCCACTTGGACCTGAAATTTGTACAAGAAGATAAGAATGGATCCATTTGCATTCTTCTGCACACTGACTGCCAGTTGAACCAGCACCATTTGTTGAAGATCCTGTGCCTTTTTCATTAAATGTTTTTAGCTCCTTTGTCAAAGATCAAGTGACCGTAGGTATGTGGGTTCATTTCTGGGTCTTAAATTGTCTTTCATTGATCTACCTGCCTTTCTCTGTACCAATAGCATTCAGTTTTTATCAGGATTGATCTGTAATACAATTTGAGTTCAGGGATGGTGATTCCCCTGGAAGTTCTTTTATTGTTGAGAATAATTTTCGATGTCCTGGGTTTTTTGTTCTTTCAAATGAATTTCCATATTATTTTTTCTAATTCTATGAAGAATTGAGTTGGAGTTTTGATGAGGATTGCATTGAATTTGTAGATTGCTTTAGGCAAGATAGCCATTTTTACTATATTGATTATTCCAATCCATGAGCATGAAGATCTTTTCATCTTCTGAGATCTTCTTCAATTTCCTTCTTCAGAGACTTGAAGTTCTTGTTATACAGATTCTTCACTTGCTAGGTTAGGGTCACAGCAAAAAGATATACAGAAATTCACCATAGAACCAGAAGACATCCTAGATACCAAAATAATAATGCTAGAGGGATTGCTATTTCAGACTTGAGATATATTATAGAGCTGTAATAATAAAAAAAACTATATGATACACATGTACACGCACACACACACACACACACAAACACATCACACACACACACACATGTATAAACTGATGGAGTAAAATGGAAGACCCAAACATGAATACTTGTAAGTGTGAACATATAACATTTTATAAGAGAAAAAAATATTGTCATTTATACTTGGAAATAGTTTTGTGATATTTCAGATGTCTCAATTTCTTTAATGTGTGGTATTTTGGTATTGTGAACATGTCATAGTGTCTCCTCAAGTTTGTTTTTGTTGTCCTGTTTTTTCACATATAGTAAAAAATAAAACATGATCAAATTTTGACCATCATTTCAAATTAAAACATAATCATATCTACAGGTCAAAAAGGTACAGAATATTATATGAAACACTTTTAAAGACATTTTAATAGTCAGAATTAAAGTTCTGATATGTATTTTCAGTATTTAGAAGATTCCATGAATTTGAGATTTTATTTCTATACAGATTTATCAGTAGATATTGTTTTTGTTGAAATTATAAGTAGGCTAATTGATAGAAATACTCAAAATGTTAAAGTTTAAGAGCCAAGTAGTTTTATACATGGACAGATTTCAATACTTCATAGGCTGAGGCAAGACAGTGTAATATGGAGGAAAGTTTATCAAGAAAGGAATGAAGGCCAGGTCTTTATATAAAGATAGCTGAAAGTTGTCAGTCTTTTAAATCTGCAATCTTAGACGTTGGAGGCAGTATGTTTTGAATATCAGATGTTAAAGAAAACCTAAATTACCCCCACCTAAAGCCTCTACTAACTAAAACCAATAAAACAGATAAACTAATAGGTATACAAAGTAATTTGATTTCTACATTTCTACCTAGTATATCCAAATATGAACTAAACTGGTAGCAGCAAGAAAATTATTATTGCTTGGTACTATTCAATGAATTTAAGGAAGTATAACTAAATATATATTGACAGAAAACCTATTAATATTTCACTGGGTGGAGCAAGACAGGGCTAAGGAAGAGAGAGAAGTTAAGATAGTTTTGTTACAATATTTGTGGTGATTGATTAAGCTCATCTCATGGAGATGATTTTTATCAGCATGTTCATGAGTCAATATGTGCATCAAATATATGAGGCTTATGCAAATTTTACTCCTGAGAAATTTATTAAAACTAGAATATATTTTTGGAGCTTAATGGATTCTGTTTGATAGGCTTTTATATATGAAGGGAGATAACAAAAGTCTTTAATGTGAAATGACCAACATCAACATGAAGTTAATATTACTTACCAAGTTGGGACTAATATGCAAATTCCACTCTAACATCCAATATATTTAAGTATCTCAACTGTTAGTAAGAATGCATATATCAGATGGATTATATGATATGTATTAATCAATCTGTATAATAATAGATTTAGGACAGATGATTGTGTATAATAGGTAAATGGATAGGTACATTCATAATATATATTATTAAATATAGATATAGTTAGATGATAGATTATTGTTGCATGCATAGCAATTATTGATAGGGATATAGCTGAAAATATGAACTAAGAAGTAAATTATTTATAGTTAGTTTTTAAAAGAAGTAGCTATATATTGGATGAACCTTGGTACTTACATTTTTTAATATTTAACATGATACGGGTTAAGCCAACATGACTTCTAAAAATCTGTTGTCACTACTACAGAAAGAGCCACCATATGGGTGAATTCTTAAACACAGAGGAGCCTCATCAGCAATTGATAACCCACAGGAGGAATGGAAATGTAGTTAAACTGAGCATGTAATGCCCTGTTCTGTTTTTATCTTTGTGCACATTACCTTTCCTACAAAAGGAATCCTTTCAAACGAGGCCATTACTTTAATGGCTTCCATTTGCATTCTGGATCTGCATTGTGTCCGTTATGCAGTTCCACTCCTATGATGGAATTTGTGGGCCTCATGGCTATTTTAATGTGTTGCCTTTTATACTGTAATTGAGGAAGTCTCCAATGAATAAAATAAATGGTTTCAGAGGGTTCTTAAGCCCTCAACAGACATCAGCTAAATGTTAAGACTGCCTCTAAATCCCCCTGGTGCTATATTTTCAAACCATGAAAGAAATGTCATTATTGTAAATTCCCAGGTTTTGTCTGGAAACCTTGTACTGGATCCCCTGAGTGTCAGTTCAGTTAATTAATTCAAACAATTTTCTCTCTAATCTCTAAAACATTTTCATATTTAAGACAATAAATGAGGTACTTAAGGGGTTCACTCATTGTTGGTCATTAATATGCCAGAAAATTATAAAAATCACTCCTGGCCTTTAGTATCCATGAATAATGTCTTTCTTTCTCCCTATACTTGTGACCTGTACAAGGTTATAGCCTGGTTCTTTTGCTTTCTCTGAATTCCAGAAAATCCTATTTTCCACTGCTTTGGTGTAACACATAGAGCCTTTTTTCTTTCAGCAAAACACTTCATATGTGGCTTGATAGGATATGCCAATTTTATGATTAAATTAGTTAATAATAACTTTGAAATTAGTGATTAGTTTAGAAGAAGAATAATTGCATTTTTCTTGACCCAGTACATAAGGTTAATGCAGTGGGGGTGTGACGGCTTTAGTAACTTTGCCAGTAATGTGATTGTGTTGCACATTAGAGGTAGTCAGCATGAGCAAATCCTCATGAGGTCTGTCGGGGGAGAGGGAGAGCTATTTGTTCACAAATCTACTTTTCTCTGTTTTAATGATTGGTTTAATTTCATAAAATGCTGGACCGTGACCTTCCTGACAAAATTTCATCGCATGCAAGGCCTTTGTCTCTAAATTGACAAAGGGGAAGCAAAGCATAAGACATAACAAATTCCCTAAAGTGAAATCAGCTTCTTACTTATTAAAACGAGTTTAATTGTTCAGTCTTTAAAACGGTTTCTCTGGGGGAAAAGTCTAAGACTTATATATATATATATATATATATATATATATATATATATATATATATATATATATATATATATATGTATATATATATATGTTAATATATTTATATACATATATAATACATATTAGGAATAACAGGCTGGAAGTTTTTCACTGTGGTTTCTTTTGCAAAGCCTTTAAACCCAAAGTCCTATAGTTGTATGTTCATTATAAATTGAAAATATGCACACACACACACACACACACACACACACATACACACACACACACACACACCGATTAGCTTATGTTATGGTGTTGAATAACCCTGTGATTTGGAGATGTCAAAATTATTCAGTTACTGTCTCTAAATCAAGACAGACATGGGAAAACTAATAGATAATTTCTATCATCCTTGTCTTGGGTGTCCAGTTCTAAATTCCAGCTGTAAACTTATGTTCAAAAGATTTTCATATTATTCTAATAATCTCTCGGAGACTTTTTTCAGGAGAAATATTAAACATTGGTATCTTAAGCAGCATTTTAATTAAAATATTTACTCATCAACACCATATTCCTCATAACATTGATTTTTCAGTGAAGATCATGTTTGAATGATTAAATATAGTATATATTTTTAAATCATTAAATAGTAGATTATTTCTTTAAGCAATCTCTGCTGGTGAGTCCCAGTATTTCTAAAGTTGTTTACAACTGAAACAGTTGAACTTTTTTTGTGTCACCAAATAAGTCCCTGTGTAACTTTTATTGCTTCAACATATATAATTATCTCAATTTGTTTTATATTCCAGATTATTACTATAAACATAAATCCTGATAGTCTTTCTTATTCATTCATGAGGCCAAATGCCAACATATCTTCAATACTAAAGAAGAAACTCTTTTGATGGCTACCTGAGATTTATAGTCTCTCAATTGAAACATAAATAACACTGAGGATTCTTATTTACAGAAAGATAAATTAAAAATTAAAATGACCATTTGCCAACTAACTACTCTCTATTTATTCATAAAATTTTCTCTACATGTATTTAGAAGAGATTTCAACCGAGAAATCTGCATTTGGCTGAGCACTCAAATCTTAATCAGGAAATTTTGAAGCACTTGTGTGGAAGGTCGGCAGATATCTTAAACAAAGTTCTATTTTTATAAGGGGACCATCGCAGTGGTAACTCTTATAAAGGAAATCATTTAACTGGAGCTGGTGTACAGGTCAGAGGTTGAGTTCAGTATCAGCCTGTAGACAGATGTGGTCCTGGAGAGGTAGCTGAGATTCCTACATTGGGACTGGAGCTGGTGTACAGTTCAGAGGTTGAGTTCAGTATCAGCCTGTTAGGCAGATGTGGCCCTGGAGAGGTAGCTGAGATTCCTACATTGGGACAGGAAGCAGCAGGAAGAGAGAGAACACTGGGCATGGCTTCTGCTTTTGAAACCCTAAAGAAGACCTTCAGTGACACACATCCTCCACAAGTCCAAACCCCCTAATTGTAGTCAAGTAGATGGAAGTAGGTACTAAGCATTCAAACTGATGAGCCTACGGAGCCATTTTTATTCAAACGACCAGAGTAGGACACATCTCCTTGAGAAGGGATCTCCTTGCAGCTGTGCTGCCCAGGATGAACATCCTCAACTCTTCCTTTTGTTCCTGCTCTTCCTTCTCACTTCAAGAGGCGTTACTTTCTAAACTTGGTGATCAAAAAGAAAATAAGATGCCCAAGAAAACTAAGAACTTTCAAGTAAAATAAGAAGACACAAAATTAGGGAAAAAATAGAAATAGAAATGGGTATTTAAGTTGTGATCACATTTTATTGATGGGAAAGATTACAAACTTATTTTAACATATTGTAATGATTTCATATTCATTTTAAAGATCCAAATATATTTTGGTAACTATGAAATGCCCTTACTTTTATTTTCTTCTCCAACCATTCTTACCAGTTTTCAATGATAAAGTTTTATAAAAAAAAATAATACAAAGATTTAAAAGAAAAATCAAGGAAAGGATACCATCACCTTCTTGAAAACACTGGTGATCACTTATGTAATTTTAAAAACTGCATGACACAGCCCATAGTAGATATAGCTGTTCTTTGCCTCTATTTAGTTTTCCTCTCCCTTACTCTCTTTTTTCTTTCTGTTTTTAGTTTTGGTATTTTTATATTGCAGAATATTTTCAAGAATTATTTTTAATTTTCCTAGTAAAACCTGCTGAGAGTGAAAAAGGATTTTTAGAAGGAGGGTGCCTGTTCAAGGAGAATAACTGTGGTCTGAGCTGCAGAAGTGAGACTGAGGTAAAAGTTTGTGCTGTGAGCTCATGAGAGAAACATTTAAGACATGTCAGTAGACCTGTGCTTTGCTGTTGCAATCTTAGAATGCATTCTTCCTTATAGCACATCAGCTGCTGCAGTTAGGGGCTTTGCTTCCTCACATGCAGCCCAGTCACTCACTGTGTAATACACAGTTTTATTTAACTGATTGTTAATATTAACCATGTCTGAAAACAAAACACGTGTCTGGTAATATCCAGTAATTAAATTACTCTAGCATAGCACATTGACTTGTATGATTATCTATCTATCTATCTATCTATCTATCTATCTATCTATCTATCTATCTATCTATCATCTATCTATCTATTTATCTATCTCTATCATCTATCTATCTATCTATTATCTATCAATCTATTTATCTATCTATTTATCTATTTATGCATGTATATATGTATCTATGCATCTATATATGTATATAGGTATCTATGTATGTATCTATCTGTCCATTTATCTTCATTATCATCATCATCATCATTTATGATTATTCCACCATACCTTCATTTCGATGACTATCCTCTAGTTCTTTTCAACTGTTGTACAAAATATCTTTCATGTTTTGCTTTGATATATATTACCATTTCTCTTGACTAAGTACCATACATCTAAGAGTGAAGCATAGGGAATCAAATTATGCCTTGCATCAATAATTATTAAGAATCTATGAAAAATCAGACAGTATGAGAAAGTATAGAGATATACCGATCCATAAAGAATATATAAGGCTCATATATTTGTGGTACTATAAATTATGATAGTTAAATTAAGAATGTAAATCCTTATATTTAGATTAAGTAAGATGAAATAATTATTATCCATATGAAGAGTGATTTATTAAGCTATATTTTTCCACTAAGAAATAATATGATAAAGAAAATTAAAAGATGGTTTAAAATTAAGACCAAAGTCTCATGATGCACATACAATAAAATATTATTAATCTATCTTAAAATACAAAAATGTATGTGAGGAAGATATGATAAAAATTCCTCTAATGAGGGCCTTACATGTTTTATCTGATATATATATATACTACTACAGTATCAAAGTTTATCCTAATCTCTATCCTAAAGATCTAAATAATGTTATAGTTTTCACATTTAGCAAATCCCATCACATGACCAATATCCTTGTATTTAATATCTTTCCCTTTATCTTCTGCTGTAAAATCTTGTTAAAAGCATAATAATTATAAAAAGGTAAGGCTTTATGTCTTTACAAAAAAATACAAATAATTATTGAAAATCAAATTGTACGCACCTTTTTATATTGCATTACATTTTTAAAATATGAAAGCTATTCTCTATGCCTTACACATTTTTGTACAGGTGTTCTATTTGTATTTTCAGTTTTACTAAGTCTTCTGCTAAAAAGAAAACTACCTTTTTAAAATTTGGTTTTATATTTGAACTGCCTTCTTGAGTCCTCTTATTTTTCATGGTGCTAGTACAGAGACTTTTTTTCTGTGATTAAAAACAAACAAATAAAATCTCAAAATACCAAATATCATTAAGAAAACAATCATCTCATGCCACCAGAAAGTCATTTTACCATCTAGAAGAGGAAACAGAAACTGGGCAGAAAACCATGAGGTTCCCAAGCCACAGTTCTAAAAATCAGAATTTCCGGGAGGGTATTTCAGGTACTAGCTGTTCTTGCCTTACTTCCTAAATGAGCACCCTGAACTCAGGGACACATGTGGCATGTGACTGAACTATGTGGTGGGATCTGAATGTGTGATTTGACCAATCGGACTGCTCAGCTCAATCATATTCATGCTTCAGTCTAGGATCTAAGTGCCCTCATTAAAATAAACACACTGCCATTTTACTGGTACTCAAGTTCCTGCTGTCCAGGAGTTCTCCTGTCTCTCCCTGCCTCTAAAGACCCCACTTAGGAATCAACAATAAACTTCTCTAACATTTGTGCTCATTGGTCCGTAGGTTATATAGTCTTTGAGTTTGGAAGACAAGAACTCAGAGGCCATTGGCTCTGCACAGCTCTGACAGGAGGTAAATTTTTCTCATCCAAGAAAAATGCTGTCATTTACAAAAACAATCCAATGTTTCCAAAATAGTTGCCTAGGGGTGAAATTTTGAATGTAAATTCATTGACATCTGGCTAAAATGTTCGAGATGAGGTCTTTCTCTTGTGTTGATGATGGGCTCCATGTTCTTGATAAAGAGTGACAGGTAGACTAGCAAGCAGGAGTGTTCCTTTGTCACTGGGATCTTAGAGAATTTCAGCTGATAGATGAGGTAACTGTTGTTGTAAACGCGCTATTTTAATTAAAGCGCTGTTTTGTCTTCAGGGCTGTGTGTTTTAAAAACATTGTGACTCACTGATGGATCACTTGACTGTTCCAATTGTATATCAGATATCAACTAGATTGATTCTCTTCTAGGTGGAAATAATGTGTCCTTAAACTTTCATTACAGTGATATTGAAAAATTCATTGCCCTCTGCAGGAAATCTGAAAACTCCCAAGAGGCATATGTTCTTATAATTATGGATGGCTCATAAATCTGGCTTCTGTTAAATTAGTTGAACTTAGCAGTCAGTCATATGCTGCTGTATTTGGTATATCCATGTTCATGAGCATACTTGGCCAACTGTGAAATGTTACCCTTTATTTTAATTTTATGATACAGTCCTAATCATATTTAAATTAATATGTATAAATTATCCTTTAAAGAATATTGAGAGAGAAATAGTCTATGATTATCATATAGCATATATATATATATATATATATATATATATATATATATATATATATATATATATATATATATAATAGTATATAGCATATATGTACTCCTACTGGGGAAATCAGGATTCTCTTTTGGATCCTTGGCCTTCTTAATAAAAAAAAATTCAAATGGATTTAGATGGAAACTCAAGGGTAATTTTATTTGAGTATGACAGAAAACTCACAAGCTGAAAATTCTGAACCTGTCAGGAGGAGGATGAAAAAGAGGAAGAAATACAAACATACTTTCTGAGCTGGGTTCTAAGACAGCCACCACACCCAGCAACTGAAGTCGCCAAGTTGCTTTATGTCAGAAAGATGGCATGGGGTTGAGGAGAGACAGCAGACAGAGTGATAAAGTACAGAAAGTCATGAAGAGCATGCAGAGATGAGTAAGCTTCTGCTTTTGGAAAAAAGTAAAATAATAGGAAGAAACTTCCTTCTGCTTTTGGAAAAAAGTAAAATAATAGGAAGAAAAATGTGTGTTCTTTGTGTTTATAATCATAACTCCATTTCGGAGTTCAGAACCTCACATCCACATCATGCGCCTCACACCCACCTGTAACTGTGGCTCTGTGAGATCTGACACCCACGTTTGGACTCAGGGCATTAGACTGTCATGCACAAAACTATTCACAGACGGATTCATTCACACCCAATTAAAAATAAACTGGAATATCTCTTTCAAATGAAAGTAAACTTTAGGAATCTGTGAGTGTAGATTTGGTAGGGTCAAGGAATCAGGTTGGACTAAGGATATCACTAGCCCTGAAACATAACCTGGGCTTTACTGTGATACTGGGATTGTAGCAACTTAAAGATGAAGAACCAGATGTGATCAATAGAATTTTAGCATTGAGGGTAAATCTTCAATGCTTCACAGGAACAGAAGGAACTTTTTTCCCCTGAACCTGTGCATAGGATCTATGGTACAAGGGGGAGAAGGCTGCATCTAAAACTGGTAGCCAAATCTGGCAATGTAAAAGAGTCTCTCGCATGGTATTGGTATTTTGAAGGTAGGGAAACTGCAGGGCACAAGGTGCTTCATATCATATGGCAGGTTGAGAATCTCCAAGGAGAGGCTAGGGCTTGCAAATGGTGGAGTTCCAGCCTCAGTTGCAATGGACACTCTACAATATTGGAGACTACAGAACTACAGGACATGGACAGGTAGAGCAGCCAATGCAAAATGGGGGTGGCCTAAGCCCTATTCAACAAGTTGTATATGCAAGCAAGTTACTGATTGAGATTCCCTGTCTTCCCTCAAGGATGGACTTTATTCAGTAAGATGAGTTAAGACCTCTCTTTCCCTAAGTTGCTTTTGGTCAGACTACATGCTTCCCTTCCTTTCCCCATGTGATGCTCTGAGAATGGGAATACTGTGGACTGAAAAGATTCACTTAGTCTACCCAATCCCAGGAGAGGATAATGCTGTCTCTGAGGGTAGACATGCTACAAGATGATATACTTGGCACTGGACAATAGCAGCTTTGAGGTGGGAACAGCTTCAATGATTCTTCTGATAATTCCCCCCCTCAGTACATTCCAGTGAGACTTTTGTCCCACACAGTACTTCCAGGTATCCTTCTCAGGAATACATATTTAACTTACCCCTTCTACTGTCACCTATGTAGCCTGTGGACATTACAGTTTATTACCCAAGGTGCATCACAAGAAAAGTCACACCCAGGGTCTTAATTTAATTCAATTGATTCTGAAGTGTCCCTATAGACTCATGCATATATTACCTGTTTCCAGATGATGGTGTAGTTTGGGAAGGTTGTGTACCTTCTGAAGCACAGCTAGTACAAATAAATCCCTCAGTGTAGGCCTTTGAAGGCAACAACCACTTCCTGCTCTAGTCTAGCTCATAACTTCTCCACTTTGGAAGAAAAGGCTATAAGCAGTTCCTGGCGCACAAAACAAGCCATGCTTCTGTGTTTTCTTCATCATAACAAACTGAATCCCTTCATCAAAAATAGACTTTCTTTACCTTTTAGATGCTTTGTTAACATATGATGTCCCAATGAGAAAAAAAAATCGTATAGAAAATTTGTAGCAAAAATTGTGACCATTGTTATAAAATAAAAAACATAATTCTTAAGCATTCAGAACATATTTTCAAGAGGAGAATTTAAAATTATGAAAGTTTTATTTGAATTGTATTTATTTATTGATGTTAAAATGCAATTAAAACCTGTTTTATTTTCTTTTTCCATTCCAACCCCTCCTACATGCTTTTCTACAGTCTTTCTCAATTGCAAGCCTCTGTCTTCTTTTTTAAAAATCACATATACATACATATCAGTGTTACTTATATGTATATAATTTCAAGGCTGACCCCTAGAAGAAGGTAAATTTCACAAGATTTCAACCCTAGACCAATCACTACAGGCATCTAAGGAATGATGAGAAATAGCCATCTTCTGTGAAGATTTGGAAGTGTGGGTTTAACATGGCCTATAATGTTTTAAGTATTGATTGTCAGGCACTCCGATGGAATCTCAGAAAACCTGAATGCTGAAAAGGGTGAAGCCAGCAAAGACTGAAGAGCTTTCAGATGGGAGTGAAACCTCAATCAGTGACTGGGTTTGTAGCTATCCGTGTTCCATTTAGAGAAGAACCTAGTGACTGTACACACATGTGAAATATGAGACCGATATAAAAGCAATTGACTATTTCAGTTGATAGAAGAAATTTCAAGCAAGTGTACTATTCGGGTTGTAGAATAGCTATTGGCAGCTACATTCAGAGAGTGAGGACAGAGAAAGTAGGAACACAAGGGTGTTAATTGCTGTCTGAGAGCCACTGAAATATTCACTGAAAATTCAGTGAAAGCTGAATGACAATAGAGCACATACAAAGTTCACTAAACTTACTCAAGAGCTTCATTCCACCAAAGAAAACTTGCTCTTTGTAAGGAAAATAGAAAACGCTTTGAAGATGAATCCACATATTAGAGGGCTTCAGGTTAAAACTGAAAACCCATTTCAAAGATTTTTGAAATGAAGAAAGAGAGTGATTTCCATGTTACTTGCTTGAAAATAACTACGCATTGAAGTGTTTTCTCTTCATCAGTCACTTATGTCCCCCAAAAACATTCAACTCATGGCCTAAGCAGGCCAGACTATATATTAAGCTCCCCATAGAATAGGCATCATTCATATAGTATTAATGTTTTTGCATACATGCCACTCTTATGAACTTGAACAACTTTGAACTAAAGTTCCAGAAAAACATATATACATACATCTGTAACACATAACACATACACATACAGATATAATTGTATATATAACACTATATTATATTACATTATAATACATTTTACACAATTTACAATAGAATCAGTCCTAGGGATGGAGTTTCTTATTGAGCTGTCCATAAAGGTATTGTGGTAAAACCTATGTGACAGGGGAGTTTCTGAGAAATCAGAGGTATTATCAATGTTGGTTATATGGCAACAGCAGCTGTAGTCACAAATAGAGCTTTCCCAAGGAAAGGATCATGTTTTCTATGAGTGGCAGTCATAGAGCAGATATGCACATCTACCGTGAACACTTATAATGACCTCACAGATCCAAGAAACACACTTGGAGCTGTGTGCTTTGACATTCTCAATGACGAGTGGTTCACTGAGTTCTCTTTATCATCCTGTCTTCCTTTTGGGAATGAATAACATTATCTCATGTGAGGTATATAACATGATTTTCTGGTTTTATGGAGACTCACAGAGAAGAGACCACCTTAAATCTGAGAGGAATGTGTCTTTAAAAAATGGTAGGACTTATCGAGGCATGAGATCCATGCTATTGGACTATGTTTTCAATTATGAGACAGTCATCAGCCTTTGAGGGCTAGGATACTGGGCCAGAAAGAGAAAGCTATGGTTTGAATCTGAAATGCTCCACGTAGGCTTATGAGTTTAAACACCTGATTTTCTGCTACTAGTAATTGGTAGGAGGTTGTAATACCTCTGGAAGGTAGAGATGAGCCATCAGATTCTGGTCACTAAGTAGGGTTGCAGGTGTGGGCCTGTGTAGGATTTTGGTATGACCACATACTTTCCTGACTGGCCATAGTGTCAGGAGGAAGAGATACTCATTTCTACTGTCATAAGATACTTCTTACACCATGCCTACCTCAGCTTGACACAATTAAATCCTCCTGAAACTTTGAGCAGAAGTAAACATTTCCTCTCTTAAATTATTTTTTCAAGTATTGTATCATGTCAATGAGAAAGGAAACAAATACACATTCCTCATTAGTTCCCAAGTAACTCTGGCTTCTTATTAGACGTTGTCACATCACAATCCCCATTAAACCTAAAACTCTACATCCATTATTTATAATAATTAATTGGGAAAACAGATTATTCCCTTCTGAAGTTCATGAATTTTTGCTTTTGCTGAGCACTAAGACTTTTTGTAAGTGCAGAACTTGGGGGTTTATATTGCAGCTCATTTGTTTATTTAACATTTTTTTCTTTTACATCAAAAATTGATAAAGTTCATTTATCATATTGTCTTAATTAGGGTTTTACTTCTTTACTGTGGTGAAAACACACCATGACCAAGGCAACTCTTAGAAAGACAAACATTTAATTGGAGGCTGGCTTACAGTTTTAGATATCCAGTCCATTATTATCATGGCAGGATGCACGGCAGTTTGTAGACAGACCAGGTGCTAAAGGAGCTGAGAGCTCTACTTCTTGACTTGAGGGAAGCCAGAAGGAGGCTGAAGGTGTTTTACTCTGGGTGTAGTTAGAACATTTAAGATCTCAAAGCCTGCCTTTACAGTGATACACTTCATCTAACAAAGCTAACCCTTTCTCAATAAGGCACATCTAATAGAGCCACTCCCTAGGGCCAAGCATTCAAATACATGTATTCTATGGAGGCATGCCTGTTCAAACAATCAGAATTCACTACCTGATCCCCATAGGCTTATACTATAACATAATGCATCATGCATTTAGTACAACGTCAAAAGTACCCATAGTCTATAACAGTCCCAACCATGTTTTAAAGTCTCTCCTGAGTTTTATACAATCTCTTAACTGTAATCCCCTATAAAATAAAAATCAAAAGGCAAATTACATAATTCCAATATATCATAACAGAGGATATGCAACACTGTTATGAAACATAGGGAAGGGAACACAGTGAGAAAATACTGAACAAAGCAAGACCAAAAACCAGATAGGCAACTCCAAAATCTACATGGCCATGTCTGATGTTAAATTACTTTTTAGTGTTCCTGCTCTTCTCATCTGTTGAATATACAACTCACTTCCTTTTCTTGAGCTTTTTCCACTCCCTGTTAACAGCTTTCCCATACCAGGTATGCCATGGTCTGGCATCTCTAACCTCTTGGGTTTTCCAAGGCAATCCAGGCTTCACCTTTGCAGTGTCTTCAGCTACAATCTTGGTGGTCATCCTATGGTACTGACATCTTCAACATGATGGGGTCTACTGCTGCAACTGGGCTGCACTTTCACCAATAGTCTCTCATAGGCTCTCTTAATAGTGCCAGGCCTCATTTACTTTGCACGGCCCCTTCAGTCCTGGGCCATCAACTGAGAATGAGTCTGTACTTTCATCAATGGTCTCTCCTGGGCTCTCATAGTAACAGGCCTCAGCTGTTCTCCATGACGCTTACCTTCAAAATAGTGTCACCTGGGTCACTCTTACACATTACCAAGTGTGGCTTCCAGAATAAGGTACAACCTTGGCCAACTCAAAGGCTTTTCTTGGCCTACATGCAAAGACACTACTGACATGTCCATAGCCTCAGAGGCTCTTCTTGGACATAAAAGGTAACTATCTTTGATTCTAAAGCCAGAACCAAATGGCTAAACCTGCCAAGTTTGGTTGCTTGCTAGGGGCTAGAACACAACTGACTGGTTCAATTACATTTTCACAAACTTTTTTTCTTTTCTATAGTTCCCTTTAATGCCTAAGTTTGGCAGAAGTGTAACTTGCTCTATAGACAAGACTGGCATTGAACTCAGAGACCCACATGTCTTTGTGTCCGGAATGATGGGATTAAAGTATGTAACACCATGTCTGGGCCTAAAGTGTATCTGTTTCAGTCAAGTGCTGGTAAAGCCTCTTAGAGGACAGCCATGCCAGGTCCCTGGCTGAGGCACATCTTGGCATCAGCAATAGTTTGTACACAGGGTTTGCAACAATTCTGGGTCAAAACTTTGAAGATGGATGGGTGGCCCCCTGCCTCAATGTAATTAATCTAAATCTCCTTATTATATCTAAATTAACCTTAGCCTCAGGGAGATTGGACAAGGGCAAAAATCAGCTATATTTTTAACCAACATATCACAAGAATGATCTCTAGGAAATCTACTAAAATTCTTCACTGAAACCTCTTGAGTTGGGTCCCCACTGTTCACCCTCAGAAACACTGTTGTCCATGTTTCTTCTCCTATGGAACACTAAGCCACACTTAGAGCATGTCACTGCTTTACTAACCCCAAATCCCCCAAATCTACATTCCTCCAGACAAAATCACGGTCAAGCCCAGCACAGCAATACCCCATAACCCGTACTGACAGTTTCCTTACAAATCGGTGCTGGCTTACAATTTCAGAGAGTCCCATAGCATCATGGCAGAAACCATGGCATGTGCTGGTAAACATGGTGCTGAAGGAGCTGAGTTTTTTATATCTTGTTATAAAGACAGCTGGGAGAAGACTAGATGTGATTCACATTGGGTGTAGTTTGAGTATTTAAAACTTCAAAGCCTGCCTCCAAGGTGACACGCTTCCTCTAACAATACCGCACCCCCTCCAATAAAGCCACATCTCCTAATAGTGCCATTCCCTATGATCAAACTCTCAGCCACCTGAATCTATGAGGGCCATACCTATTCAAATTATCATACATATTAACTATTAATATTGCTTATTTCACATGTGAAAATACCTTTCATTGCTGCCTTTATTTTTGATCCTTTCTTTCATAGAGTCTTTCTTTTTATAGATGAACTATATTTTTTGTTCCAGAAAACAGTCACTTCCTGTTACATCATTAAAACATATGACTCTCTTGAGTACTTCTTTTATTCACACAAGCAAGCTCTTTGCATATTCTAAAAGATTTCCAAACTCTTGAGTTATTGCCATTCTAGGATAGCTATATTAAAATTATTTTCTTGCTGTTATAAGAAAATTATTAAAAAGTCATAATGTAAAAATAACTGCCTATGCAAGTTGAAGAAAGAACGTGTGTTGCATACTCTGTGGAGTCACATTAAGAGACCTATTGTGACTGACTTTTGAAAGACCTAACAGGTAGCTGAGTGAGATGCAGATATGTTCACCCAATCAATGAACAGAAGCTACTGACACCTGTGGTTGAAATAGGGAAAAGCTGGAAGAAGCTGAGAAGGAGAGCAAGCCTGTAAGAGAACCAGCAGTCTCAATTTAACCTGGACCCCTGAGATCTCTCAGACACTGGATCACCAGCCAGGCAGCACACACCAGCTGATATGAGGCTCCCAACACATAAACAGCAGAGGACTGCCAGTTGTGGGTTCAGTCAGAGAAGATGGCACCTAATCCTCTAGAGACTGGAGGTCCCAGGGACTTTAGAGATCTGGTGGGGAGGGGTTGGGGTGCTTACATCCTTGAGGAGACAGGGGGTCCTGGGAGATGGAATGGGATGTGGAACAGACAGGGTGTGGACCAAGAGGGGAATAAAGCATGGAGAGTAAAAAAAATAAGGAAATAATTTTATTTTAAAAAAGAGAAAGAAACAAATGAGGAGATTACTAATATTAATCTAGGCTTTAGCCAAGACAGATTTTTCTGAATAATTTTGGGGGTAAAAAGAGAAGGAAAAGCATTTCAAATCATAGCCATCTTTCTGGATGGAAGAAACATAGAATAGAGTGGAGGTGTAGTTTCATGGTGTCAATGGTCTCTGGGGTCAGGAATGATAGTCATGAAATTTTCTGTAGTGAAGCACATAAATCCATGTAAAAATATGCATTGTTTTCTTGGCTGCAACAGAAGGGGGTAAAGTTAGGGGGCACAAGAAAGAACAGCCACATTAGATTGAGATGATCAAGGAGGCAATTTGAGGCTTATACGAGAAAGAAGAACTAAGTGCATTTGGCCTCTTCAAATGCACATGGGACATTTATTGATCATATATTGGCTAAAATATAATCAAGAGCAGCTTTACAATTAAAGAGTTATGCAAGATATAATCTTGTATAACTTTGTAGTTTAATTAGAGTTCTATTTGCTTCTGTTCATTGATTGGGTGAACATATCTGCATCTCACTCTTTCAGCTGCCTGTTAGGTCTTTCGAAAGTCAGTCATAATAGGTCCCTTATTGTGAGCGCTCCACAGAGTATGCAACACATGTTCTTTCTTCAACTTGCATAGGCAGTCATTTTTACATTATGACTTTTTAATAATTTTCTTAAAACAGTAAGAAAATAATTTTAATATAGCTATCCTAGAATGGCAATAACTCAAGAGTTTGGAAATCCTTTAGAATATTCAAAGAGCTTGCTTGTGTGAATAAAAGAAGTACTCAAGAGAGTCATATGTTTTAATGATGTAACAGGAAGTGACTGTTTTCTGGAACAAAAAATATAGTTCATCTATAAAAAGAAAGAAATCTAACTAGATTTCTTTCTGGAAATTTATGCCATAAAATGTGTTTTTATATCAAGAAATGTTCATTATAATTGATGTGTTAAAAATAGATGATTAAATACTAAAACTCCTTAAAAGATCATATGACAAAGAATGAAATTTTGGTACTATAAGAAACTCACAGCTTTATACTATCTATTTGGAACTAACACTTGTATAAAATAGTTTTAATTACAGGGATCTATAAAAGCCAATCATTTTTCCAAACACAGAAGGCAGAAAGTGCCATAGCAATGTCTCAACTAATGTAATGGCTCAACAACAAAGTAACTAATGCCAGTAGAACCAAATGTATTCATCATTGAGTTTATCAATATTATTGAATTGAACTGGAATACATTTTAGCATAACTGCCCATCAAAAGCCCCCCGTAAAGCAGATAAAATATATGCAAATGAAGAGTGACAGAGGTTGGAGGATCTGAACCCTAGGAATTCAGATGTGCAAGGAGAGAAAACAAAAGCTACCTACAGCTCAGATACCTCCTGCCATTGCGAAGGAGGGTTTCTCTTTCTGATCTATCCACTTAAATATTAATCTCTTCTCGAAACATTCCCGAAGACACCACTAGAAAACATGCTGTGTCAATGACACAGGTTCTTGTTCATGTCGACACATAAGACTTGCCATTTCATGTCTGTGAAAAGGTACCTCCAATAACATCTGAATTTGATTTCTAATAACAATTCTGAGCTAGAAAGAAGCATCAACGATCATGACTGGCAACCTGGATAAGTAATTTGAAATATAATTTTAAAATTTAATGTAATGCTGTGCAATTCAAATGAATAAACCAATTTGCCAAAATTCATCTGAATTTAAAGCACTAACCCTGTGAAAATATTGTAAACAGAAGAATATATATTTTCTAACACTGTTCATAAAATTTTACAATGAGCAAGGATATTTTAGAGTGATAAAATTACAACAAGGGGTTGATATGATCATAAAGATATGTAAAAATACTTTTACTTGTACTGCTTATGTGTGTGTGTATATGTGTGTGTATACGTGTGTGTGTGTGTGTATATATATATATATATATATATATATATATGTCAATTGCATATGATTTTCGTTTTTAGATCACTCCTTTAGCTAAAGCCTAGTTTTTCCATAACACAGCAAAATTCTCAGAAAAGAGCAGTGGACATTTACTTCCAATTCTCTTCTTTTATTTCTATCAAATTTATTTCAACCAAAGTACCTCATCCACTGATATAATAGATATTTTATTTGAAGCAGCATCTCACATTACCCCTTCCGAAGGATGATCCTGACTTGTCTCACCTGCATTTCTTTCTCTCCCTGCTGACTTTTATTGCTTTTCTTTCTTCTTTAAACAACTTTACATCTCTACAGTTTACTGTCCAAGTGCTGAACTACTCAACAACTAGTCTACTTTCATCTAAGAGACTTTCCTTTGGCCACCAAATCGTCTATCTTGTTGACTACTGCCTGCATACTTCCAGACTTATCCCTTCCCTGAACACTACCTAGAATCATAAATCCTCTACACACCTAGCATCTGCAGATGTTTGAACAGCACATCATCACCTACACTTCCTCTAATTCTATCAAAGTAGTAAAGTTATCATTAGGCTTGTCCTATGAGACTGAAATTTTTTTCTACCTTGTCTTTTCCTAATTTGTTCTAAATCAAAGACTGTTCTCAACATTTCAAGAAGAGAGATTTTTGACTCACCGTGAGTCAGATCATTAAACTTAGCACATCAACACCTCTCACTACATGTCATCACTATTCAGTAAGCTGCAAATCCTCCTGTCTTGTCTCTTTTATACACTATTCTCTTTTTCTTCTTTCTCTTCTTATTCTTTATCTTTTTTGTAGTGGAGCTATACTAGTCTAAAGATTTCTTTACATTTTTTAGGCACCTACTGAAGTTACAGCAGTCACAGTTATTTTTAATTCAGTCCAATGCATTTCCTCTGATCAGATCCACAGAGGACTCAGCTTCTTCTCTCCAGATTAGCCCCTCAGCAAGCTTTCACTCACTACCCACTTGAAATGGATAAATTTCCTTATGTGGGGGTCCATGCTTGCCTCTATAGTATGAACAGTATAGAAAAAATCGAATTACACCTATATTTAATATGAAAATAGTTCCCTTGCTATAATCCCCTAAGCAATGTACATAACACTGCTGTTGTGTAGGTAAGAGCAATGTTGGGTACAACATACGAAACACTGTTGTGCAGGTGAATAAGTGAGTAAATAAAGGATAAAACTCATACAACACAGCTATTATGCCGGTGTGTAGGCAAACCACATCTGATTGAAAGCACATAGGAGTGTGTCAATAAATCCATAGAGAATTATGCTTCTCACTGTGTATTATATCTCTATTAAGTATGGTTTCTTGATCTTATTGCTCCTTTAGCTAAAAGCCAGGTTCTCAATGACACAGCAATATTCCAGAACATAGTGGTGGGATATTTTCTCCAATTCTTCTCTTCCCTTTCTCTATCAAATCTATTCCAACCTGATGCCCATAGGTATCTTCAGGAGGGCTTGTCCTCCTACTTAAGATTGTTACTTTGCTTGTAAGTGCCTTTATATTAAATACTGCCCATTTTATTTTCCAGCTCTTCAATAAATTAATATTGACATTCTATTAAGTCTAGAATTAAGACTTTCATGGTTTCCCAAAAGTGTGTCTTCTGAATCTGTAGAGAACCTTACATGTAATTGATCCTCATTAAACAAGTTGAACAAATAATTTGAATTCAGTTAAAATAAAACACTTAAAATGTGTTTTCTTCTTGCTGAAATCCCCGTGTCTATTTTTGCACTCCCCATGAATGTCTTATGCCATGTTGTCTGTCATTCATGTGCTGTTTTTATGGATATGTTCTTAGGCTCATAAACCCTTCAAGCATAGGTGAGAGATGGGGGGGAGAAAGAGGAAGGGAGAGAGGGTAGGAGGGAGGGAAGACTCATGTTGCAACAGCACTCACTCATTTGCTATGTATTCAGTCCCAATTTAAATTTTAAAACTAACATACACCTGTCATCTCTGTTATGTGGCATAGCATTGTCCTGCTGATAAAGGTAATTCCTAATATTATGTTAACATATTTGTGGAAATGCATGCAGAGTTGTCTCAGCAGTTTTCAGGGTGCAGGGATTTTCGAGGTAGTAGATGGACATTATTTTTTGTTGTTGTTTTTGCTTGTCATAGGCAAGATTGAATGGAAACCCCTAGAATGAGAAGATAACTTTGATTCCTTCACTATTTCATAATCCCCATTTTCATAATTTTAATATGCTATGAGCCCATGTTATCATTTAATTATTCAACATAAGAACTCAAAGTATAAGCAAAGATAAATTCTACTACATAATGGGTAAACTTAAATCATGGGCTTATGAATGAAAATATACCAGAAAAAAACGTAACATTAACCAGACTGAGAAGGTTATATGTATGTATTTAGAAATATATATGTCAACAATAAACATGAGTTCTCAATCTGACACAAGGAACTATAAAAAATTAAGCAATGCTTCAAATCAGGTAAAAATAGTTTTACCCAAAGAAGAACCTACAAATAGCATGCTAACAACAAATTAGGTCAGCCTTAAAAATATACAAATAACAATATATAGATTGAGCAGGGTGTATTTAGGGGAATATTTGTGTGTGTGTGTGTGTGTGTGTGTGTGTGTGTGTGTGTGTGTGTGTGTGGTATGTGTGTGTGTGTGTGTGTGTGTGTGTGTGTGTGTGTGTAACAATGGTAGTGTAAAACAGATACATGAATTTGAAAAAAAATCAACAGGAGGAGGAATATAAAGTAGAGTTTGGAAGGAGTAGTGGGAAAGAGGGGATGGTGTAATTAAATTTGTAACTCAAAAAATAATAGAATTAATTTGAAGAAGAGGATTACAGCTCAAGCATCATGAACTAGACTCTTACTGAAGTGGCCAAATCTGAAGGTAGCTGTTTCCTATTAAACAAACCCACCATGTTTTATTTTCCTAAATTGGCTGTCTCAAGAATGTATGTGTTGGATTTAGAATCATTTCTTGAAGGTTGGGTAGAAGCAGTTCAAGCAGAATATCCCTGTCAGTTTTTAAAGACAAGAAAACACATGGAAATAATTGTGAAGCAGAGAAAGGAGCAAAGTCAAAGCAGGGAACTGGAGCATTTGTGATGATTTCCACAGAAAGATCAAGCAAGCAAGCTTGGGAAGATCTTGTGACCAACTACCAGTAATAAGTCTAGCAGACTTTAATGTACCCATGTTTTAGTTTTTTGATATCATCAGGCGGTATATTGTCATAGAATGTGAAAAGCTGGAGAATGTTGCATCCTGTGGCTAGTGGTAAAGAAAAAATGAGGCTGAGCAACTGGTAAGTGGGAGTCCTAGGCTGCAGGGGAGCAGAGAGGTCTCTGCGGAGTGCACACAGAAAGTGCACATCCTACCTTGCCCAGCCCTGCCTTGCCAGATCCAGCGATTGGGAACAGAAAATTAGAACTTCTGTTTCCACCCGGAGGCGACTTCAGGACGCAGAGCGGAGCCTGGCCCATCTGCCACCCGGAATGGCGGCGCATAGAGGCTGAGCAACTGGTGGGTGGGAGACCTGGGCTGCAGGGGAGCAGAGAGATCTCTGTGGAGTGCACACGGAAAGTGCATACCCTAACTTGCCCAGCCCTGCCTTGCCCGATCCAGCAACCAGAAACAGAACGTTGGAACTTCTGCTCACACCCGACGACTCTGAGGCATAAAACAGGGCTTGGCCCATCTGACACCTGGACCAGTGGAGAACCAGGGTCACAGACCAGAGACAAGGGAAAGGCAAGAACATATCACTGACAACAAAATGTTCACTCCTCACTTTGGACAAGTGAAGGGCCAGAACCCACAAGCTTTGTAGGAGCAAAGGAAGAAGCAAGATGAGATGCATGTTTCTGTCTCCTTGGGAGGCTCGGGACACTGGGGAAGCACAGGCTGTTAAAGGCCATCGCCTAGCAGTGAATAAGAGGATTCCTTGTTTTACTTATTTAATCAATAATGACTGAAATGCTTCCCTGTTGACAGAGCTCTCAAGGCCTGGCAAACTAGCTACTGGCTTAGATAATCACTAGGCTGCTGACAGGCCTGAACTGGTTCTTTGAAACTCAGTTCCTCAAAAATCTAAGAGGAGTTTGGTATTGAAATGCTGAATTGTTTTGTAATGTTAAATGTTCTTTCTAGGTCAGTACCCCATGCAGAATCATTTCCATAGTTATTCAAGGTGGCCTTCATTCTTCACCCAATAAAGTATGGGTGACCAACCATAAAACAATATCCTTCTGCAAAGAGAGACAAAACACATATTACCAAAATCTATAAAAGATGGGGAAGGGGAAAGAAACCACACACCTTATAGCAGGAACAAAAAAGATGTTAGCACAATATGTAGAGTTAATATAGTCAAATAAATGTATGTTCTAGGCGTTGAGCTTGGTGGTACCCATGGTAAGCCCAGAACTTCATTAATTGTTTCAGGACAGCCAGGGCTATATAGTGAGCCCCATCTCAAAATCAAAACCAAAGAAAACAAGTCAAGAACAAATCAGGGAGCTAGTTAGAAACTAGCACACATGAAAGTCATTGACAATGGCCTCCATTAAAATCAACTTTGCTTCCTATGTCTTGTGTCTCTGGTAATTAAACATTTTTGCCTGTGGAGAAAAACAATGACAGGTTATATGGAGGAGAAGCATCAAGACTGTCCGGCTTTAAACCTTAAAATACCCCATGGCAGGGAGGACATCTTCAGTTTAGAGAAAATGGAGAGAGGATAAAAAGAGGAAGTGGGCCTTTGTTCATGTCTTGAAGGTAAGGCCATTTTCTCCTTTGAAAAAGCAGTTCTATTTCAACTAAAATCATGAAAATATCTACTCACAATAACATTAGAAAAGTTATTAGACAAAAGACAGTTTATGTAACATCAAGTATTGGTCATATGTGAAAGTATACAGTGAGAGTAAAGTCAAGTAAGCTCTGGTATTCCTTGGGTTAATTGGGCTTGTAGTATGAAGAGGCTGTAAATGTACTCTGAGTCTGTTTCCTGGAGATTTAACTTTTGAGTAGTAATTAAGATTAAATGATGTGAGGCTGGAGAGATGGCATGGTAATTAAGAGGACTTACTGCTCTCTCAGAAGACCTGAGTTAAATTATGATCATCTGCATCAGGTGGCTCAAAACGAACTGTAATTGGGATATCAGGGGAATACAATTTCTCTGGCCTCCTGGGATCTTGAATTCACATACTTATATACAGACATGCACACACATACATAATTTAAGATAACAAAACTTGTCTTTTAGAAGTTTATAAAGGTTAGTATAATGTTATGTATGCATGATTAAGTGATACTTCTTAGATAAGAGTTATTTATATTACTCAGAGGAGTCCTTAAATTTGATACTTCATCATAAAGCAAAGCAATATATGTTAGAGAAGTCATTATGTTTGAATCAAAGCAATATATTGTGATCCACATACTAGACTACTTTGTGACATGATTCAGTTAATTGCACAGTTTTTATTCATAGAAAATCAAGTCATAATAGAAAAAGCTAGATGTCAAAGAGTTTCCAAAAGTAACACTATTTTGCTAAATGTCAATAACAGTTATTTCAACAGATTGATTAAATGCTTCAACTTTATTGTACTTAAAGAATGCATTTTAACTACAAATAAGGATGACAATTGGGACATCTCAGGAAAGATTGTCAATTAGGTTTATTTAAAAGAAAATTGTAGATGGAATGTAATTTAATTTGGATTATATTCTGGTTGATAGCATCCTAGTCACAAGGTTCAGAAAAATGACCAGGTTTGGGTCAGGCAACTCTTATGCACTTCTAGTTTATCATTGTTTCTATTGTTTGTTTCTTTGTTTTGTTATGTTTTAATGTTTATGACTGTGCTCACTGAATGTATGTCAGAGTGCCACCTGCATGCCTGGTGAATGACAAGAATAAATGACATTGGATCTCCCTGAACTGGAGCTGCAGGCAGTTGAGAGTTGCCATGTGGGTGCTGGGAGTTGAACCCATGTCTTCTGAGAGACCAGCCAATATTAAAATTACTGAGAAACATGTTCAACAATCTAATGTGTTAACAACTTGCTTATTACCTTGTTTCTCCTGCTTTTGTTCACACTAAATAATATTCTAGACACTTTCAATGAGAAGCATTAAATTACAACCGGTTCACGGGATGCATTTACAGTATATCTTTTAGTGTACACACACATCACACACACACACACACACACACACACACACACACACACACACTACAACAAATCAAAAGAATAATAGATACCATTATTCCATAGGAATATGAAAAGCTATTAAGACAGGAAGGATGGATGGATGATGGATTTGAAAGGAAAAGGAACAAAGCAGGAATTAACAAAGTAACAGAGAAAAGTTTCAATTCCATTCAGCTAATGTTGCTCAGTGGCATCTGAGCTTAACAACTGCCCTATCTACTACAATTAATCAGTGCAAAGAGACTGAGTTCCTTGTAAATGTTAGTGTCCAAAAAGTTTACCAGAAACCTTGAAATATGGGCCATCCCTGAAAAGAAGACTCAAAATTATCCAAGGAAAAAATGGGCACATTTAAATTTGGTTGTACGTGTAAATGGATGTATATAAAAAGTTAGAAATAGTCATTCTAAATACAAATACTCTTCTGTCACAGAAAATATATTCTGAATACATTGTAGCAAATCCATAACAGATTTCCTATCACAGCCTATAAGGTATACAATGAGCAAATTAACAAACATAAAATAAACCTTAATAAAGATGTATATACATTGATGTGATATATTTATAAGCACACAAGACACACACACAAACACATACATATACATACACATATACATATACATACATATACATATATGAGAGACAGAGTGTGTGTACAGAATATAAGATTTAACACATATCAGTATATTAATCAACCTTAAATGTATTATAACTTCTTGTTTAATTGCCATTAACACAATACATTTTACCTTATTTTTAAACGGATACCTTTAACATCTGATGTATTAACTGTTTTTTAAATGTGTCTACTTATTTTCTTTAAAGTTATAAAATAATCACATTTTTTCTGTTCCTTTTTCTCCCACTAACACCACCTTCAAAGCACTTCTTTTTCTCTTTTGAAGCCATAGCTTCAATTTTCTGTAATTGTTACATCCACACATATACACTCATAATACTAAATACACAAACATAATCAACTTATTCTGTATAATGTTATTTGCACATGTTTTCAGGTATGATCATGTTTTAAGAAATAAATAATATTTTCTTCTCTGGGAAAGGCCCCCTCCTCCCTATAAATTTCCCTCTTTATTTCTGCTGGTGAACAGCTGAGATTAAAGATGTATCCAAGGCTTGGCTGAGCCAGGCACTCTTCTAACTATTGCTAGGCCAAACCTTGAAGGTGTCGGCTTCCAGCTTTTGTCTGGTAACCTGTGCCTAGAATGTTTTCAGCCTCTGAAACTTACTGCTAAATAAACTCACACTTTCTAGCTCTTTCTGAACACTTGCTGGCTGTTCTGGCTCAAACCCCTCTCCCAGCTGACTGGTTCAAACTGGCTTCTCTCTGCTTTCCATTAAATTGCTCTGCTGGGAAAAACTGCCTCTTTTTGTCTGCTAACTGCATGGACTGAATGGAACAGCAGGAACACAAATGCATTCAACAGAACTGCACCCAAGTCACCTGCACTCAGGAACAGCTCTCCCTCTCTGCCTGCACTGCTCTGAAGTAGCCTCTCTCTCTCTCTCTCTCTCTCTCTCTCTCTCTCTCTCTCTCTCTCTCTCTCTCTCTCTCTCTCTCTCTCTCTCTCTCTCTCTCGACTGTCCCCTTAGAGACAGGCACATCTTATCTCTGATTCATTCTGTCCAATCTTTCTCTAATTTGTCACTTTGGAATTAAAGTATGTACAAAAGGGTGTGTCCCTGTTCCAGTCAAAAGGATCAAAGTTGTGTCATTTCAGCCATGTCAAGCAGACCTAGAAAATCTTTTGATGTGATCTCTTGCCAGAGTAGCCATGTTGCTGGATTAAAATTCCTCTACATCTCCCTTTCCCCTCTCATTGCGTCCCTAAGGGTGCTCCCTCTCCCAACCACCGTCTCCCACCTCAGCACCTTGGCTTTCCCCTACACTGGGAAAATGAGTTTTAGCTGGACCAAAAGCCTCTCCTCCCATTGATGCCAGACAATGCTGTCCTCTGCTGCATAGGCACCTGGGGCCATGGGTCTCTCCATGTGAACTCATTGGTTGGTATTTTAGCCCCTGGGAGCTATGGTGGATTTGGTTAGTTGATCATTTTGTTCTTTCCATTGTGTTACAGACCCTTTCAGCTCCTTCAGGCCTTTTTTAGCTCCTTCCTTGGGGTCTTCATGCTTAGTCTGATGGTTAGCTGCAAGCATCCTCCTCTGTATCAGTATGTCTCTGGCAGAGCCTCTGAGCTTATAAGTCACATTGGTGAGATTTCACCTACTCTACTTGATGATCCTTGAGCCTTGTTTAAGAATTGTATTGTAGTTTGAAGTATTGAACTGGGCTCTAAGACTGCATATTTATCGACTGTGGTTGTCCATAATTCTCTGTCATTGCAAGGAGAAATTTCCTTGATAAAAACAGGTAAAACCTAATCTGTATATGTTGGAACAAATGTTTAGAATGTAGCAAGAGATGATGCTGGTTTACAAAAGTGGTCAGTCTTTTCTAAGATCTATGAGTTCACTATCACTGGGTATTTGGCTATCTTTCCAGGTTCAAGCATGTTTTCCATATAGAGGTCTGCTGAATCCATCAAGGTGTGTGTTATTACTGAATTCTTAGGGTTATTGTACTGGACTGTTCATTGTTGACGTTCATAGGCGTCACAATTGGTTAGGACTGTGAGCTGCTTCATTTCTTTGCAAGCTTGTGTGGCGGCATCTGATACCATGAAAGACAGTGGGACTTGACTTTTGGGGTGAGACTATCATTTGAAAGACTTGCCACATATGAACCTTCTATAAAAGGAACCTATAAAAGGTTATGGATAAAAAAGTGGTGATTGTAAAGAATCTTAGCACAGGGAAACAACTTCTAATAGCAAGCTGGACAACATATAGAAACCTAGTATTTTCTGCTATAGTGAGTATTTTAAAAGAAAACTAGTAATTACATGTGTATATATATATTATATATATATTATATATTATATATACTTATATTACCTATCTGCCCTGCTATGAAATCCATTGAACTTCTTAAAATAATTTAACCATTTCTTATACATATGTATAGATCTATAAAAGATCTGTTTTTTTTTTTTTAATATTACATTTAGGAAGTATTGTGTGGCTAGTCCTGCCAACATTATATTCTCTAAAACATGCTTTAATACAATGAATTATGTGAAATTATTTGAGATCATTGCCATCCTACCCCTGAAAGCTAAAGTATTAATGTGCAATAATTTGGTAACAGAAACAATTTATGTTAATAAGACGGGTTAAAGTAACATTTATTGAAAAGGATTTTGTTTATAGGGGGTAGTTTTTTCCTTTGCTCTCTGTTGACTTGGCGAATAATGAATATTTAATCATATTACCCATGTATCTATTATTATCTCATTTGCAAAGTCATAACACAATGTTTAAAATATTAAACTATTTTATGGCAATTTTTGTATTAAATATTTAGCTAAAATTAACATGCATGCAGAGAAATTTAATCAAATATATAACAATACCATTTTTTCCACAGTGTGAATTCACAGAATAGCTGACTCATGTTACTAAAACGACGAACGGATTTTAAATATTACATAAAGATTCTAATCAAGATGGGAACATTTTGAAACCTCTTAAAACAATGTCCTTTGTTGTAATTTTAAGACTGTGTGCAGTAGTAATAACCATGCTTGTTTTACCCACAAATGTAACAGAACAATTCAGAGACTGCCATTTACCAGCTATTTAAAAATGGTATTTGCAGAAAGCGTCACCATATTAGCTTTATGTCTAAGGAAAGATGAATTTTCTTTCTTCCTGATACACAGACTCAGAAGAAATGAGATTCAGGCCACTAAGGATATAAGCCCTTTATGATCTTAATGGATGTTCAGAATTTTCTGTGAGAATGAAGCTCATTTGGTAAAGTTCTGACCTAGCAGGTTGGAAGCCCATGGTCCATTCTTGGCGTTGCGCATATCTTAGGGTGGACCACTCCTTAGAAGATACAGGAAGAATCATCAGTAATTCAAAGTCATCCTGTGATCTAGAGTTTTGTGTCAGTCTGGGGTTGTATGACATTGTTTCATAAACATCAAAAATAATTAGGGTCTTAAGTTTTGGACTTACACACCTTATGAATTTTATACATTTTAGATTTATGTATTTGTATATAAGATTCCCCATTGCATGTGAACCGAGATTAGTTATGATGCTGTTACTATTGAAAATGCTGGTTTCAAAGTCATTTCTAGATCTCAAGGTCTGTACTAATTAATTTACTAATAAAATCTTTAATTGGGAAAACTAACTCAAACTAGAATATGCAACATGGAAAATATGATAGTGCAAAATAGAACTGTGGTAAAATTTATATCTAATTCTACAATATTATTTTGGTGCCAACTTGAAGTTGAATGTTGGTAGAAATCTGCAGAGGTTCAAACTTCTGGGTAGAGCACCCTAATTTCCTTCACTTTTTTTCCTAAATCAAATAGTAAATAGATTTTGCTAAAAATGTACTTAAAAGTTCTCTGTATGACTATGTGGTGATTTGAATATGCTTGGCCCAGGGAGTGGCACTATTAGCAGATATGACCTTGACAAAGGACATGTGCCATTGTGGGTGTGGGCTTCGAGAGAGTCCTCCTGTCTGGGAATCAGTCTTTTCCTGACTACCTTTGATAAAGATATAGAACTCTTGACTCTTCCAGAACGTTGTCTCTTGGATGCTACCATGATTCCTTCTCTGATGACACATTAAATCTCTGCATCTGTAAGCCAGCTCTAATGAAATGTTGCCCTTTTTAAGGGTTTCCTTCATCATGGTGTCTCTTCAAAATGAAAACTCTAACTAGAACAAACTACAAAACAAAATCCCATGGAACTTATACTCACAACTCAACATCTGACCTGTGTGCTCATATGACCTACTGGTCAGTCCAATGCTCAAGAATTTATGTTCTGAGAAGAAGCATGAATCTTAATGTGCACGATATACTTTGGAATCCTAGAAGCTAATCCACGTAGTATGTTATAGATACAACTGAATTTTAGACAGAGGCTGCTTTAAATGAAGACTAAAACCTGTGTGAGAGAAAACATAATGACCATCAGAAAATCATATTGTTGAAGTCCCCAATGAGCTGACATCTGAAACTCATCAGCCAGATCCCTCAGCACAAGATTTTTAAGAAGTTATTCTTTTAAGTTTTTATTTAAATTAATTTACTTAATTGGAAAAAATCTAAAAAATTGAAGTTAGAATTCTACACATCAACAAGATAAAGTGGTTTCAATACAAATACAAGTCTACAGTATGTGTAATATACATGAACTAATTTTTGATGTTAAAATTTTACATAAAGTAAGACAAGTGGGCTTTATTACACACACACATCCATAATGTAAGTACCAGACTAAATGTATCCATCTCCTCAAGCATTTGTCATCTGTTTGTGGCAAAGTACCGCAGTACCTTACTTATTTTTTTTTTCTTGTTTTCTTATTGGATATTTCCATATTTACATTTCAAATGTTATCCCCTTTCATCCCACACCTATCTTCCTCCTCCACCCCCTGCCTCCATGAAGGTGCTCTCTCTCCCAATCACCTTCTCCCAACTCAGTCCCTTGGCATTACCCTACACTGGGAAAAGGAGCCTTTACTGGACCAATTTCTAAAGTTGCCAGAGTAGTCAATTTACTGCCCAGTGGTCTGCTTCCATCTAACAATAATTAAAAATTTCACTTCTCCCAGCTCTTTTTCTCTACCACCTTCTTTTTCTTGCCTCTGTAGCAACCTTTTCCAATCTGAAGTTTTAAGGACTTTTCTTTTTTCTTTTTGATTCCACTAGAATGAGATCATGTGATGTATCTATTTCTATGCCTGGTTTATTTTACTCAATGCACTTACCTTAAACTCTGTTAAACTCTGTAATAAGAGGCTACATTTCTTATTGAAAAAGCATTTTTCAACTGTGTGAATGTATTACATAATTTAAAGCTTAGAGAGTGTCTCTGGAAAACTAGGCTATTATGAATAGCATTAAAATAAGCATGGGAGTGAAATTGTAATTTTTTAAGACACTGATTTAATTTGTTTTGGGTGTATATTAAGTATTGGTTTGAAGATTGTTGAGTAACTCCAGTTTAATTTTACTTTTTCAAGAGATTCTATAAACTGCTTTACAGAACTGACATCTTTGCACTATCTAAATTTACCTAGAGATAAACTAGAGATGAACATTTAGGCCTATTGGTAGAGGGGTTTCTGGACGACTGCTTAAAGTAGTAACACATACCTTAAAACAAGTTGCACCATTCTATGGGCTTGCCCAGTTCTGCTGGCTGGATTCCCAGTATCCATTACCCTCTGCTTCCCAACTGTGGACACAATGCAACCAGCTGCGTCAAGCTCCTGCCAACAGGACTTGGCACTGTCAACCAATAAAGTATCAAACTGTGAGCAAAAATACTTTTTTTTTTTTTTTTTTGTTTTTTTTGTTTTTTTTGTTTTCAAAGCAGGGTTTCTCTGGGCAGTGTAGAACCTTCCTTCTCATAAGTTGCATTTCTTGTGCATTTGCTACAGCAATCATAAAAGAAAGTAGCATAGTTGCCCTGAGCCACAATCTGGCAAACAGCAGGCAAAGTTCTTTTCTGTCATGTCTTTTGGGGGATTCTTAAACTTTTCTTATTGGGCCACAGCGTTTTTCATTAGAAAGAGCTGCTTTCTCACTGTGCTTTCACTTGTATTTCTCTGAAGATTATTGATACTGTGCATGTTCCTATCCTTGGAGAATCTGAGAAATGTCTAGGTAAACCATTGTACGTTTTGTCAATAATACTATTTAAAATCTCATCTATTGAGATTTTGAAGTTCTTTATATATTGTGACTGCAAACCTTTTAAAAACTTATAGATGAAAATATTTCCCCCACTCTTAATCTACCTGATTACATAGTTGATTTCTTATAATACTGTGTGGAGGGTTAAAGTTTGAAGTGTCTCCGTTTTACTTATTGCTGATCTGCTGCTTATGTTTTGGAATCTTATTTTTAAAAACGCTTTCCTATTGTACTTTTCTGATGCAGTAATATGCTAAATTTATTTTGAATACATGTCAATATTTCTTTCTCTGTACTTTCTAATGAAGATTAATATTCTGGGCTTTTTCTGTCGTGTTAAAAATTATTTTTTAAGAATATTTTTTAACTATTTCTGTGAAAAAAATAGGATAATTTATTAAAGAACACTTCATATATTTTAAGAATATTTCTTCAGGGAATTGTGCAACTGTTTCAATGCAAGGCAAGTTTGTGAGGCTGAGCATCTTGGTATGAGGCAAAATTAGCCGAGGTAGAAAAATAAATGTATATGTCATTACTGGAGTCATGCCAGTTTAAAAATAAGCAATGGACAAAAACTGAAGAAAACAGACATTTGGGGTCTCGATATTTATATTCCAGTTGTCTGGAGAAATGTATGGTGTGAAGAACATTTACTAATTTGGGACGCGTTCCTAAAGCAATGAGTCATTTGACTGAGATAATGCTCTTACCTAACACAGCATCTCTGCATTCCAGGAATAGATCTACATGCTTCAAATATATGATGTCATTCAGCAACAAGGGCCTAGAAAGCAGGTAATGCCATCCCCTTGTCCCTGGAGAACTTTATTCATAGACTAAATTATTCTAGTCATGGTGCTAGAGATGAAACAGGTGTTGAACTGTAGGCTATTGGAAGCCACATCTGAGATATGTTGGGTCTCAAACACAATAAAGCAATTCAGGAGGCTTTTGGCTTCTAATTGAAGCTGAATGAACCCGAGAAAGTGAAGTTGTAGAAAAGAAAGGCTATCTGACTCCTTTCATTTTTTTCGGTGTAAGGTCTGGCCAAAATAATTATCTGACATAGAACCTTTGAATGGAGTTCATAGGGCCCTTGTGTGAAAGGTGTCTGGCTGTTTCAAGAGGGAAATGACAGCTTCCAGGAAGAGTCTCAGTCAATGGGCTTGGCTAAGCTCCTGCTTTATATCATTAGATAAGACTCTGTTTGACAATCATCCTTCTGCCCTTGTATAATCTGAACCAAAAGGTTCACAAGTCCCATTTCTAAAGTTAATCAGATGCTACATTGTGTCTGTGCTAATACATTCTCCGTTGAGCATTTAAGCTGTCTCTTCTATGGAAAACCTAAAAATTATTACTGTTTTTACCAAGCATAGGTTTAAGTAACTCACAATGCTACCCCCTCATAAAATTAGGGTCATTTTTTTAATGAAATGGTTAATTCATAATGAGGGAGCAACCAAACATTTTTAACTACCTGTCACATCGTTCTAGAAAGGAGTCAAGGAGTCAACCTAGGCAAATAATAAATAAATAAATAAATAAATAAATAAATAAATAAATAAAGATAATTTATGCAGTAAGTTATACATGAGTCAGGAAATTTATTGCGGATGAAGCTTACTCCATAGAAAGGCTCAGATATCTAGATAATTCGAATTTCCAAATATAAATATCCTTTGAAATCATGTGGATTAAAAGATGGAAAAAGGAACATAAAATAAAAGGAAATTCTTATGGCAGCCTGATTTTATTTTTTACTGCATAATTTCTTGTCGCTTCCAGACAGCACGGGAAATACAAAGAGCAGAAAGCAAGTCTTCACACATGTAATACCTAGGCTGTATTCATAGAGAAAACATATATAGATGTCAGAACACTGCTGATGAATCGAATATCTAATCATGAAAGTCTTCAGGATAGGGAAGTTGAAATCCCTTCCAATCATGGAAGTGCTCTATGGAATTTATAAGGAGATACCAAATAAAATTGTGTGGAAATTTCTCACTGATTCTTCCTTCACTAGTGTTCTCATTTTCATAGGTGTAGATTTCCTCAGTACTGTGCCAGAAGATATTGACTGGCCTATATCATGTTGTGGTTTCTTTTTGAGACAAAGCAATAATTTGTAGGCATATAATATTTAAAATCTTAAGGGCTAAGTATTATGTGTTTTTAAATAAAGCTCACAAAACACCAACATCCTACTTTAATTGTTTTTAATAATATGCATTTGAGCATTATTATTACATTGTAATTACTTTTCAACAATAGTACCATCCATCTGAAACATCCCTCCAACTCTCATGTCCAACTTAAAGAGGTTTTACTTTGCTGTCTTTTCTTTATTTTGCAGTTTATAATAGTAGATATTTATTATTATGCTAGCTTTGCTAAACCCAACAAAAAAACCTGATTTCCAAATTTAAGTCATCAGGACTGTAGAGTGTTTACTTTTTATTTTAGGCAGTGATGTGCACTTGTGCAATATGTCATAATTATATTCATCCCCATTAGCAGGCTGTAGTCCTTCGTTTTGCTCTCAGGTCTCTGTCCAATTAGACAGGATCATTGAAAGAAAATGGTACCCCACTCCCTAGCATTAGGAGTTGGCGGCTCCTCAGGAGGCAGGAGGACCTCCCAGGCAGCTCCTCTATCTGTGATGGAATGCCGAAGAGCTCTGTCTTGTACAGTTATGTAAGCATTCATGGTTGGAAATAGTATGCCATATTTGGGTAGCAGCAGACCACAGCATCCCTTTGCACCTTCTGTCTCTTACATTATTTTTTGCCCTATGTTCTAGGATCATTCTGGACCTTTTGGAGGTGACATATGTATATTGTTTAGAAATGAGTACTTGTTCTCAGCATTTATAATAGATACGAGTCTCTACATTAGCTGTCAGTCTCTGAAAAATGAAGATTTTCTGCCCCAGGCTTACCATGACACCTGCATCCAGTAGATATTGGAAAGTAGACTTGACAATGTGTCCATTTGGAAACAAACAACATTTTGTTTCCTCTCTCTGGCAGATAACAGTTATAGCCATAGTCAGGTGACCAGGCTTATAGGTCCAGATATATATTTCCTTCCATGGGCTAAGGGCTCACACAAGCACAAAGAGATTGGGTACACCAATATGACTGTAACAGTATTCACCAGCAAGCACACTGTACCTGAGTTCAGTACTGTAAACATCCGGGCATATCACCTTCAGAGACCCTACATAATTTTCTTCCCTCAGCAAGGTGCATAGCAAACTCTGGTACTATGAAAAATAACCAACAGAGACAGACAGACAGACAGACAGTGTGGGACACACACACACACACACACACACACACACACACACACACACACACACAGGAGGGGGGTGGGAGATTGCTCTATGGAATTTCTCTAGTTCCTATAGCTAAACTTTATGATGTTTTTATTTTTTATTGTTCTATAGGCTCTTTTATGCTGGAGCAATTCATAAAAATACTCTCTATTTTTGACCTTGATAGTGTGAATATCAATGAAAAGAGAATATTCTGATTGTCCTTCCCTTGGAATTTTCTGTTTAGGTTTGGGCCAGGGTTTTTTTTTTTTTAACAGGAATCATGGAGGTAGACTGACTTCTCACCATATCAAATCAAGCCAACCTATTCTTAAAAGATTTATAAATGCCAGTTTGTTTTTTTGCTTTCAGTTGATGTTGTTTTGCTTTTGTTGATATTTACAGACACTTCTTCCCAGAATTTTTCTATTGTAAAATTTGCCCATACTTGTATCTAACCTATGATCTGGTTTATAGTTGTGGAAGGGATTTTTAATAGTTATTCTTGGGGAATCTTTCATGATACTATATGCTCATAATACAGCACAATTTTCAGGCATGAAATAAGGACAACACTCCGCATCGTTAGGACACTGTATATAGAAAATTACTTACTAATTCTTCTATGTCGGAGGTTTGTCTCTGATACAATTTTTTTCATGAGTTTACTTAAATTGGCATGTGGATATTTCTGTTTTACTGGTGCTTCTAAAGTATGTAATGTTCCTTTCCTGTTAGTACAGCTTTCATTTTCCTGCTTAGTTTCTTCCTTCCTTTCTTTTCTTCCTTTCTTTTTAAAATCTATTTTACTTCTCTCTCTCTCTCTCTCTGTCTCTCTCTCTCTGTCTCTCTCTCTCTCTCTCTCTCTCTCTCTCTCTCTCTCTCTCTCTCTCTCTCTCTCCTCCCTCCCTCTCCCTCTCCCTCTCCCCCCCCTCTCTGTGTGTATGTGTGTGTGTGTGGTGAGTGTGTACACATGTCTGAGTATGTGCACACCCACACCCATACATATGTGAGGATGAGTAATGGTTCTCATTAGGCTGAGTGCATCATATACTCCCCAACATAAAATTTATAGTCAGTCATGAACAAAACTCTATAAGTCCTGGAATTGAAACTTGGGTTCTCTGTAAGAGCAGGGCATTTACTTAACTTCTGAACTATCTCTCTAGGCTTTCTACAAGTTTGATGGATATTTTCAACACACAGAGAATTCATACAATAATTTACATTTTACTCCAGCAATTTCTTTTTCTCCTCATTTCCTGACCAGAAGTCTTTGTTTTCCCATCCACTAGCTTCATTCAAGAATTCTGTCATTTTAATGTTTTTCTTTCTTTTTCATTTCTTCTTTTTAGTCACTGGATGCTGCTTACTGTCCCTTTCTTGAAGAACTTACAAGTACCCTGCTTGTAAGTCCTTGTATACAAGGACTTGAGGGTCTATGGGTTTGTGTCTGTCGCTGCTTTACTAAAGTTACTATTTCAGTTTCTTTTCTGATTTCTTCCTTTTCAAAAGTCTTCCAGTTTTCTACTTTTGATATTATTATGTTGAGGCATTATGTAAGGAACTTTTTAAATTACTTGTTGATGCTGGACCTCAGGTGATTATGGGTGATTTCATCTTTAGGGTCAGGGGTTCTGGGTTCTGTACTAAAGCAGGCTGAGCAAGCCATGATGAGCAAGCCAATAAGCAGCACCCCTCCATGACCTTTGCACTAGTTCCTGCCTTCAGGTTCCTGCCGTTTGAGATCTAGTCCTAACTTCCTTCAGTGATGAGCAGCAACATGGACGTGTAATGCAAATAATTTCTTTTTCTCCATCTTGTTTGGTCATGTGTTTCTTTGCAATAACAGAAACTATAACTAACACAGGTGCCATCAAGTTCTGGCCTCCAAATGTATGCATATTCACATGAATATTCATATATAACAACATTTATATGAACATTTATTAATGTATAATAAATAAACATAGACCAGATATTAAATAACAGAATTATTAACTGTAAGTTATAAAGAATTTCTGTGCTCTACAGTGGAAGAAAGTAATCCTGGAATCAAATTAGATATTAAAAAGTATCAAGCTGACAGAGCACTTTGAGAAATATATCTTTATCTGGCCTAGATGCCTTTTAAGTCATAATGTTTTTACACATAAAAAACATAGCTCTCAAGTCTCATGAAAGGAGATTCTTTTTTTTCAGCCGACAGATAATTATAGAAAGACACTGGTCAAATGCCCTCAGATGTTGATTTAATAATATTATTATGTATTTTAAATAATATGTAATTATATATTATACATAACTATTATATAATTTAACATTATATTATTAATAGATTAATGTCAAATTAATGCATATGCAGCACGACCCCTACCATGTCTACCATGTAAGGTTTGATAATCATTGCTGAAGAGGTAAAAATCCAAAACGTGCAGAAGGACCAGAAGTTCTACTGCAAGATACCCTATTGTGAAGAAGATGGAGGAGGAGGAGGAGGATGGCAGTGGAGGATGATAGAGGAGGAAGTAAATCTAAAATGCATAGCAGAAGAGTCACTGGTAAATATGGCCAAACTATGTTATATACATATTAAAAGGATTCATAAAAATATAATTTAATATTTTTAGAAATCAGCCAGTCACCTGATATTTATCTATTTTTTTACTTTTTTAAACACATGTAATCTATAAAATATATGTTTAAAAAATTAGACATTGTTTACAAGATTTGGCAATTTTAGAAAAAATTCTAAACTGTCTTCAATATTAAAAGTTAGTTTGCATCACTTTTTTTTACAAAGCTATCTTTGAATTAGCATATGTTTGAATTCATCAGACAACATACATAAAACTGTACAGTTATTGTATATAAGTCACATCTTAATACATTTAAATATGAAAACTAAAAGCAGATGTATCAATCTTTCACATTAGCTGAAATGAAGGCAAAGCCTGTGGTAACCTGTAATTGTTACTCAGTTCTATCTGGATTTTTCAAGAGCTACTTCAGGGCATCAAATGGACATACAATGGCAGCACGCATAACTAGAAAATTAATAGCAGCAGTAATCTGTTTGCCTGAGCCAATGTTAAAACTCACTTTCAATTTACGGTTTTGTCCAGAAGTGGGAAGCCTGTTGGTTGAGAATGTCTTCATTATGTCATTTTTTTCTTAAAACTTTATTTAAAGTTTTAAAGAAGAGGGATACATGTACAGATTTTTAAAAGCATTTTTGCAATTCCTTTAGAGGTTTGATAGCATGCATTGAAATCCCACTAGTTACCATAAAAATAAAGTACATGTAGAACAGAATGTAACATGGAAACAGTCAGAGTTTTCTTGGTGTGTATAGATTAAACATAATGACCTTTGAATACCAAAAATTGCCACAAGGCTATATTCCTAGCTCTTAGATTATTAATGATTTAAGGTCTAGGTGTACCACACTCTGAGACATTTTTTTTCCCAAGAAGGACTAAGGCTTCCACTATTTGGCCTTTGTTATTCTTGAGCTTCATATGGCCTGCAACTTGTGTCTGGGGTATTCAGAGCTTTCTGGGGCTAGTATCCAATTATCAGTGACTGCATAGTATGTCTGCTCTTCTGTGACTGAGTTACCTCACTCAGCATGATATTATCTAGATGCATTCATTTTCCTAAGAATTTCATAACGTCATTGTTTCTGATAGATGAGTAGTACTCCATTGTGTAAATATACGACAATTTTTGTATTCATTCATCTACTGAAGGACATCTGGGTTCTTTCCAGCTTCTGGCTATTATAAATAGGGCTGCTATGAACATTGTGGTGCATGTGTCCTTATTGTATGTTGGGACATCTCTGGGGTATATGCTCAAAAGTGGGATAACTGGGTCTTCAGGTAGGACTATGTCCAATTTTCTGAGGAACCACCAGACTGATTTCCAGAGTGGTTGTACCAGCTTACGACTCTACCAACAGTGAGGGATTGTTTCTCTTTCTCCACATCCTCACCAGCATCTGCTGTCTTCTGAGTTTTTGATCTTAGCCATTCTGACTGGTATGAGATGGAATCTCAGGATTGTTTTGATTTGCATTTCCTGGATGACTAGGGATGTTAAGCATTTCTTTAGGTGCTCCTAGGCTTCATTAAGTCCCGTTTCTCGATCCTTGGTCTTAGAGCACAAGCCAATGGTGTTCTATTCAGTAAAGTTTCCCCTATGCCTATGTGTTCTAAGGTTTTTCCCACTTTCTCTTCTAATAGTTTCAGTGTACCTGGATCTTTGATCTACTTGCACTTGAGCTTTGTACAAGGAGATAAGAAAGGGTCTATTTTCATTCTTCTGCATGCTGAGTGCCAATTGGACCAACACCATGTGTTGAAGAGGCTGTTCTTTTTCCATTGAATGTTTTCAGTTCCTTTGTCAAAAATCAAGTGACCATATATATGAGGGTTCATTTTTGGATTGTCTATTCTGTTCCATTGATCAACCTGCCTATCTCTGTACCAGTACCATGCAGTTTTTTAACACAATGGCCTTGTAATATAGCTTTCCTCCCCAACTTACTTCTTGGTCATGATGTTTGTGCAGGAATAGAAACCCTGACTAAGGCAGGTCTTATATTTGAATGCTTAGTCACCAGAGAGTGGAACTCTGAGCTACCTTGTTAGAGTAGATGTATTCTTTTGTTAGATGTGTATCATTGGGAGTACCTTGGAGCTTAAAAATGCCCCTAGGGAGTCTAGTGTCTCCATCTTTTCCTGCTTCCTATACATTCCTAGTTAAAGCTCTCAAGCTATTACCCTAGAACCCTGCCTGTCTGCTTCTCGACATCATTGTCATGAAACATGCCCCCAAATAAACATTTTATTTTTAAGAGTTGGCTTGGACATGGTGTCTTTTCACAGCAAAAGAACACTAATTGAGACGGAGGTTGGTGTCAGAAGTGGGTTATTGTGAAAACCTTACCATGCTGTTTGTAGGAGGGATATAGAAGGCTTAGGGACTTTGACCTAGAAAAGAAGTGGAAAATTTATCTGGGCATTAATAGGCCATGCTGGAAGGAGCATGGAGGCAGTGCTCAGGGCAATGTGAAGTGCTGCTCAGTGCCAGAAGTCTCAGAGGAATAAATATTAGCAGCTGGACCAGAGACTATTCTTGTAAAGTTTTGGTAAAGAAAATGGCTGCTTTTCACCCTTACCCTTAGAAACTATTGCCTGAGGGTATAAAATTATCCCAACCTGGATGACTTTAGCTGAAATGTGCATCCAAGGGGAGATCGTACCTGTAGAGACTATCTGCAGTAGATAGGCATGGTCCCTGGTCAAGGATGGGGCCACCCACCCATCTCAAAGCTTTTAAACCAGCAATGTCCCTTTCCGAAGGAAGAACAGGGACAAGAATTGGAGCCAGGACTAAAGAAAGATCCAGCTGGGACCACTCCACCTGGGCAGAATCAATCCTGTCTGCTGACACCAAACTCCAGCACTGTGGCTGATGAGAAGCGGAGCTTGCTAAGAGGAACCTGGTAAGGTTGTTCCTTGGGAGGTTCTGCTAGCAACTCACCAACACAGATGTTGATGTTTGGAGACAACTATCAGATTGAGCTCAGGGGCACTGGTTGGGGAGCTGGTAGAATAACTAGAGGAGCAGAGGGGGATTGCAACCCTACAGGAAGAACAACATCGGCTGGCTAGACCACCCAGTGCTCCCAGGGACTAGACCTCCAATCAAGGAGTGTACAAGGAGGGATCCATGGCTCCAGAGACACATGCAGCAGAGAATGGCTTTGCTTGACAGCAATGGGAGGGAGGCTCTTGGTTATGCGGAGGTTTGATCCCCCAGAGTAGGGGGAATGTGGAGTAGGTGGGGCAGGAGAGGGTGTGTGGGTGGGTGAGGGAGGAGTACCGTCATAGATGCAAAGGGAAGAGGAAGAGGAAGGGATTGAGATGAGGGGTTGTGGAGGAGTAACATGGAAGTAGGATATCATTTGAGATGTAAGCGGATGGAATGATTAATTAAAAATTAAAAAAATAAGAAAGGATTATGGACACCTGGCAGTGGAGCCTCATATTGATTGTGTCAAGTGGTTGTTAGTGGGCACTTTTATGCCACTCTTCAATGGAAAGGAACAATCAGGGCAAGGGAAAAATGTCAAAATGTTCAGTTTTAGGAGAAAATAAGAGCCAGGAAAAGAAAATTGGTTGCATCAAGTCCTGTGCTCAAGGAAATAAAATGTTAAAAAAAATACCTGATACGGAATGGATCGTATTGGAGACTCTAGGCCTGTGGAAGTAGGATAGGCTGGTTTGAACCAGAATGGCCTCTACAGACTCATATAGTTTAATGTTTTGGATGTATGTGGACTTTTCAGTTTTCTAAAGCTTACACCAGAAACCTCTCCCTCTCCCTTCTCTCTCTATGTTCCTTTCTCTCTCTCTGTCTCTCTCTCTGTCTCTCTGTCTCTCTGTCTCTCTGTCTCTCTCTCTCTCTCTCTCTCTCTCTCTGTCTCTCTGTCTCTCTCTCTCTCTCTCTCTCTCTCTCTCTCTCTCTCTCTCTCTCTCTCTCTCTCTCTCTCTGTCTCTCTGTGTATGCCTCTCTGTCCCTGTCCTCTGACTCCCTCCCTCCCTCCCCTCTCTTCCTCTCTTCCTCTCTCTCTCTCTCTCTCTCTCTCTCTCTCTCTCTCTCTCTCTCTCTCTCTCTCTGCAAATCATGATACAAAATGCTCAGCTCCAGCACCATGTCTTCCTATCAGCCCACCTCCTGCCATGATGATAACATAGTAAGACTCTGAAATATAAACAAACCCCCAACAAAACACTTTCTCTTATGAGAATTGGCTTGGTCTTGATGACTTTTTACAGCAATAGTGAGCATCTAAGGTATCCCAGATCTCTGGAAACGAGGCTTAGGGAGGGCTCTGTGAGTTCAAAACCACCCTGCTCCACATAGTGTATTTTGGCATAGCCAGAGCTGAGAAAACAAAGCATATGAACATAACAAAGTATATGTAGGGTTTTTTTAAGATACATATTTAACTCTAGGTAGTGTTGGGCAAGGATATTCAGATATTCAAAATATGTTGTATGAAAACTAAAGAAAAAAAATCCTGACCGAGTGTAACTGTTAGATATATTATTTTAAATAAAACACTTTTCCATGCTTATCATTTAATCTTTTGAAGAAAAGTCCTCTGCTCTTTCATGCCTAAAGATTTGTGCATATAAATATATAAACCCCATTTCAGGACTTAATCATAAAGTGAAGAGTCTGCAGTATCTCAAGCAGACTGGATTGATGAGTCCTACCACACAGATCTTCTGTACCTAGCAGAGGTAGATCTCTGAGATACAGCAGTATGACTTTATGATTCATTCTTAAGCAATCCGTGAAACTATAAAGTAGTAATAATTTAATTAAAGGATGAAAGATAAAGTTCCAAGATTTAGATTATCCTTTAACTACCCAGTCACTATAATTAGCTTTCAATAACAGACATGATTGGACCCTCATAAGATGTGAGGTGTGAGAGACTCATTTCCATAACTGTGGCTCTGCTTATTAATTTATTATTTTTGTCTCTTAGAAACACAGTTGTTTTATTTTCACAGAATGAGTTCTTGAATTAGACAGGAGAAGCAGATTTACAGTAGAACATAGGCGCCGCTCTAGTTTTATCCCTGAAATCAAACTCCAAGGACCTCCTTCTATTTTTAATTACTGACCCATGCCTGAAATACACATTTTACTTCTAATATTTTTAAACCATTCAATATTACCTACATGACAGGTTTCTGTTATTATAAGATAAATAAGAGCTTTCTTTATGTGGTCATTAAAATAATAAAATCATATAATTTTCAACAATGGGATAACATATTTCTGAGTTTAATTGCTGTTTGTCAAGTACGAATTATTTATTAGTTTTGTCTAGTGATTAGCTGAAAGTAAGGAGAGTCACTGTAAAAATAAGATTAGAAAAATGTGCAGTGGCTGGTGGTTTTGGTGATTTTCTCCAAACTGAGCTATTGAGTCAGCTTAGAAAAAATGTCTGGGAAAGTATTACAGACAGTTGTCCCTTTAAGGGACTTAGAGGACAACATTAGAAATTTACTAAGGGAATATGAAACATCTCACCCAAAAGTGTTAAGTTGGAAACTCCAACAATAGATATGTGCTGAGGAGTATATAACATATCTAAATATACCACATGGTGAATTTAGGAATAAAAATTTATATGTCATTTCTAAAGGAAGGTATCACATGCTGTTTGATCATGACTTGGGGCAATTAAAAGGAATATTATACAACTATTCTTTCCTAGAAATATTCCAACGTGCCCCCACCAATAATCTTATCTTTGTGATAGTTTGACTAACAGTAAAACTGGCCTGAACATCTATGGAACACTTTCTTCAATGTGGAGCACTCATTCACTCTGTGGAGCACTCATTCATTGTGTGGAGCACTCATTTGGTGTGGAACATTCCTTCACTGTGTGGAACAATCATTCACAGTGTGTACCAGTTATTCACTGTGTAGAGCACTCTTTCACTATGTGGAGTACTCATTCATTATGTGGAGCACTCATCCATTGTGTGGAGCACTCTCACTTTGTAGAGCACTCATTCACTGTGTGGACAAGTTATTTACTTTGTAGAGCACTCATTCACTGTGTGGAGCACTCATTCACTGTGTGGAGCACTCATTCATTGTGTGGAGCCCTCATTCATTTTGTGGAGCACTCATTCATTTTGTGGAGCACTCATTCACTATGTGGAGCACTCATTCACTGTGTGGAGCCCTCATTCACTGTGTGGAGCACTCATTCATTCTATATCAAAAAATGTCTTAACGTTTTTAATTTAATTATTAAATTTAATCTTAATAAATCAAAAAAGTGCTTAATGAAATACATACTGAGACAACACTTACCTTAGCTAGGCCCTGACCTTACTCCTAGAACTTACATACATCATTATATTCCTAGGAAAAACAATTGTCACTCTTGGCATTATTTATTTTCATTTATATTATAGGAAGTGTGTGTTTCCATTTACATGTATGTGTTAATTGTTTTATTTATAGTTCTCTTGCTCATTATAAATTATTTTCTTCCTAATAGAATTTTAAATGTATTTCTTGGGCTATATAAGGGAACATGTGTGTTAGTGCTTAGAACTTAAGCAATTTTATTTATGGGCCCTACAAAAATGATTAGATGATACAAATGACTCCTAGGGCAATCATTTATTATGTATATAATTTTAAAATACTTAGAAACAAGAAGGATTGGGATAAGAGATGATTTTTAAAATGCTTTCATTTCAATAAAACTTCTAAACAACGAAGTGATTTTATTTTTCTAGCTTCTTTCTTTGAGCAGATTTATTTAAAAATAACTACATGGGATTGCCCGAATTTATTAATATAGCACACTGGTCATTTCTTCCAGAAAAGTTCCACGGGAGCTTATTTCTGCCTGCAAGTGAAACCAGCAGGTCTCAACTGAAACTGCAGCATTCTCTGATTTAGTCTCAACTGGGGTGGCTCAGATCCTTACTGTCTGTGATACCGAACAATCCGTGTGAACATGGGTTTCAGCTCCGAGTGTGCCATCCTGAATGTCTCACCAGCTGACTGGGTTTTGTGTAAACCGTTATTTTGCCGACCCCTTCCTGCTTCTCTTTCTGCTCTTTGTTCTTGATGCATTGCACTTCCTGCGGTGGCTACAGAACAAAGTGCTCGCTTTAATGGGCTTCTCACTCAGCTTCTGTTTCCACTCCCATCCTTTCCAACTGCTTCCTAATACTTTTCAGTAGTATGAAAAGGAAAAAAAGGTAAAATGCCCAGAGACACATGAAATAATTCAAGGGATGTTCTGACAGTTTTTTTTTTCTAGGAAACTCTTCTGCAAGAAAATGTGTTAAGTATAGTCTTGATATTTTCAGTTTCAGATAATGGTAGGAAGATTTGGACAGAATGCTTAAGTTTTTAAAATGTTTTATTTGTTTTGGGTTTTTTTTTTTTTTTTGAAAATACCATACAGTATGATTTGATTATATTCATGATCACCAATGCTTACCACATATAAACCATTATTGACCCTCACAACTTAATTAATTCTGTTTTAGTTATCAAGAATAATTTGGCTGCCCCAAATCTCTTAGACTTTTTTTTTTTTTTCTCACCAGAGAAAGCATAGTTGATCCATAAAGGATTAGGCTCTTAAAAGTCAGTTCTTCTTGAGCTTCATAAGGTCTGTGAATTGTATCTTTGGTGTTCCCAACTTTTGGACTAATATCTGCTTATCAGTGAGTGATACCATGTGTGTTCTTTTGTGTCTGGATTACCTCACTCAGCATGATATTTTCTAGTTCCATCCAATTGCCTAAGAATTTCATGAAGTCATTGTTTTTAATAGCTGATTAGTACTCCATTGGGTAAATGTACCACATTTTCTGTATCCATTCCTCTTTTGAGGGACATCTGGGCTCTTTCCAGCTTCTATTATAAATAAGGCTGCTATGAACATAGTGGAGCATGTGTCCTTGTTATATGTTGGAGCATCTTTTGGGTATATGCCCAGGAGTGGTATAGCTGGGTTTTCAGGTAGTACTATGTCTAAATTTCTGAGGAAGCACAAGATTGATTTCTGGAGTGTTTGTACCACTTTGCAGTCTCACCAACAATGGAGGAGTGTTTCTCCTTCTTTATATCGTCGCCTAGCTGTCTCTTAAGAGGCTCTGCCAGAGCCTGACAAATACAGAGGTGGATGCTCACAGACAACCACTGGGCTGAGCATAGGTTCCCCAATGGAGGAGTTGGGGAAAGGACTGAAGAAGTTGAAGGGTTTGCAACCCCACAGGAAGAAAAACAATATCAACTAACCTGTTCCCCCGGAGCTTCCAGGGAGTAAACCGCCATCCAAAGAATACACATGGAGAGACCCATGGCTCCAGCTGCATTGTAGCAGAGGATGGCATTGTCTTGTATTAATAGGAGGAGAAGCACTTGGTCCTGTGACAACTATATTCCCCAGTGTAGGGCAATGCAAAGGCAGTAAGTTTGGGGTACATGGTGGGAGGGGAACAACCTTATAGAAGCAGGGGTAGGGGGAATGGGATATTGGGTGCTGGATTGAAAACCTGGAAAGGAGACATCATTTAAAATGTAAATACATAAAATATCCAATAAAAATTTTACTCTTTCCATCAGCTAACAAAGGCCTGAATCTCCTCAACTAGATGGGATTTTGGGCCTCAATTTCCTGTCCTTGTTGGGATTTTGTCTGGCTTGAACATGCTACTTCAATTTTCTGAATTCATATGTGCACCTGGCATGCAGTCTTGAAAAGATATTCTTTCCTTGTAGTTAATATTGCTAACATTTATATTTTGATTTTTTCCCCTTTCTGTGATGATTTCTAGGCTCTTGGAGGGAGGAATGTGTTATGTGTGTTCTCTTTAAGACTAAGAATTTTATAGTTTCTTATTGTCTTCAGCTTGCAGAGTTGTGTTTTGTTGTTAATCACCAGCTCTAGGGGCATATGTATTAGAGGATGGCCTTACCTGGAATCAGTGGGAGGAGAGGGCCCTTGGTTCTGTGAAGGCGCCATGTCTCAGGGTTGCGGAATAGCAGGGGAGTGAGGTTGGAGTGTTGGGTGGGTCGGGGAGCACCCTCATAGAAGGAGGGGGAGAAATATGGCACAAAAGTTTTGTGGAGGGGAGCCCAGGAAATGGGGATAACTTTTGAAATGTAAATAAATAAATTATCCAATAAAAAAATCTTCTTTAATGATAAATCATTAGAAATTAGTTTAACACTATTACCATTTAACAGAGTAGTAAGGGTAGGTTATAAAAACTTATAGCTAGACTGGTCATAGATTTTCAGAAATAACTTACTCTTAATTCTCTGTTAAATGGTAAAAGTGTATTTCAGTTGTTTTAAGAGGTAAGATAATGTCAAACGTTGTCTGAAGTAATTAGGTTATAGAAAAGACTTAATTAGTATATGGCAACATGACATTTGAGTCTTAAATTCCATGTACTTTAGTTGGATATACTAAAATACTAAATTTTTCTAAGAATATACCTTTGAATTTAAAATTATATAAAGTTCTAATCAATAGTTCATTATGTAGTTAAATATATTTCTAAATAAGTAAAGTATATTCTAAAGTTTTTATCTGATGTAGTAATTTCAAATATTTGTAAAATAAAACTATATTAACTCTATACCAATGCTTATGAGACCTGGTATTAATTTTCCTATATAAGAGTACATTTCTTTCTTAATCTTGCAAAATAAAACTAGGAAATTGAAACATTTGTTGTAAACATTGACTAGTAAATACTCATATATTCTTCAGAATATCTTACAGTTATCACTTTGAACCATATGAATACTAATACATGCAATAGCACACAAGTCTATATTATGTGCTCAATCCAACACTGTCTACCCTTAACTCTCTTTTCTTCACAATAGTGTCTCACAAGTGGCATGACTTATTTCTACTGGATAACTGATAAAGTTGAGACATGAGGAAGGTGTCACTTGAGGTCATTCAGTAGAATAGTTGGAGATAATTTAAAGTGATGTCTGTTGCATCAGCTACGTGTAGGTGTTTGTTAAGCCATAACTCAGTTCTATGTAAACGGTACAAGCAAAATACAAGAGAGTGTGAACATTGAGTCTGAATCTCTCAGAGACAGAAAGTCCCAAAGAAGCTTCACTTATTTCATCTTTCTATGAACAAAACACATGTTTCTTTCCAACCCCCCAAAAGTACATATTATCAGAAACTTCGAAAAGAGCTTTATTTAAACCCACAAGAGATTGTTGAATACATGTTCTTACAAGCAATAAATTTTTGCTTATAGGTTATGTTTGTAAGAAGTTGTAGGATGCTTGTTACTGAAGTCAATAAATGTCCTCTCTATAAACTACAACAGATTAAATATTCTTGTTGCCTATTAATTTTAAATATGGTTTTAAAAGATTACCTGTGATCTGTAACTAATATTTGAAGTACCATATATATGTCTACAGTGCCTAGTATATTAAAACAGAATAAACATCCTTTATTCAAGATGGAAATAAGAGATAGATTTCAAATTTCAGAGTCATAGCAGGTTTGATTACTGACATACAAATAATATACATTTTTTGTATAGAATACAAGTCAAATGAAACTCATTTTACATATACACCAAATAGACATAAACTAAATGTCCCTTTATACAATATTTTTAGTGAGTCTGCATTCTGTCTATACCTTTCTTCATGTGCAAAAGTTTCCACTGATGGATATTCTGACACTCTAAAGTGTCAAGAGTTTAGACTTTTGAGTAAGGATTTGTCAACATAAAATAAAAATACTTTTAATTGCCTTAGAAAGGAAACAATTTGTTATTTCTCAGGTTTGTGTGTGCTCAAGTTCAAAAGGTATATTCTGGGATGTCAGGAGGACCAAGGGATTACAAATGCTCAGTTCCATGGTTTTCCCTTGAGAATTGTCTCCAGGTGATCAGCTGAGATCCCTGATCAGAAGTTCTGTGATCCTTCACATCTGTCTTCTTGGGTGTTTTTGGAATGCTTTCCATCATGATGACTTTTATGAAAAGCAATTTTCAAAGTGCACAAAGTATTTCATTACATGAGGGTTTCTGAATATAGGACTCAGAGCTTGCCCTACCTAAAGCACAGTGGCTGCTCTGTCTTCTTCAAAGGCATTATCAGCCTTAGAACCAGTGATATTTTTATTCCCATGGTCAGAGGATAAAAATGAATATGCTAATTTTACAAATGACAGAAGCAGGGTAAGAGAAAAGCAAATCTTAACACCAAGCCCGGTGGTATACTCTTCTTGTATCTTCATTAAGAGATTCTTATTTTCAATCTGCAGTGTACTGCCTCAGTGCCCCTCCAATGTTTATGACATTTCCATTCTTTTTTTTTATAGACCAGAAACCAAAACATAGGAACAAAAGCAAAGGGGATATAGGGAGAAACAGGTTGTCAGGGTTCAGAAGGTAAATGGAGAGGGTGGAGGGTGAGAGTAATAGACAGTGTTGGATACATTGAGAAACTTGATAAAAAATACGCATACAACTACACACACATGTACACATACATATATTGAGGCATAGTATTGGAGAAAAAAAACATGTTCTTCCTATAAGAAAAGGGAAGGCTGGGGTCATCACAGTAACTAACCACAGGGACTAACAATCTTCTGAAGTTTCACACATGCTGAAAGCAACCATGTGTCTCAACGTTTGTATCCCTGTGATGAAATACCATGGCCATGAACAAGTTGGAGACAAAGGGGTTTATTTTCCTCATACTTTTATATCACAGTTCGTCATCTAAGGCAGCCAAGCCAAGACAGGCAAGGCAGAAACCTAGAGGCCAATGCAGAAGCCATAGAAGACTCTGGGTGACTGGTTTGTTTCTCATGGCTTGATCTATCTGCTTTCTTATACAGCCCAGTAATATCTCCCCAAGGGTAAAAAATCCACAATGGATTACCTGGACATTTCTACATCTATCTCTAATTAAGAAAACCATCATAGTCTTGTCCACAGGAGAAACATCTGGGGACATTTTCTCAACTGAGGTTCTCTATTCTCAAATTACTCTGGCTTGTGTTCAGTTGACATAAAACTATGCAGCACATCCTTATTTAAGCTGTCATCTTAGCATGCATAATCTGCTTGGACTTACTACTTTGCTGTGCTAGAATTTGCCAAAAGACTCTCTGAAAAGAAACTGTAACCAGAGCATCTGAGGTTGGTACAGACACAGCCAGACTGAGGTCACACTGAAGTAATAAGGGCAGCCATAAACCATGGAAGAACTGGTATGTATATTGACTTCAAACACTATCATAAATCTAAGAAATGAAACCTTTCAGCTTATGAATGTGGAAAAATGAAAGATAGGAAACATGAGCAGTTAAATCTAAGATTCAGCCAGACAGTAGAAGCTCAAAACTCTACCAGTGATTAGTGGACATTGAACACCTTTCTATAGTGGTCATTACTTCAGTCTGGTATATGTTAGTGTCATAAACATGGTAAGTAGCATTGTAATATCATGGGGTTTAGGTAAAAAATAAAGCCATTTCACAGAGCATGCAACCAGGTACTAGTCTTGCCAAGTACTGTTAAGACTAACTTTATTAGTTTAAAATTAGTTTTATTCGTTCTACAAATTTGGCTCAAAATGATCTTTTCCTTAAATCCTCAGAGATTGGTCTGCAGTGTTAATTTTTGGGGTGTCCCTGAGATTTCTAGAGAGCAGCCACATTTACACACTTTGTCTCTGAGCAGGATTGAATCCTGATTTTGAAGCAACTAATCCAAATTACTCTTTGGATGGAGTTTATAACAAGCTGACTGAGGTACTAGTCATGTGACTCCCCAGATCCTTAGCTTATTACATCTCCAGTTATTTTCCATTAGCGGAGCAGGACACAAGTGTGTTTTCAGTCTATAGTTTACAATATGTTGGAATACAGAAAGGAAGTCTCTAGTTTTTTTCTTCTCAATTAAATAAGAAGTTAATCTAAAGACAAATTATAAGAAAACAATATGCCAAGACCTATGGAATTGATCAAAAACAATTTTGAAGAAAGCTATATATACCAATGTTTTTCCATCAGAAAGAAAAGTTTCCCAAAATTTGCTGACAATACAGTTAAAGAAACTAGAAAATGAAAAACAAATCAAATCCTAATTTTGGTTGTAAATAAAGGGAAATAAATGTCACAAAGAATGTGTGTGTGTGTGTGTGTGTGTGTGTGTGTGTGTGTGTGCTTTAATTTTCAAAAAAAAAAAAAAACTAAATAGCAATTATTTAAAAAATGATGAGAGAAAATTTGCATTAAGTAAACTCAGGAATAAAATAAAAATTTGATGTATATCTCAGGAGTAAAAAGTTTCCTAATTGACCTGGAACACTGTAGTTTTAGGTAATTTTACATCTTTAACTGCGGAATGTATGACTTGAGTGGGCAACTATCATTATTATCATAATTCTAAACACAGAAACTTCAAGTACATGCATTTAAGAATGGTATGAATAACAGAGGAGCCAAGAAGAATGCACTTAAAAAATCCCGCTCTCATGGTAAAAAAGATACCTCAGAAAATTTAGTTATGAATATAGAATCTTGAATCTTTATGACCTAAGAATCAAGTGCCTAAAGGCTACAGGTACCAACTCTAATCCATAGGAAACTATCCTGACAAATATATGCCAAAACTTTAGAGAATCTGAAGGAAATGGATATTGTCCTATTAGGTCCCATTGTTACATTTTTAACAAAACAAAAAGAAGAAATATTTCCCTGTCTGAAGAATTGTCAGACATTATTATGTAATTCAGTATCTTTCAAATATTGTTTTCTATGCTCTCAGATATTGTTGGATTTTATAATGTTCCATATTTATGATGTTATAATGTTTCTTACAACTATTTGCATCAATAAATATACTATTAGGTTCCCTGATTATCTTAAGTGGTCAGGCAATAACTTTTAGGAATTAATCCTGGCATTGTAATAATCTGAGATCCAGTGATACCATGGGATGGTAGATGAAGACACTCAGTGAATATTGTTCAACATACATTCATCTCTTTGACTTTGACGAATCTGAGGGAGTGGAACCCGATTCTCTGTTCTTTTAGAGTTCAGAGTGCACATATTCCCCCTGAGAGTCCTACACATTTTTTTTTTCTCTGTGCAATTTTGGCTTGACTTTATCTCTTGGTGGAGAAGTAATTTAAAATGATTTAAAGTGATTTGGCTTTTTTTCTATTTGCTTCTTATAAAGTCTGGCTTTCAGATGCTAGTATCTTAGTTACAGAAAGTGTAACACTCAGAGTGTTATTGCCCTAGCAATGTCTACAGCTACAAAAGACAGCAGTCTCTGTTATAAACAATGTTTCACTTTCTTTCACCATTGTGGATTTTGTGTCCTTAGTCCTTCCTATACAGGACAGGAGGCCCTTGTTTTGTCAAAAAAAAATCATCTGTTCTTAAAACTATGAAAGTATTCATACCTGATATCATGTAAGTGACTATTTTTGGGAGAAGCAACACAAACACACACACACACACACACACACACACACACACACACACACACACACGTCAATTCATACCAGAAAGGACTGCCACAGTAGAACAAAGTCATGGTTATCCCTAAGTTCAGCTTGGTAAACAAATGACTGGCATTGGGGTCACAGAAAGGAAGATGTGTAAGGGATCATTTACAAGAACAAACTCCAACTCAACAGCAACTCTGCCTCCAAAAGTACAGGGCAACATGGCTGATAACTCATAAAATACTATCCCTAGGGGTCCTTGCGCAACCTGCAGAAAGTTTAACAAGTTTGACAGCGTCCCCCACCCAACACACCCTACTCTCAGCAGCTACTTACTACTTCTATACAGCTGGAGAGGGAACTGCTTATCTCAGAAATCACACAAACCCTAAAATTTATGAACCCTCCCTTCTGCAAGGAGTGTTTTGACTCAGAGAAAGTTACTTTACAACCCTGATCCTTACTGGGTCAAAGAGAACAACCACTATATGAGTGCCTTAAAGATATTGAGTTGGTTTAATTTTCACATTAAAATATGTTAGGTTGACAATGATGAAAGGTGCATGCTTCAATCTCTCTTTCTCTTGTCACCTAGTACTTTCAAAATGACAATCCTGATTGGTTGGGTCTACACTTTGATTGTATATATACTGTTTTGTGGCTTGAGTTAAGGGCTCACTAACCTTGGGCAACAGAGTGATTTACTCTCCAAGTCTCAAAATAACTACATAGAAGAGAAAGTGGGGAAGAGCTTAGAACACATAGGCATAGGAGAAATTTTCCTGAACAGATCACCAATGTCTTATGCTCTAAGATCAAGAATTGACAAGTAGGACTACTTAAAATTCAAAGTTTCTGTAAGGTTAAGGACACAGTGAAGAAGACAAAACAGCAGCCAACAGATTGGGAAATGATCTTTACCAATCATACATCTGATAGAGGTCTAATATCCAATATATACAAAGAACTCAAGAAATCGGACTCCAGATAATCAAATAATTCTATTAAAACTGGGGTACAGAGCTAAATAAAGAATTCTCAACTGAGGAATACTGAATGGCCTAGAAGCACCTAAAGAAATGCTTAACATCCCTAATCATCGGGGGAAATGCAAATCAAAACAACCCTGAGATTCCACCTCACACCAGTCAGAATGGCTAAGATCAAAAACTCAGGTGAAAGCAGATCCTGGTGAGGATGTAGAGATAGAGGAACACTCCTCCATTGTTGGTGGGGTTGTAAGCTGGTAAAACCACTCTGGAAATCAGTCTGGCAGTTCCTCAGAAAACTGTACATAGTATTACCTGAAGACCAAGCTATTCCAGTCCTCAGCATATATAAATGATACTTCAACATCTAACAAGGATGCATGCTCCACCATGTTTATAGCAGCCTTATTTATAATAACCAGAAACTGGAAAGAATCCAGATGCCCTTCAACAGAGGAATGGATACAGAAAGTGTGGCACATTTACACAATGGAATACTAATCTCTAAAGCCATCCTTCTGTGGTCTGGCCCTCCTCCAGGAAAGCTCTTCAGACTGAAAACCATGCAGTAAACCTTCCTGGGATGCTTTGTTTGGTCACAAAGGGGAACTGTCCTGTCTTGCCTTGTTTTATTTTGTTTGTTTGTTTCATTTTGTTTTGCTTTATGAAATTGCTACTGGCCATGTGGAAACAAGATGTTTAATGTGAAATATTAGCATAAAGTTTATAATTTTTTGTTTGATTAATGAGAGTGGACATACCTTTGCTACCTACTTTGGAATTTGTCTCTAGTTAGGGACAGATACTTTTTGGTACTTCACATAAAGCTTCAGAGATTCATGTATTCATTTTATTTTGACAAACTCAAAATGTTTTATGTTTTCCCAGATTTCTTGATATTTTTTGGAGGTTTCAGATTTTAAAGTACAGAATTAAGTTTAGGATGTGACACACCTTATTTAAAAGTTTTCAAGAGTCTCTCTTAGGTTCTGCAAGGTTCTGTCCACGCACCGTATGTGCTGCTCAGTTAAATAAGTGAAATAAAAATATAAAGAATTTCACAAAATACTCCACTTTGAATAAAATTCTATGTGATAGATGGTCAAAATAAATTATGCATACAATTTTATTATTTCTTGAGTATTTAAGTTTATGAGTTTTCTCCATGTTATGGAAAACAATTTTATATTTAGTTTTGAAAATTATTATCCAAATAATAAATCCCACATAAAATTATATTGATAAAAATTTAAATAACAGTATTAAGGAAATCATGATAATTAATCAGTACATAAGTCAAACTCTTTTATTGCATTTTGGATATTGTAAATGACGTATTCAGCCTGTAAAATTGCGTCTATAGACAAAACAGATCTATCCATTAATTTCAACATTATGGGTTTTGTTTCAAGTACAAAATTGTTATATATCATTTTTTACTTTATATTGTAGCTTTCAAATTTTATTTCTTGGCTTTCACTGTTTTTAGTGTTTTATGAAGAAAATTATTCTATAAGACAAGTTATATTTAAAATGGAAAGATGACATAGCTTCTGGATTTTTTGTGATGATTTTTTATTGAATATTCTCTGTATTTCCAGTTCAAATATTATTCCCTTTCCTCCCACTCCCATTCCCCCTCCCCCTCCACATTTTGTACACTTGACATGAGTCTTCAATGAATATTCAAAGGAAGATTTTTTTCTGTTTTTATATTTAGTGGGGAACAATATCTCAAATTTTGTACACTTCCGGTAGGCAATATCTTTCTAATAATATCTCCTGCCTTTTCTTCAGATAAAGCTATTACAACAGTTGACCCGAAAGCTGAGAATGTAGTTCTGTTAGTAGATTTTTTGCTAGAAGAACAAAGCCCTAGGTTGAATTACCTGCAAACTATAAATATATGGCATCATATACACCACCCCATAAAGTTAGAGGCAGGAAAGTCAGGTGTTCAAGTTTGTGCTTGGCTGAATAGCAAAGTCAAAGACAGCCTAGGCTTCTTGATTCCATAGATTCAAGATGAATAAGTGAAGAAAAATAGTAAATGTTAAATGCAAAGTGTTTTCCATTCTAAAATGCTTCCACTTTCTTTGCTGAAGTTTAGTGATGCTTGAGTATTCCAATTTGTAGCACCGTGACTTTGACTATTAACTTGGAAGTCCTCAAAAGGAGCCATCCCAAGTTAAATTTATAAGCAAGTCTCTTAGGCAGTGATGCATAGTTAGAAGGCAAAAAGTTTGGAATGAAGTCTGTTTGAGTTTCCCGAATGCCTGTAGAGGGGAGAACAGCATAAGTAAGGTCCTGAGCTCCCACTGTGGCTTTCATGCTGCCCAAGGTTCCAAACCTGCACGGATAGCACCTGACCCTTCTTCTCCTTGAAGTGGCTACAAGCTGGAGTGGCCATTCGAATATCGAATAAAGTAGATTTTCAACCAAAAGTTATCAAAAAAGACAAGGAAGGACACTTTTTACTCATTACAAAGGAAAGTTGTCAGGAGGAGCTCTCAATCCTTAACATATATGCTCCAAATACAAGAGCACCCATATTCATAAAAGCAACCCTACTAAAGCTCAAAAAATACATTGCACCACACACAATAATAGTGGGAGACCTCAGCACCCCACTCTCACCAATGGACAGATCATGGAAACAGAAACTGAACGAGGACACAGTAAAACTAGCAGAAGTTATGAACCAATTGGAAATGGGCAGAGAGATGGTAGAGAATTAAGGTCCAGAAGGAAGAGCAGGGTGCTCAGGTCAGCTGTACATGTCCCAGATACCTCAGTAGGCAGGGAAGAAGGGTCCAGAAAGAGAATCTTTATGGATCCTTACTAAACCCAATGCTAAAATATTTGAAGAAAAACATTATGTAAAAACATGTCATGCATGTGTATTTCACTGTTTGTGTGTGCCACCTTGTGTTGTATGCATTAGTGTGTGTGTATGTGTGTGTGTGTATGTGTGTGTGTATGTGTGTGTGTGTATGTGTGTGTGTATGTGTGTGTGTGTGTGTGTATGTGTGTGTGTGCGTGCATGTGTCTGCCTGTCTGTGTGTTATGCTACATTTTTGTGTGGTGCATTTTGTAGATGCACATGATTGTGTGTCTGTGTGCACATGTGCATGCTCCTGCACACACGAGTTCATGTAGTGCTATGTAGATATCAGAGCAGGACAGTGAATGTCTCCTTCAGTTGCTCTCTACCTTGACATAAGACAGGGTTTCTCATTGGATCTGAGGCTGGCACTTTGAGGCTATCAAAGGAAACAGTTCATCTCTGTGTTCCACCCTGATGCAGATGTTACAGAGACACAGAGTCCAGTAGTCCTGGTGGTGGTGGGAATTGGAACTCAAGCTTTCAGAGCTTACACTCTTAAGCATGTGTTATTCTATCTCCAAGGGCTTCAAGTAAAGTATGGCATTTTTGTTGTTATTGTTGTTGTTTAAAGTATTAAAAGACTTTGTAGTATACTCAAAAGATAACTTTGTACCTTCAAGTAGGGAAATAGGTGTTGTCTAAGGTACTGGTCTTGATGCTTTCCATCTTCCATGGCTTTTATTTGCTAGAGCATCCAGTAATTGGTGAACTATAAAATTAATGCAAATTTGTTATAGAGAAAAGCAAAATATTTATACAAGAAATGCAAAGTAATTTTGTACAATATAGCAAGAATTATTTTGTGGACAAACCAAAAAATATTTGATCAAATATTATTAATTTTCTTTACATAGCTATGCTACATATTGATATTCACTTGATATAATATTTTCTGCTTAATCTCAGTAGTATTTTCTTGAATAAAATCTCCTAAATATGTTTCTTTCATATCTGTATCATAATTTTTACTTTCTCCACTTTAATACTATTAAAAATGTGTTTACAAAAATGAACTCAATTACTCTAAGAATATTAATCTCTACTTAAATTCATTTTATGTCAATAGTTCAGAAAGCTATTAATTGTTCAGTGAGATGTTACAAACACACATATAAAGTGAATATACTTTATATTACATAGGGTACATATTACTCATGTCTACTCTGTGCAATTTCATAACGGGAAAAGTATCCCACAAAGCAGAAGGGAGTTAGCATTATTATTAGATGCTATTTATTTAATATAAAAGCTTTCAAATATAATCTACAAACAACTTAGTTTATTTCACATGTGGACTTATAATTAAAATAAGAAGAAAAGAATGTTAATGGAGCCAAGATTTTTAAATAGGCCATAGAAGAGTCTCTGTCTGCCTTGGGCAGGGGTCTTCCAATATTTATATACATTCTGTGGCAAACAACTTGACATTTTAGAGATGGTGTGTCGTGTATGCCTTAATAAAATCACCTGTCTTCAGTCCTGAAACTAATCTAAGCTACATATACTGTGGAGAGTATATTCAATTTCTACAGATGTTTCTATGAAAAATAGTCATGCAAGTCATCACAGCTTCCAAGAACTAAAATTGGCTTTCTTATCTTCACAGTCTATACACAAACATAAACACAGCAAGGTCCTATTAAATTATTGATAACCTGCTTAAGTCTCCACCAATTATTTGCAATGGCAGAGTAAACATCCATGTAGAAAGCTAAAGATGGCCAATTAAGTCTATATTGCTAGACTTAAAGATGTTTTCTTTATGTAAGTCTGAGTCAGAGAACATTTTATAATCTGTTTGTTTTTTCAACATATAAATAGCCATGAAATATATTAAAACAATATTAATGTACTTAGTCACATTTGTTACTGTACTTTATTTTGAATTTGCATAAGAAATCAATTTTAATATAAATATTTATATGCATTTGAGTAGAACTAAAGTCTCTATTACTTCATATATATATATATATATATATATATATATGTATTTATATATGTGTTATATACTCTCGACATAAAATGTTAGATACATTAATAGTGTCAGTTAAAACCTGAACTTCAGCAGAGACATTTTGACATGAAATCTGAGGAACATACTACAGGACAATAATTAAGGTTCTGTGAAATGAAAGAACTCTGAGTCCTGGAAGGATTATACAGCTTAGAGAAAACCTAGAGAATATATTTTGAAATAAAATGTAGCTAAGATACTGCTGAGAAAGTTTGTACTAGGTATCCAATATGAAATGACAGAAATAAACACACAGTACAGTTACAGCTAGTGTCCAACACCTTAAGAAAATTGTCCAACCACGTGACATATATATGAAGCAAGCTTACTGATGTGAAAAGGTTAGTCCTCTAAGGTAATTGTAGAAATTTCACATGTAAAGTTTCACTTTACAGGGAATCATGATACAGGATATCGTTCTCACAGAACACACTCATACCAAAGATCATGGCACTTAATTTCTAGAAGTCCTTGATTTGGACTTATCAAAAGAAGCTGTCAGGCAAATTCTTTCCAAACTAGTTGATTCCATGCTGTATTTGGATTTCTTATTTTTTTAAAATGTCCCTTGCCTTAAGATTACATTTAGTTTTTCTGGTTACTTCTGGAAAGATTTTCTACTTTAAACGTAGTTCATTATTAACAAGAGTTTCATCTCTAATTTCATATTCCCACAAAAGTAACATGTTTATATTTTCCAGAAATTAAAGGCATTCACATCATAGAGGGGTGGCTATTTTCCTACTTTAAAATTTTTTTATTCAATTTTTTTTTGCACGCATGATTTTATCCCTGTCCTGGTCCACATCCTGTACTTCCACCCTGCCCCGGTCTTCACAAGGATGTCCCACCTCCAACCCACTAGACCTCCCCACTCCAGGGGCCTCCAGTCTCTTGAGGGTGAGTGCATCTTCTCTGACTGCACTCAGACCCAGCCGTCCTCTGTCGTGTATGTGTTGGGTATCGTATCAATCACCCAATATCGGCTGTGTGCTGTCTGGTTGGTGATCCAGTGCCTAGAGACCCTGGGGTCCAGGTTAATTGAGACTGCTGGTCCTCCTATAGAGTCGCCCTCCTCCTCAGCTTCCTCCAGCTTTTCCTAACTCAACCACAGGGTCAGCAGCTTCTGTCCATTGGTTGGGTGTAAATATCTACATCTGACTCTTTTCTCTGCTTGTCGGGTTTATCAGGGCAGTCGTGATAGGCCCCTTTTTATGAGCACACCACAGCCTTAGTAATAGTGTCAGGCCTTGGGGCCTCTCCTTGACCTGGATCCCACTTTGGGTTTGTTTCTGTGCCTCCTTTTCTTCAGACTCTTCTCCATTTTTGTCCCTGCAGTTCTTTTAGACAGAAACAATTCTTGGTCAGAATTTTTGACTATTGGATGGCAACCCCCCCCCCCGCCCCCGTCACTTGATGCCCTGTCTTTCTGCTGGAGATGGAATCTACAAATTCTCTCTCCCTTCTATAGGGAATTTCATCTAGGGTCCTCCTTTTGAGTCCTTGGAATCTCTTACCTCTCAGGTCTCTGGTACGTTCTGGATGGTCCTCCCAACCTCCTACCTCCCGAGATTGCCTGTTTTCATTCTTTCTGCTGTCCCCCAGGGCTTCAGTATCCCCCCCGACCTAATATCTGATTATGTTCCTCCTTTTTCACCCAGGTCCCTTCCTTTCTTCCCTTTCCTGTGATTTCTTTTTTCTCCCTTGCTAATGGGATTGAGGCGTCCTGACTTGGGCCCTTCGGCTTGTTAACATTTTTGACTTCGGTGGACTGTGTCCTGGGCATTCTGTACTTTTTTTCTTTAGCTAATATTACTACATCTAAATAAGCAGTATTTGTGTTTCTAACAAAAAAAGGAAATTTATTTGAAATAACAGTATATGAAATATAGTAAAATTACAAAACACTTCTTGCATTTGTTTTGGGCCAATTCAGGGCAATGAAGTTCAAAAGTATTGGAGAGAAGTATGAGTTTCATACTAATGAAGACCACAAATTCTGACAATTATAGTGTTTACATTAGTTCAGAGAATTAACTATGAACGAAAATGAGTTATTTGTGATGCATTTTGGGGTCTGCTTGAGACTTAATAATGAATATGCAGAGACATCTATTTTAAGGCTGTTGGCCTGTTTGCTGGGGCGGTCTCTCAGATGGCCACATACCTTCACCTGACTCCTCTCCCATCTCATCTGTCCCTGTGCCTCTCACTGCCCTGTCCTTATCTATGCTCAGGTTCTTCTCGAAACTCCTACATCTGCTTGATTTATGTCCAGCTTCAGCTGCCACTCTTTACTAACCAACATGATATTAGGAGGTGACAGACATTTACATGTAGGAAGCAGGTAATGGGCTACACGTCAGCAGTGCAAATTATCCTGCCAGCCCTTGGCACTATTGGCACAACAATTAAAAACTGAAAATATTAGAGGCACACCTGCATAGCCATTTGATACAGTGTGTGTGTGTGTGTGTGTGTGTGTGTGTGTGTCTGTGTGTGTGTGTCTGTGTGTCTCTCTGTGTGTGTGTCTGTCTGTGTGTGTGGTTTTAGACAAAGAACTTTGGGATCATCAACATTACTAGCAGGAAACTTTTCTTTGTCCCTCTGCTTCTTACATGTTTATTTATTTGTTGGTTCAAAATATTTAACATAAATTTAATCTCTTAGATGTGGGGTTTCTTTGGGCATATTCCAAGAAGTTGTATTGCTGGGTCTTTATAACTTTTAGAGCCCTTTTCAGGAAGTCCTTTCTCATGCCCATTTCTTAAATATTTTCCCAGTGTTTCTCTTAAGCCAGCTGAGTTAACATTTAATGTTTAAAGTTAGGTGAAAGCCTAGATTTTGTCCTGAGTTCTGGGCCAGTCAGAGCTACACAGAGAAGCCCTGTCTCAAAAGCAAAACTAATGAAGGAAGACAGAGAGAAATAAGGAAAGGGAAGGTGTAGGAAAATATTAAAAGGGAAGAGAAATGAAGGGAGAGATAGACAAGGGAAGGGAGGGGAGGAGAGGGAAGAAGATGAAATAAAAGGGACGGAAAGGGTGGACAAGGGAGGAAAGGGAAGGCAGAGGAAGGGAAGAGATCAGAAAGCAGGAAGGGGAGAAGAGAGGAGTAGAAAAAAGGCTGAGCCAACCTGGGAGTTATACTAGCTCTGTCTCAAAACAAAAGAGTTTTTAACACATATGTTAGCTAAATAGTATAAGTAGACATATATACTAATACCTATTAGTCTTCCAGTACTAATTGTCATAAACACCAGAATAAGCTAAGTTCTCTAGAAACTTCTACCAAGATTTATGGAAGTAATGATGACAATTCTCTAGTGTCTTTCTAGCAAAGATAAGAAGTAGATTCTTCAAGTTCATTAATTGAAGCCAACACTATTCCAATACTCTAAGAACAGACATCCCAAGCCTGAGAGAAAACACAACCATACAGTTTCTAAGCACATATTGAAAACTATATCAATATATTAATATATCAAACCATAAATCAGATATAAAAGAATTCAATAAACTGAGATGTTTTATAAATCTGGTTCATTGAATATAATCTGTCATGCGATCATGCTAAAAAGACCAAAAAGAGCCTTATAAAACTGTCAACAAACTAATAAAAAGCTTAGTATTTTAAAATGTGAATGATACGGAAAATATTTTAGTAATGTTGCAAACAGTTGAGTTAATGTTTACATCTATAGATCTGTGACAGAAACATATGTTCATGCGATAGACACTAAGTAAATAGCGTGGACAGGAGTCACTCTATGATTACAGTGTACGATTTCTTCCTGAGTGTCGATGGCACAGGACCATTAGCTCTGAGTTCCCTCTTGTTGGATTAAGCTCTGTCCTGAGGGGCTCAGCCCTCCCACACTTCAATAAATAATCTCATTCTCCTTCCTTAGAGAGTAAAGATTAATCATTCAGAAATGTAATGAGCTGGAAAAACAAATACCAGTAGAAGAAAGGTGCCCGAGAACTTTAAATAAAATAAATTAGTTTCCATTTGAAAAGTAAATTAGTTGATTTATAAATCTCTTTTCTCCTTTTCCCTTTCATTTGTATTTCTTGGCTATTTTACTATCTTCATCAAAATGTCACAAGATGTGGCCCATTTAAGCAGTTCCTAAATTTCCTTAATTTACGGTGTTAGAGATCATCTTACCAACACCAAATTTTTTTTTTTACAAGACTCTTCAGTTGGTTGTATGACCAATGACCAGTGACTTTTCAACTTAAGCACAATTGTTTGAAAATGTAAAAGAGAAAAATAAACACTTATCACATCGTGTTAAATACAACTTTTAGTGATGTATGTGCATAGGTGCTTGCTTTCAATTCTTGCCTCTGTCCACATTGTGCCTTAGAAACTTGGTATTTCTCTTGCAGCATTATAGATTAGTTTAAAATTTAAAGCATTGTTTGGGGAAAGAACATTAAAAAGCCATTTCTAAATTAGTATAATGTCCTTTATGACTTTCTTCAAAGTTTGTATGAAGAAATATATTTTTAAATTAACGTAATATTTAGAAGCATTATACAACTAATTTATAATGTGCTTATAATTAACATAATAATAATAATAATTACATCTAACTCAAAACGTGGACTGTCAGATAATCAGCATACAAAAGTATTTCCCTCAAAAACAGACAAGCTAAATTCTATTCCCAACTTATGTTAGAATTCAAAAACTGACTCAAAATGATTGTGCTCTGACCACAACACATGCACCAAGGCATGCATGTAGCCATACCACACTAATGTGCATACATTTTACACACACACACACACACACACACACACACACACACACACAAAACACAGATGGGTTGAAGAGAGAGAGAGAGGGGGGATAGAGAAAATTAAAAATTTTAAACATTTGGCTCAAACACAAATGAAGACTCATTTGGAATTATGACAGAAAAAATCTTTAATGTGATTTTTATGGTTATATATTGATATCTTTAGTTTTTACATACCATTTTCCTCTCAAGTTAAGTATTACCTCCCCAATGGCTTATCTGAACTCTGAAATTGGATGTAACAGTTGAGGACAGTGTTCTCATAATGTGTCTAGTAACCTGTTGTTAAAATGCACTGTATCCCAAAGCTCACAGTTAGAGCACCAGCTTTGCCAGTCCACGGGAAACTTTAACTTCTCAAATTAGAGCCTGGAAACCTCTGAGAATTGACTTCTGAGTGCTTAAGCCACCATTGTGTTCCTTGTGAGAATTCTCTCTTCTGGGAATTTCTTTCTTATAAGCTGTGGGCAGCCATCTTTATTACCTAGAAGAGACTGGGATTTAAGTTCGAGAGTTCACAGAACTGCCCTGAGATTGCAGGTATAAATGTTTCAAAAAAAAAAAAAAGATAAAAACAATTAAATGTTTCCCTGTTGTTTTTCTTGTGGAGGGATGCCTCAGCCAACACTTTGAAAATAGGTAGTAGAAGAAAGGCACTACTCCGGGATTGGTGAACCGAGACACTCTAACAGTGCAGTATCAAGAACAAGAACCAAGACTGGCTATTTCCTCAACCTGATCCTGAAGGAGTCCAACAGTTGACTCACTTTCATACATGCTCTGTGAACGTCAGAAGGTATAGGGAGCAAGTTCCAGAAAGAATGTTCTATTTCTTTTAATATTGTGTAACAAAATCTGTGAGATTTTATACAAATTTCTTAATATTTTTATGTACCATTCTAACACACTACATATCCTAGACGACATTTGAATTCCTGGACTGAAGAGATGGCCTTGCTTCTTCAGCCTCTAAAACATTGGCTTGTGGATTGTCCAACACATATGGCTGTGCTATGTTAAATCAATTTTAATACTTTTAATTGGCCTTAGGATGTTATGTTTGGAGAATAAATGCATCTTTTCCCAAGAAGATAAAGAATCTGTACGCTGCAAGATTGCTGACATTTACAAAAACAATATTATTATCTTTCGTATTTAAATTTACTTCTATTGGAAAAAAACAGGTGAGACTTGTATATATGTGCATTGTGTTATATGAATTAACTATGTCTCACTCATGAGTTTTTGGTGACAAATAATATAAAATATTACTTGGAGATCTAGGATACACTATTATCTCCATATGTATCTTTGAAACTATGTATAAATCACTTAAATATCAAGCAGTTAGTCAGGCCTGCAGTGCTAACATTCAGGTTAATGCAGTTTCTTTTATGCTTCCTTAGAATATCCACCTCTATTCCCCAAGGATATATGTAAACAACCATATAACTCGCTTTAAAATTTCAAAGGTCATTTGGATTACCTGACTCCTCCTTGAAAACTGATATTTCTTTACACTTTTCACATTTTACATATAAAATTTATAATTTATATTTTATACGATAAAATTTTTAATTTTATAGTCCTCTGTGTGTATTCATGCCTCTCTGTGTGTATCTGTGTGTATCCATGTCATTGTGTGTATCTGTGTGTGTCCATGTCATTGTGTGTATGGCTGTGTGTGTCTATGTATGTGTCCACATATGTGTATGTGTGTGTGTTTATGTGTGTGTATGCATAATAGAAGAAAGACAGTGAGTGTCATATTGAGGTACAAGTAATCTGAGGGAGAAGGTAGGATGCAGGAAGACTCTGGTTGCAGGGAGTAGAAGGATATTAATACAGAAGCAGAAAAGAAGATTGTAAAATCATAGTAAGGGTAACTGAAAAAGTCATATGAATTCATATTATTAATTATCTACCTAATGGTATGTAAATGTGGCATGTATGTATAAACCAAATACACATACAATTTCATAAAATGTTCTCGTCTTGTCTCCAAAGCCAGAAACCACCTTATTAGAACTCCCAACACTAAACATACAATGCCCTCTTTTAAGATTAGGAACAGGATTCTCCAAGATTCTAAAAACATTCCAAGATATGAGTCTTGCCCTTGGTTTTCCCATTAAGAAAAGATAAATATTGCTGAAGACAATCTCCATTTGAGACACAAGGTGCAGCATGCATGCTCTGGGTTGTAACTGATCTGAATGCATCTTTCCCGAAGACTAGTTTTCATGATACCAGAATGTGTCATGTAAGCTTCAAAAATGTGGAAGCAACCAAGAGTTCTAACCAGTTATGATGCCTATTAAGACAAAGACTAGCAATCAGGATAACAGTAAGGGTGAAGCAATATTACACCCGCCTTCTTGGTAACCACCCACTCTCTATTTTAACTCAAGACCCACTTGACCAAAGAAAATTCAGGCCTGGTTCAGTTATCTGGAGGTCAAGCCACTACTACCATTTTACTAAACCAACATCATCCCTAGATATATTTTAAATATTGATTCTTATGCCCACAGATAAGTGTAGTCCTCACTTTGTCAAGGAAACATCTCTTTGCTACAAGGGGAGACTGTTATAGGAAAACAACCAATCTAAGTGCAGAGATGTGGAGTCCAGTTGAAAGTCATATATGTGCAAAATAACTCCTGCATTTAAGGACTGGGATTATTATGGAATAAATACAATAAAGTTTGTGGTTACCAGGGAAACAGGGAGTTTGTTGTGAGTCTCAGTTACTTTTCTATTGCTATACTAAGAGACCATGAGTAAGGCAACTTATAGAAGAGTTTGTTGGCCTTACAGGTTCAGAGATTGAGTCTATGACAAACATGGTGGGAATCATGGCAGCAGGCTTGTCCACATGCTGCTGGATTAGTATCTGATCGGTTACATATTGAGAACACAACCATAAAGTCAAGAGATACAGCTAATTGGGAATGGTATGTGTTTCTTAAACCCCAGTCTCTACCTCCAGTGATACACTACACTGGTCTTCCAAGAAGGCCTACCTTCTAATCCTTTCCAAAGAGTTCCAACAACTACAGACTAAATAGTATATATTTGAACCTTTGGGAGCCGTTTTTATTCAAACCACCACACAGTGAGACTGTGTTCCTAGAAGTGTCAGAAACTATACCCAAGGAGTCTCACCAACATGGCTTCCAAAACGTGTCCTGCAAAAGGATGACAAGAAGCATGCTAATATGTAAGGAGGAGTGGAGAAAAGCACATGAAGCCTAAATTTAAACAAGGAATGGCAGGCAAATTAGGAATGCTGAGAGTAGGGGGAATTGAATTCCCCAGGACAGAACACACTGATTATCTGCAATAAAATGGTCACCTGTAAATCCAAGTATATGCAAGTAATACACAGAGTGGACAGATTTTGTGTGTGTGTGTGTGTGTGTGTGTGTGTGTGTGTGTGTGTGAGCGACTATAGATTGAAAGAAGCGATAGAGTACATGACAAGAGTTGAAAATGGAATACATGAGAAGGGGTTGGAAGAAAAAAGTAGATGCTATAATCCCCCCAAAGGTTTTATATAAAAAGATCGCATTAAAGATGCAAGAAATCTTACAAATAACAAAATGATATAGTCTGACTATGGCAAAGAGCTCATAAATTTAGGACATTTAGAAAATAGGAGAATAAAACATTACATAGCAATGCACCACTCTACTTTGAGTTGGCGGATGAGTCAGCAGACATTTGTGATGGTGTTTTCACATATACTTGCTATTGGTGCCTGTTCCTCTGAGGTCCATGTCATCTCTCTGATTCTCACCCTCAGTATCCTTCCACTGCAGTATCCCCTCCACTTTCCTGTCGCCTGTGATTACAATCTCTCCTGTCACTCACTTCTTCAAAGCCTCTGTTTGTTCTGTACCTTATGGCCTTCTTCCCTGTTCGCTGACATCGAACTACACTTAGTCTCCCATAAATAAATACACAGATGTGATTAGTATAGCATAGTATAGCATAGTATAGTACAGTATAGAACAGTATAGTATAGAATATTATAGTATAGTATAGTACAGTACAGTATAGTATAGAATAGTATAGTATAGTATGGTATAGTACAATATAGTATAATACAGTATAGTATAGTACAGTACAGTACAGCATAGTATAGTATACTACAGTATAGCATCATATAGTATAGTACAGTACAGTATAGTATAGTATAGTAGAGTGTAGTATAGCACAGTATAGTATAGTATACTGCAGTACAGTGTGGTATAGTACAGTATAAAACAGTATTGTACAGAACAATATAGTATAGTACAGTATAGATCTGTATAGTATAGTACAGTATAGTATAATACAGTACAGTATAGTACAGTATAGTACAGTGTAGTATAGTACAGTATAGAACAGTATTGTACAGTATAGTATAGTACAGTATAACATAGTACAGTACATTATAGTACAGTATAGCACAGTACAGTATAGTATACCACAGTACAGTGTGGTGTAGTACAATATAGAACAGTATTGTACAGTAGAGTACAGTATAGTATAGGACAGTACAGTATAGTATAGGACAGTATAGTATAGAACAGTACAGTATAGAACAGTACAGTATAGAAGAGTATAGTTAAGTACAGTACAGTATAGTACAGTGTAGTACAGCACAGTATAGAACAGTATGGTATAATACAGTACAGTATAGTACAGTATAGTATGGTGCATTATAGTATAGTACAGTACAGTGCAGTATAGTATAGAATAGTATAGTATAGTACATTACAGTATAGTACAGTGTAGTATAGTACAGAATAGTACAATATAATATAGTACAGCATAGTATAGTACAGTGAAAAACAGTATAGTATGGTATAGTACAGTACATCATAGTACAGTACAGTACAGTATAGCACCACATAGTATAGTACAGTATAGTTTAATACAGTATACTATAGTACAGTATGGTATAGTACAGCATAGTATAGAACAGTATAATATAGTACAGTATAGTGCATTACAGTACAGTACCGTATAGTATAGTATGGAATAGTACAGTGCAGTATAGTATAGTACAGTACAGTATAATATAGTACAGTATAGTATGGTATAGTATACTATAGAATAGTACAGTACAGTATAGTATAGAATAGTATAGCACAGCTAGTATCCACACATACAAGAGAACATTCTGTATTCAGCCTTCTTCACTTGCTCACTTAACACAGTATTTGACAGTCTACCTTTTTCTATGGATTTTATAAGTCATGTCTCTTCGGAGATGATGAACATCCCACTGTGCATATGAAATGTATGCTTCTTTCCCATTCTTTTCTTTCTTTTTATAGTATATTTTGTTTATTTACATTTTAAATGTCATTCCCTTTCCTGGTTTCCTGTCTGCAAACCTCCTTTCCCATGCCCCCTTGCTTCTATGAGGGTGCTCCCCCAACTACCCACCCACTCCATCCTTGCCTCCCCACTCATTGATGCTGGATAAGGTCATCCTCTGCTACATATGAAGCTGGAGCCATGGGTCCCTCCATGTGTGCTCTATGGTTGGTGTTTTAGTCCCTGGGAGCTCTAGCGGGGTCTGGTTGGTTGATATTGTTGTTCTTCCTGGGGGTTGTAAACCCCTTCAGCTCCTTCAGTCCTTCCCATAACTCCTCCTTCACTGTGCTCACTCCCTGTGCTCAATCTGATGGCTGGCTGTAAGCATCCACCTCTGTATTGGTCAGGCTCTGGCAGAGCCTCTCAGGAAGCAGCTATACCAGGCTCCTGTCAGCAAGCACTTTTTGGCATCAGCAATCGTGTCTGGGTTTGGTTCTGCATTTGGGATGGGTCCCCAGGTGGGGCAGTCTATGGATGGTCTTTCCTTCAGTCTCTTCTTCACTCTTTGTCCTGTATTTTCTTTAGATGGGAGCAATTCTGGGTTAAAATTTTGATGGACATCTATGCTATATCAGTTCCTTCACTACTGTAAAAGGAGCAGTAGCAAACCTGGATATTCATTTTATGAAATAGATATTAGATGTTTCTGCTCCCAAGCATGTGTGACGTTCATACTCTCCTCAACTTCACTATGGAAAAATTTATTCAAGTAAAAACAGGAAAACCCTAAATGTTCAATATTTGTTTGTTGCAGTAAAGGCATATTTTAGATAAGCAATACAATAGTATTATATAAAGGGAATAATATTTTATCCCATTGCATCTATATTAAATTAAAATACAAATGTAGTTTACTATCTTATCTTAACATCTTTATTCTCATTGAAATATAATACAGTGTTTGACCCACAACCTCACTCTTTTTTCTCTTCGATGTATCTAATTTTTTTGTTACCTACATGTGTTTATAGAAATTCTCCCATTGCCATGATCCTTTGGCTTGTGGCAAGATTAATGATATGTTCTTGTTCTGCTTCATCTTGAAATTATTTTGTAGTAATTATGTATTTCTGGGTATGTATAAGTAAAGCAAATGATTGTCTCGTACTTATTAATATTAAAAACTTTCAATTTGAACTTATTTTTTCTCTTTCCTGAAACCTTGGGATTTAGCAGATGATATCTTAAGGTAATTCACAGAGTTACTTTTAAAAAGTTTTAGATTTGGCAACAAAGATGTATGTATTGTGCATAATGTAATGTTATGATTATATAAGACATGTTTAAATAGTTATTATATGCATTTTCTTACATAGTTAATCAATTTTGTAGCCAAAATACAGTGGGAGAGTTGAGGTGTTTATGTTGGGGGGTGGGTTTGGGGTGTGTGTGTGTATTTGTGTGTGTGTTTGTGTGTGTGTGTATGTGTGTGTGTGTGTGTGTGTGCGCACACGCATGTGAAAGACTAACATTTATAATACTGTGTAGCCTGGAACTCACTATATAGTCCAGGCTGGCCAGGAACATCAAACTCTCAAGTGTAGAGATTAAGGATTTGAACTGTCATACCTGGCTCCTCATTTTGGAAATCATTATTAATCTAAATTTAAAATTTAACAGACTGTTCTGAATTGTTCTCACCATTCCTGAGTTGAAAAGCAGCAAACTGTTTTATATCTGTTTGTTTGTTTCTTTCTTTTTCTCTCTCTTTTCATTTTTTATAAAATCATGTTACATAAGATGAATTTTCATGTAAACCTGTGAAGGTAATTTTAATATTCTTCATTTCTACTCCTTGCCTTTGCTCCTTGTTCGTCCACTAGACTGTCCCATCTACCTCATTGCTGTCTTTGTCATGATAATACCCATATGAAATGTACGAACCACACATGAGAGAAACATGCAGTGATTATTCTAAGACTGACTTAATTTGTTTAATATAATTTGTTTATTATCTACCTTTGCACCAATTTTTCTGAACATTACATAACTATTATTAAAAAGTTTCTTTTGTCTGCTTGCATGTTTGTTGTAAATTAGCTGTGTGTCTGGTACATTTATAAATGAGAAGACTGAATCGGACTTCCTGGAAGGAGAATTAAAGATGATAGTGACCACCGTGTTGGTGACAGGAACTTAACCTGTGCCCACTGCAGGGGCATCAAGTGATCTTAAATAGTCATGTAGTCTGGCTTTATATGTGAAAACATTACTGCTGTGTGTAACTGCCAGGTCTCCCTTATATAATCTTGTCCTCATGGAGACCATGGTGTATCTAAGGCTGAAAGTACTGTAATCACATTCTTAAAAGCCCACAAATAAATACATGTCCTCTTTGACCCAAAGATTACTTTTAAATGGACTTTTTAACTGTTTATAGGGAAATCTCCTTAGGTCATTGTTGTATGACATCAATATATCTATATCTGTATCTATATTTATATCTATATCTATATCTATATCTGTATCTGTATCTGTATCTGTATCTGTATCTATATCTATATCTATACCTATATCTATCTATCTATATCATCTATATCTATATCTATATCATCTATATCTATATCATCATATATCTATCTATATCTATATCTAATCTATATCTATATCTACATCTACATCTACATCTACATATCTATATCTATATCTATATCTATCTGTATCTGTATCTGTATCTGTATCTGTATCTATATCTATATAGATATCTATCTATATCTATGTCTATGTCAATGTCTATATCTATATCTATATCTATATCTACATCTACATCTACATCTACATCTACATCTATCTATGTCTATGTCTATGTCTATATCTATATCTATATCTATATCTATATCTATCATCTATATCTATATCTATATCTATATCTTTATATCTATATCTATATCTATATCTATATCTATATCTATATCTATATCTATATCATCTATCTACATCTATATCTAGAGAGAGAGAGACAGAGACAGAAAAAGGGAGACAGAGAGAGATATATCATATATAATATATTATTTATTTATTTATTTTGTTTGATTTTTTGTTTGTTTGCATTTGTTTGACAGGGTTTATCCCTGTAGCTTTGACTGCCCAGGAACTCACTTTATAGACGATCTAGTCTGGAACTCAGATCTGTTTGCCTCCTGAATGCTGGCATTAAAGGCATGAGACACCACTGCCCACCTGATGTGATTACATCTTTTCCTGAGAATAAAACCCATAGGATTCAAGTGCCTGAGATGCCCCCTTTTCCTTTAGGGACCAATCTCCAGTATAACCTTGTTAATAAATAGTCAATGTGTTTGTACAAAAATGACTATTTTGCACAGAGCTTATGGTAGTGGTTGGGTGTAACTGAAATACATTATTAAGTTACTCATTTTACATAAAAGATTGTATTTAGCTGCTTCTTGGGGCTATAATGAAAGTTATGTTTTAAGTTATTTAATTATACTGTGTTTGCTCACATAATTTCAGAAAACTATTTATTGTAGGTAGTGCTATAGGTAGGTAGTATTAGTTTATCAGGAAGATACATATTAAATGATGATCAATCTCATGAATTAGTCTTTAGCAATATAAACTGACATGGCCATGACTCACTGCCTCTGTGTACATTTGACATAAATTCTATTTTATATTGTTTGTCATGGATAGGGACAGGAAAAATTAATTTAAGAATTTGCCTAAGTTGTCACATTCTTTTTATTTGAAGGGGAAACAAAATAATCCCAGGAGGTAGAGGGAGGGGGGATTTTGGAGGAAGGGGGGCAAAGCTGGACAGGATCAGGTGTGGGAGGACACCGGAGTGACATACAGAGGGTCAGGGAAGTGAACAGTGATGTGAAGCAATGGGGGATGGGACCTGGGGTAGCCACAAGCAAGTTCCAGATGTCAGGAAAGCAAGAGGCTCCCGGGACCCGACTGGGATGACAGTTGCTGAAATATCCATTAAAGAGGAGGGAGAACTTGTAGATACCATATCCAGAGGTTAGGCAAGACCCCCAGTTGATGAATAGAGCCACCTACTCATTTCCAAGATTTTAAACCAGAATGATTCTGTCTAAAGGAAATACTGGATTGAAGGAAAAGTCACCAGAGACTGCCCCACCTGGTGATCCTATATACAGCCACCAAACCCAGACCCTACTGCTGATACTAAGAAGTGCATGCTGATAGGAGCCTAATATAGCTGTCTCCTGAGAGGCTCTGCCAGAGCCTGACAAATACAGAGGTGAATGCTTGCAGCCAACCATCAGACTGAGCATGGGGACCCCAGTGGAGTTAGGGGAAGGACTGAAGGCGCTGAAGGGGTTTACAACCCCATAGGAAGAATAGCAATATCAATTAATCTGACTCCCCAGAGCTCCCAGGGACAGAAACACCAACCTAAGTCTACACATGGAGGGACCCATGGCTCCAACTGCATATGTAGCAGACGTTGGCTTTCTCAGGCAAGAGTGGGAGGGGAGGCTCTTGGTCCTGTGAAGGCTTGATGCCTAAGAGAAGGGGAATGCCAGGGCAGGAAGGTGGGAGTGGGTGGGTGGGTGGGGGAATACCCTCTTAGAAGCAAGGGGATGGGATGGGGGGTTCTGGAGGAGAAACTAGGAAATGGGGGAAATGTAAATGAAGAAATTATCCAATAAAGTAAAATTTCTTTGAAAGTTTTTTTTTTTTAAAAAAAAGAAAGAAAAGAAAAGAAAAAACTGCCTCTGTGACTGTAATGTTTCCAGAAACACTAGCCAAATCTACATGCACTTCACATGGGTTCATGAAATAGCATCACGTTGTATTGTCTTCTTCACTGATGCAGTTTAAGATCAATCTTAAGTTCAGTTTCCTCTTTTTGTCTCTTCTCAGCCTCTGCTCTTGTATTGCTTTTTATCAATGTTTCCTTGTACTCACTTGAAAATAAAATATTTTCCTCCTTTCATTAGAGACTGTGTATATTTACGCACAAATATATACCCCAAGGCAGTCTGAAGCAGTTAGTGTAATCATTTGCTTGTTGAAAGTTGCTACATTGCTCCACATTCTTCACCCACGGCTGTGCCTATTGTAGTCATTAGCATTATTGCTTGTTTTTTAAGAATTTTCTCTTTAAGAGTTGTGGTATTGCCATTATTAATGTGTTATCGTGTGTGTGTGTGTGTGTGTGTGTGTGTGTGTGTGTGTGTTTTAACCAAACCTTGTTTAAGTTTCTCAGTACTATTTACTTCTTCTACATCATTTCCCCAAATTTCAAACCTTACATATGCAGCTACATTATTTATTCTCTAAGTTGCATTTCTGTGACAGTTTTTAATGAGAATGTACTGTACCTATGGCAAACTGTCACCTACTGCTCTGAAAGGGACTAAGCAAATTACTTTCTTAAAAGCACAGTTTACCTGCTGGAGTCATTAGCATAATAAATAAATACCCTTTTTATCCTTTGTTCTTTTTGTTGTTGTTGTTTGTTTGGCTGAATTTTGTGTTTGTTTTGGTTTTCCTGACAGACATTGATTTCTTCCCTCTTGACTAGATTTAAAGACCCATTTCCTTTTGCATTCCGTTTTCGGCAGAAGATACTAAAATTTGGTTTTCATTTTGTGTATCTGACGGGTCTTATTTTTACAGACTCTTCCACTTTATTTTAAATCTGTAATCAAGGTGGCATGGTGTAAGTGACAGGTGACAGTAAGAAGGAAGATATCAAAGAGAAACTCTGTGCACATAACGTGAAATTCAGAGAGGACATTCATCTAAATCTTTCATGCTGATATGCTAGGACTGTCTTAGAGTTGAGATCAAGGTATACTATTGGGTTTTTTGTGGTTTTCCACTATCTGAATCCCTGAAATCCATTAACATTCTAAAGAAGTATAAGATAATATTCTAATTTAGTAAGTATATCAACATTTGTTCTCATAGTAATTTTTCCATGTTAATCAGTCTCAAGCTAGCTAAAATAAGAAACCACCAAAATAATAAATATCCTATCATACAAGTTGATTATATAAAGAAAACATTAATCTACTCCAAGAAGAGTTAAGATAACACAAATGTGTTAAAAATTCTTATCTTTATTTTCAAGACATATTACTAAGATGAACTAAATATTTAAATGTTCATTCATGTGTGTGTGTGTGTGTGTGTGTGTGTGTGTGTGTGTGAGCGCACAGTGTTGCCTGCATGTATACCTGTGCAGCTCTTGTGTGTTTGGTTTTCAGGGATGCTAGAAACAGGCATGTAATCCTCTGGAATGGAAGAGACAGGGATTGGGACCCACTATGTGTGTGCAGTGAATAGAATCTGGGAAGAATATCAAGTGATTCCAACCACTGTGGTCCAAAAGGAACACAATTTTAACAACATGTCTGATAAAACATGTGTCTCACATGCCACTGAACATTTACATTTGTAGTTAGGGTCTTCCAAATTAAGATATTCAATCATTTTGTTTTCAAGGATGTTGTGGTATTTCACTTACATTACGGTAAGGAAATTATAGTTTCTCTCAAGCCCGAGTTTCTTTAGGAATGATTTTGGCTCAATGATAAATAATAGACCATGATGTAAGTGCAGCAGAGGCATAATTTGTAAAATGGCAAATCATTTTTGTCAGGTTGTTCAACAGGCAAAAGTGAAAAAATGCTTTAGCATGCACACATGCTCATGCATAGACACACACACATGCATCTTACAAGTGCAACTTAAAAACATGTGAAACTAAAAACTCAGAGACCCTTCCAAATAAGCTTTGCATCAGATAGCTTGGATCTGATCCCTGTGCCCTCCATAATTCAACCACCACCACTCTTCCTGCATTCCCAGGGGCCTGCTGATGCCTGGAACCTAGAAAGGTCTTGGCAGATGTTTTGCAGTGTCTAATAGACAACAGATGCCATGACACACCACTATACCCAGCAAAACTCTCAATTACCATAGATGAAAAAACAAGATATTCCACAACAAAATCAAATTTAAACAATATCTAGCCATAAATCATGCCAAGGAAAACTCCAACCCAAGGAGTTTTAACTGCACTGAAAAAAAAAAAAAAAAAAAAAAAAAAAAAAAAAAACACAGGAAATAAATAACTTCACATCAGCCAAACCAAAAGAAGGGATGACCTACATTACAATAACAGTAATTAACAATCATTGGTATTAACTATAAAATACAACATCACCACGCTATACTCCACAGACCCAAAGAAATTAAGTAAATATAGGTCCCAAGAGAGAAATTGGGGCCCCAAGGCTTAAATCTCACTCAGAAATAAAACAAACATCTGAGGAGGATGAAGAGAGGAGGAAAGTGGGTGGGAGAGGGAGCCAGGAGGGGAACAGAGTGGAGGTCAGGTGAGGAGAGGGAGGAGGGCAAGGAGAGAGAACAGAAATCAATGTGTGTGTGGGGGGGGGGAAGTTCACAATCAGGGAGACTCCTGGGAGTCTTTTGGGGTGACCCTAGTAGAGACCTCTAGCAGTAGGGAATATGGAGCCTAAAGATGGCCCCCCCCCTGCAGCCAGGTGGGACTTCCACTTGAGGAAGGGTGACACTAATTCACCCACAAACCTTTTAGCCCAAAACTTATCCCACCTAAAAGATATATATGGATAAATTTGGAGAAAAAATTGTGGGAATGGCCAACCAGTGATTGGCCCGAGAGAGAGAGAGAGAGAGAGAGAGAGAGAGAGAGAGAGAGAGAGAGAGAGAGAGAGAGAGAGTTAATGACACATAATTGTTATCTGAGAGGCTTCATCCAGCAGTGGATGCAGAGACCCACAGACAAACATTAGGTGGGGCTCCAGAAGTCTTGTAGAAGAATGGAGAGAAGGAAAGAGGGAGCTGAAATGGTTGAGGACAGTACAAGTACTTCGAAGTAAACTAGCCTGGCCCATGGGAGCTCCCAGAGACTGAATCCTGAACCAAAGTGTATGAATGGACTTTATTTAGGCCCCTTACTGATTTATAACAGCTTTTTCTTCATGTGGTTACTCTAAGAGCTGCAGCAGGGAGAGTCTCTGACTCTGTGGTGGGCCTTTGGATTCCTTTCCCATAGCTGGACTGCATTGGCCTCAGTAGAAGAGGACTGTATTAATTTTTAAAAATACACAAGCAAATATGAACATAACAAGCTTCATTAACTTAGATTATCTGGTACTTTGTAGATCAAGAACTAACAGTGTTCCAGAATGAAATAGTTCACTAAGGACAAACATCTCAGAATGAAATAGTTCTCTAATTGCTATGTGTCAAATATTCTTATTGTAGTGAAAATAATTTTTTGCCTAGATATGTACAAAGGTCTAAAAACCTGAATTATCCATGCAGTGTAGTTTCCTCTGAGGCTTAGAGGAAGAGACACATGGTCTGACATGACTCTTGCATATAGCATGTATTGTTAAAATTTCTCTTCCATTCTGATATGGATGCTGGGAAGGAAATTTATGAAACTACTGTAGAATGAGTAATTTTATTCATAGGAAAATGCAGAAAGAATAAAGGTAGACTTGAGTTATTACAAAATACATCTCAGTTACAGGAAATATAAGTTAAAAGTGTGGCATGCTGAATAATTCAAAACCTACAGTTAATGGAGTAATCTGAATGCAGAGGATTGGTTACATATAACTAAATCAAATTATGCAACTGTATATGTGAACATCCCAGAAACATATATATCTTTGACTCTACATCATCTATAATGTGTCTTTTTATGATTAATTTCAATGGGATATTGATTGCTAAAGAATATAAAAGATTTGAATGTAAAGACTTTAGAACTTTAGATTCCTTCAGTACATTTCAAATAAGGTGTGTTTTCACCGACTGACAGATAAGCTGGGTCACATGACTTGGAGGACTGACACTAGTGGAATATGACTGGTAGAAACCTTAAAACTGTGTGCATGTGCCATTGTACAAAGTCCATTCCCTCCTTTTCCCATAGCAACAGACCCATGTTCACTGCCATTTCTCCTGAAATTTCATGGCTGTTTTTTATTTGTGATCATTCAATGAATACACACACCTATGCGCAACCTTCTTAGACCATATAGTATAGGCTACTTTATGTTTTCAGACTTTTGATGAACACTCGGAAGACATAAGGCATGTTCCCGGGAACTTGAAACAATGCTTCATTTTATGTCTTTGGAATTTCCATCCTCATATTTCGCATGTTCTCGAGTCCCGCCACGATTCTTTGTCCTATTAGATTCACTCCGCAGCCTCTTGTTCCCATTGCAACCTCTCTTTTTCCTTGTCTCCATTTTGATTCTGAACCTCTCAAAGTCTGATACTTACGAAGTGGGTTGGAGTAAGAATAGTTTTCTATCTCTGTTCCCTTGCTTCTCTCAAGATCATGTCCTGGAAAGAATAAGAGACTCTCTTTTCCATGCATTATTCCATCTAAATAGATATATCAATAACATTCTACCCTCTAAAGGTCTTCTCAGTAAAAGAACAGCAGCCACCCTCATATTTAAAAAAATCAGTATTTCAATATTAATTTAAAATGGATGATTATTATTAGTGCATTTCAGAAAGTTTGGTGGCTTAGTGATTTTTATCCAAGGCTAGACCTATTAATCATTTTAAAGTGAAGAGCACAAATTTTAGGGATACTGGTAGTAGAGAACAAAAGCACTTATGCACAGATGAACAGCGGAGATGCCAGAGAAGTTGAAGGGAAGAGATGTTTACCCTGCGCTAGTGCAGTGCTAGATACAGTGCACCACCCGCTGAGCCTTTGCTTTTAGATGATCCAGACTTTGCCCATCCTTCCACAATTAGGCTTCACGTATCCCCAGACCTCTTCTCCTAAATCCTGAGCGTGACTTCTGGCTGGAAAACTTTTCCTTTTGAGAATTGTCACTTGTTCTTCACAACAGTCTAAGTGACAGACCCGTAACTGACACACCCATCAGTTACCCTAGGGCCAGCCAAATCCTGCCTCCAGCAGTCATTCTATTGACCTCGCCTTACTCTCTAGAATGCTATCTTTTTTTTTTTTTTTTGACTATTTTTTTTATTAATCATTCATTTGCATCTCAAATGATATACCACTTCCCGGTTACATCTTCACAACCTCCCCCGATCCTACATCTGTCCTCTTCCCCCTTTGCCTCTTTGAGGGTGGTCCCCAGACCCACTCACCCTATCCCTCCTCACTATTGCAAAATCCCCCTATGCTGGGGTATGGAGCCTCCACAGGACCTCCCCTCCCATTGATGCCAGACAAGGTGATCTTCTGCTACATATGGATCCGGAGCCTTGGATCCCTCTCTGTACACTCCTTGGTTGGTGGTCTAGATCCTGGGATCACTGGGTGATCTGCCCCACCTATATTGTTCTTCTTTTGAGGTTGCGATCTCCCTCCAATCCGGATTGTATCTAAGTCACAACAGCTCATCTTACAGTTGAAGCCATATGTACTTCATAAAGCACTTCAATGTAAAGCTGTCTTAAACATTTCTGTACATGTGGAGCTGAGTTTATTGTTATATGGATTTTTCCAAAACTGTGTTATGCTTAACAATGGAAAAATATACATGATACAGATGTGCTAACGTCAGATTCCGGCAAGTCTTGACCCAGCAGCAATTAATCAGGCTCAGCTGAATTTCTTTCTTTCTTCACCTAAATCATTTATTTTGCCAGATGTAAAGCCTACAGGGAAGACCCACAACTTGTCAACTATATTCTGTTTAGGAAACAGAAAGGAAGGAGTTGAGAATCTCAGGAATGTGTGCAGGGAGCCTTTTGTCCACAAGACTCACATTTCTTCAAACTCTGATTCTTCAACATCAAACACACTGGTTGAAACATCTGAATTTCCTGATACTATACACAATTATAAAGAAAAAATGCAAATAAGATTAGGATCAAAAGCAACCTCATCAATAATAATTTTTAATTTATTTTAACTTCTTTTTTTCATAAAAATTGTACAGTCAGTACTGTTTCTACATACCTCTTTTCTGCTGTAGTTTTCTTAATAACAACATTCTCTGTGAACATTTCTTATTATTAATGGATCATAGCAACACATAACCTAAAACCCGTGGTTCTTTCACTCTTGTCCCAAGTTCCAATCCAATTTATGGTCTGTTGGTCATATTTCCTTAGGTATCTCTTGATTGTTATAATCTCTGTCTCTTACTGTTCGTGATTACACTGGTGTCATCCTGGGTCAAATGTTTACTTCTTCTCCCTGGTGGAACTTGTCTGATGCTTTTTCATTATTGGACTGGGGCTATGGGTTTTGGAGAAGATTTCAGAGGTAAAGCTCCATTTCCATCAGATGTCAAGGGTACATGTAACACAGAGATGATTTGTGACCTTTGATGCTGACCCAGGCAGATGGACGAGGTGGTGGGTGACCAATCTCTTAGTCCTGACACTATTTCCCTGCACACAATTTAAAAAAATGTCACTATTGCAGAGGATTCTCTGTAAGTCCTTTGCCCCATCATCCCTAGTCTATACGATAGCATTTAAAGTCTCTTCTACTTACAGAACAAACAATTGTTTATATATTTTCTGGGACCTGCTGTGAATGTGTTGGGTGACCTTAATATCACTCGTGAGTGTGAAGGTCAGAGAACAATTTTCAGGGGAAGGCCCTCTCATTCTAATGCATGCGCCTGAGTACCACTGCCCAAGGATTTGCCTCAGATTCTCATCCAATGGATTTTGCTTTTGAGAAATCTATTTGTAAAATAAATACAGGGTACAGACTTTTGTTGATGTTTAAACACAAAGATGAAACACAGGTACAAACACAAACAAATAAATTGGGGGGAGAGAAAGGCAGCTGGGAGAGGGTAACAGGGGGGGAGAAAAAGGCAGTGGGGAGAGAGTAAGGTAGTGGGGAGAGGGTAAGGGGGAGAGAGAGAAAGGCAGCTGGGAGAGGGTAAGGGGGGAGAGAAAGACAGCAGGGAGAGGGCAAGGGGGGAGAGTAAGGCAGTGGGGAGATGGTAAGGGGGAGGGAGAGAAAGGCAGCAGGGAGAGGGTAAGGGGGTAGAGAAAGGCAGTGGGGAGAAGGTAAGGGGGGGAGAAAGGCAGTGGGGAGAGGGCAAGGGGGAAGAGAATGGCAGTGGGGAGAGGGCAAAGGGGGGAGAGAAAGGCAGTGGGAAGAGGGTAAGGGGGGAGAGTAAGGCAGTGGGGAGAGGGCAAGGGGGGAGGGAAAGGCAGTGGGGAGAGGGCAAGGTGGGAGAGAAAGGCAGTGGGGAGAGGGTAAGGAGGGAGAGTAAGGCAGTGGGGAGAGGGCAAGGGGGAAGAGAAAGACAGTGGGGAGAGTGTAAGAGGGAGAGAAAGGCAGTGGGAAGAGGGCAAGGGGGAAGAGAAAGACAGTGGAGAGAGGGTAAGGGGGGAGAGAAAGGCAGTGGGGAGAGGGTAAGGGGTAGGGAGAGAAGGGCAGAGGGGAGAGGGTAAGGGGGAAGAGAAAGGCAGTGGGGAGAGGGTAAGATGGGGAGAGAAAGGCAGTGGGTAGAGGATTTTTGTAAAGGAAATGATTATTGTATGCAAAAATCAGAAAGAAAAAGTTGACAATTATGCCCCAAAGCCTTATACAGATGTCAAGGAATAAGTGTCATTTTGAACAAAAGTATATGAAACTCACTCAAGTTCCATTCATGTGACATATAAGATGATCTGTTCCTTAGCATCAGACAGTGCTTGCAGAGGTGGCATGGAAAAGTGACTCCCACTTATGAGATTGTAAGTTTATCCCACATTGCCTCTGAGCTTCACACTCAAAGTCTGGAGATTCTAAGACTCTTCGAGCTTATCATAGAGAATGAAAGGCTATCAGAGGTTGTTCTCTACTTCTGTTTAGGTCATTTTATAATTGACTCCTGTAGAGTACATTAGAGTGACTGCTAATTAAATTTAATGGCTAGTTTCATCTCTTATTATAGGTTATAAAAATGTAACACTGGAGTAAATATTTCACTTTCTTTTCTCATCTCTAATAAGTCATTCTTATGACAGACTTATTTAATACAAGTTTAGCACACAGCTATCTAGATAGTTAAGAACAGATAATGTGGTATTGGCACATATTAACAAATGGGCAAAGAAAAGGACTTGCTTTCTATATATTTCTAGGCATTGGTTATTATTTATGAAAAGTTGAAGTCTTTCTGAATATCCAGTGTGGTGATTTGAATAGGAATTGTCCCCATAGACCTATGTGTTTGAATGCTGGGTCCGTACAGACTGGCACTATTAAAAGGTCTTGTTGAGATGGGTGTGGCCTTGCTGGAGTGGGTGTGGCCTTGCTGGAGGAAGTGTGTCACTTGGGACAGGCTTTGAGGTCTTGGATGCTCAAGACCTGGCTCACGAGTTCACTGTCCTTTCTGCTCCTGAAGGATCTCAGTCTCTTTTTCCAGCACCATATCTTTCTGAACGCTGCCATGACTAAAATGGACTGAACCTCTGAAACTGTAAACCAGCAACATTCAACTTGTTTTTTCCAGAGTTGCTGTGGTCATGTTGTCTCTATACAGAAGAGACACTAAGTATGTGTTGAGAGAAATACTCGTAAAAATGCCCATTGAACATAGCTACTTCGGTGAAAGGGATTTGCTTCCCTTGAGGGTAGTATAAACAACAACCAAACAAACGGAACGAAAAACAGCAACAACAAAGACAGTCTATTTTGTGTGTATATAAGGTACAGCTTCCCTTGAAAATGAAGTAAATCAATGAACTCATTTGTAGAGCTTTTACTTATTATTTTCCCTCACTCTTCATCCTACACTTGACCTATGCCTCTGCATGGATTTTAGTTTTGCATAATGTTTTCTCCATAAATTGTAACCCAACTTTGGAAGGAAACAGACTGGAAAAATCTCTTAAACAGCCAGTTAAGACTCAGCTGATGACAGCAGCCAAGTTCAAACTGTGCTCATAAATACAGCTGGGAAGAGGAAAGATGTAGTCTGCCTGCTTCCAGATTCTATTTTCTCCGGCGACTTTCTTTTCTCCGGCCACAGTGTAACTGTCCAGTGACGGGAGATCATGCTAAGCCATCTTCCCTCTGGACTGCTGCCTGATTCTAGAGTCACACATAAAGGCATTTACATCTTCAAAAACACGCTTTGCTGTAATTTCGTCTTTCAAAAATCCTCAAGCTGAGTATGTATCACTAGGCTATTCAGGCACCATTAGCAAGTCCTTAAAATTTCTAGTAGCAACAAATTCAAATAATTTTCCTTCTTCTCCCTTTAAATCATTGTGTCCAGAGAAGCACAATATTTTGGCATTCTAGTGCCCTATGTAGGAACTGGTGTTTGGCGTCAGGCGGATCTGTTCTCAGTCCACGCATGGTCATATTCTCTGTTATTTAACCTTTTAGGACCCCAGTTCCTTTGCCTGTTAAATGGCCCCATTAGGAGATTTAGAAGGTCTAAATGCTATAATTTGTGCAAAGTACAGGGGAATACCAGAGACCTTCTTTACAAACTCTCCATGGGAAGTCAGCCCTGCACAGGAATTGAGTGAGAAATGGTAGCTCTGGTTCTTGTCATCAGCATCATTATTATTCAAAACACCCCGCAGAGCCACTTACAACAGAAGAAGCCTAAAATTCCTCAGGAAGTGTGTTTCTCAAGTTTTGCTTCAGCGTCCATGATTGCCTTAGCTATCAGGAAAGAGGGAGGGTTCTCTTTCCATCTCTGTGAGGATTCTGAAACGTAGAATCGGACACAGTAAATTGGTAGGAAACTTTGTTTTGATCTCTAGCTGGATTCAGGGTGATTGCAGAGCATTTGAATCCAGCCCAGCAGATAAAAACCGTGACATAAGAACACATAAAGAAAAGGAGAGGCCAGGGAGAGCAGAGTCTCTCACGTGTGTCACCCCAGAAATCCTCTATGGATATGTGCGCCATTAAACGACACCAGGTAAGTCCTTCCTTCTACATGTATGCTTTATGCTTAACGGTGACCTAAGGGGTGCACCAGAAGCCAGATCCATCAATACACAGATATTATAAAAATACTGTTAGTTTTTAGTAATGAGGTGCTAACATGTTAAAAACACGTTTATAGAGGGCAGGGAAAAAATAAGTGTGTTTTCAAATGTTATCTGCTAAAGTAGGTGGGACCACAGGAATCCTGATTAAGGCGTTGTGAGCTGATTGCTAGAACTTGGAAAGTCAGGGCTCCTGTGTCTATATCATGCCCACTTGTTGGATTTCATCAACACACCTAAAAGAAATTTAGGACTCAGCTCCTAAGAAATACATAACATACAATTTGGAACAGCAATGAATTATTAAGGCACATAAACCTTTTGAACAAGAAGAAACTGAGCCCAGGAGGAAGGATGTGAAAGAGAAAGAAAAGTAAATATGATTAATAAATAATACATAACTATGTAATATAATAAATAACTTTGCAAACTGCAGTAGTGCAAAAACAGCTGCAACAGAATTCCTAAATACATGCATGAGCAAGGTAGGTTTTCTATCAGTCTGTTGGACAAGAAGAGCTAGTCACATGAGCAAAAGCAGAAAAGAGAAGGCAGTAACAAGCATGCGAAGGCTAAGCATCTTAAAGACCAGGAGCAGTAAATCAGGTAATCTTCAGCATAATGAGAAGGAAGGTCATGTTGCTTTGAGGGGAATTATTTCAGATGCTGAGGGTGGACTAAGTTGGATACCAGAGAGGCTGGAGACAGGGCTCTGTGCTGAAGGCTGTTTTAGAAGGAAGGGCCCATGGAGAATGCCTGGGAATAATGAACGCTGCTCCGCAGAGCCCCAAAGGGCAGAGTGACAGAGAGCCGTGGACCAACGGACAGCAGCAAAGCCAGAATATTAACTCAGGCATGGCTCAGGCCCACTCAGTTACTGGGATATGAAAGTTTCTGGTAAGAGTGCCTCAGCCTTAAGCCCTATTCTGTCCAGCCGCAAATCTATCAGACTCAAAACTAGGGCATGTTATTGTTCTATATGCTACTATCTTTCTAAACAGGCAAGCTTTTGTAAGTGTATATTTTTTAGCAAAAGTACATAAACAGACAAAAAGAATGAGTTTCCAAAAAATTATAATATAGTGGTGATATGTTCACCTAAATTCAACTCAATATGACAATAATTATACTAAATATTAAACTGGTCATTTTTCCCTTCTTGGTAAACAGAACAGTGCTTTGCATATGAAATCTTTTTCGAAATCTAGGAGAGCTCAGAAGATGACTTAGGGTTTGCAAATGTCTGCTGGTTTTTCAGAAAACTAGAGATCCCCAGGAACCACAAGAGTAGTTTACCTCCTACTACTCTAACCTCTGATGCCCTCTTCTGGCATCTGAACACACATGCATGAGCATGTGTATGCACACACAAACACATATACACAAACTCTCCCATACACACACATACACGTACACATAATCACATAAATACACATACACACTCACATAAACACAAACACATACTCACACAAAGACAAACACATAATCACATATATACACATCACACTCACACACACATACACATACACAAACATACACACACAAACTCACACATGCAAACACACACAAATGCACAATCACAAATACATACATCACAAACATACACAAAAAAAGCAAGTATAACAGAATTAGAAGCATACCAGCCAAAACCAAAACCAAACAAAAAAACGATATTGTGGGCATAAATTAAAGTTAAAAAGTATAATTACTGAAGCATTTCAGTTTTGAAAAGCAACAATTATTTGGTTTTTGTATTTGTCCTCTAAAGTATTTGTCGCTTTTTCTCTTCCAATGGGCCTACTGTGTTCCAAAGGAAAGAAGAAGCTTATAGGTTTGGGCAAGCTTTCATCTTCATTTGAATATCCTTTATGTTAAAGCAACAAACAAAAGCATGGCCAAGCCTTCCTGCTCTTTGGAGATTTTTCTGAAATGAAAACAAGGACGACTCTCCAAATTATATCCCTTTCTGTATGCTAATTAATACATTATGCTGTTCTCTTTGACAATGTTTTAATAAAATCTTCACGTTTGATTACATTTTAAATTTTGTTAGTAGTTTTTTTTTCAGCAAACACAAAAAGGCTCACTGGCTAATTTCTTCTATTGTGTAACTCTGCGTGAGTTCCATGAAATAACAGTTAGCTCAAGGGCTCTAACTTGTGTTCAGCTAGGTATTATCCCCAGATTAAATTGCACATTTTAAACCCAGCTAGTTACAGCAGAAAGCCACCTTATGCTAAGACTCCAGTTCCAAGAGAAGACGTGGGAAACACATTTCACAGGCCTTTCTAAATGCCTTCCTTAGGAGCTGCTGCTTTTGAAGGGGACTTCAGTTTCAACCAGCAGCTTTTTTTCTACTCCTTTTCTCACTGAAGGTTTTGTATTTTCTCTGCTTGTTTCTGTAACTTTAAGCATGGCATTGCCTCCTAGATTATCTTGCTGTTCTTTGTTTTATCATTTATTTGTTTACTTTTCAAATGACATCCACTTTCCGGTTACCCCTCCACAAAACTCCCATCCCATCCTCTGCCTTCCCCTTCCTCTTTGCCCCTATGAGGGTGCTCTTCCACCCACCCACCTACTTTTGCTGCCCCAAGCACTTCTTGGCATCAGTGACAATGCTGAGGTTTGGTGTCTGCAGATGGAATGGATTCTAAGGTAGGGTGGCCTTTGGATGGCTGCTTCTTCAGCGTCTGTCCCATTTTTTGTCCCTGTCTTTCCATTGGAAAGGAACATTTCAGGGTTACATTTTAGAGATGTGTGGGTCGCCCTATCCCTAAACTGGTAACCATTTCTATCTATTGGAGGTGGTCTCTGCAGCCATCAAATGCCAGGCTCCCAACAAAAATATCTTTCTATTCTTTATCTTTCTGCATATTGGTCATCATGTCTTTTCCATTCCTTACCCTGCCTTGTCCTCAAATTTTAATTCTGATCCCGTGAACAGTTAGTCATACAAAGAGACCCTAGAAGTAATTTTCTGGTATGAGACTTTACGTGTTTTTGAGATACATTATTAAATTACCGCTTTGCAGATTATAGCATTTGCAAATGTTAGCCATTAGTAATATCTGACACCATGTTATCATTTTATTCTCTTAAATTATGATTTTCTAACTGGAGTTTCATAAATATTTTGGTCCAGTCTTTATTTCTTAGAACCTCTCAGAATGTTTTCCTATGCTGAAGACATAAATCCAAATAGGCCATGAAGAAGGTAACAAGTAGCAGCTGCTGTTTTAACAATGTGCCATGTCCTATTATGATGAGTGAAAAAGGTTGAGATAGAAGCCATGCAAAGAGACAGATGTCTCTCCTCTACATATACAGACAATTGTCAAATAGCAATAGCACTATGCAGACTCTATTATGTGTGAGTGATTATTTGTGTGACTATATATTTATATCTGCATGTGTTTCTCTCTTCTCTTTATATATTACACATATGCACACACACATGCACACACACATGTATACAAATGTTCTGTGGGTCTGAATACAACTGTGTCCATATGTGTCTTTCTTCATTATTCTAATGGTCAGGTGGATCTGGCCCTTTAGCATGTGTGTATGACTTATATGCTTTGTTTTGTTTAAATAATAGTTTAAATTTGTATCCTGCTTGATAACTAAATCTCAAGCTAAATGTGGTCAAAGAGCAAGCAGAGCCACAGACACGGTTTGTGGGAGAGACAAGAGGTTAAGGTGCCCTGAGAGACACAATGGCAGAGATGTGCATGTGCGGAGAAGGACAGGCTGACAGCCAGACAGGACACGAGCAGTGAACCCCAGCAGGAACCTGCTTCCCTTACTCAAAGGTCCGGATTGGCTTTATATGCTTGTGATAAGGAGGAAAAGGCAGGTCAGCAATAGACCACAAGAACAAAACTGAAGGTAAAACAAAGAAGGGGACAGAGACTCAACAGGGCATCGTTTAAATCGCTGAAGTTGATTTTCAGATCATACCTGTAATTTTCCCCGAAGTCAAAATTAAAATTTCACTAAAAGCATAGGTCATGGAAGAAAATAGTCACAGGTATTAAACTTATATAAAAGCATAAAAGCACACATACCTTCTATAGTATGTACCTATGTATGCTACAGTATGTACATATATATGTATTTATATGGATATGTATGCACATGTGTGTATGTTATGATTGATATAACTCTTCCAAAAGAACAGAGCAGCCCAAGAGATGGACACATGTATTTTCTCAAGCAATGGCATAGCATATCACATAGCAAAACTTCTTTAAAACAACCACTAAACACTTCTTTGTTCCCAAGCCTAGCCTCGGCTTTCTCTTACAATGTTCTCCCGTGTCTCCCTTCCCTGTGTTCTCAATCAGTCATACAAGTTTTTCTGTAATGGGCTTCACATCTTCTTGAGCGTTCTGTGTTTCATATCTATTGCTCCTTATGTGGCTTTCGCTCTACTTTGTTTTGAACCTTTCTCAAACACAGAACGACATGACACATCTGCTTGGACTCTGTTTATCTTCTCGCTGTGCTTTCTAGGGAATTAAAAAATCCTATTTGGAAATGATACTCTAGTGTGCTACTGCTATGTGTTCAGATACTCTGACCTTTGTTCTTAGAACAGTAACTATTTTGTTGTACATTGAGTTACTCAGTATTTTTGATAGTATCTAGCATGGTAACTGGATTGTTTTCTTTTAACTTTTTATTCATGGATCTTTGTACATGCATATCTTTGTGAATGTGTGATACATACATGCAGGTATTAGCAGAGGCTGGAAGGAAACATTATATCTGTTAAAGTTACTGGTGGTTATGTAATTCCAAGATCTAGGCACTAGGTATCCAACTGGGTCTTCTGGAAGAGCAAGTGCTCTTGACCACTGAGCCATTCCTCCCTGCCTAACTATTTCGTTTAATGTAGTGTCAACTGGAGGTGCTATTCAAGCACTCTGGTCTTCATGGAATCTTGAATGCCTTTGGCTACATATACAAGTTTCTTGAGCAAATTAACCAAGTAAGTTATTATCTGAGAATGATTTCTAGCCAATATGACCCTCTATGTTGCCTGATTCAAACTATATCATATATATAATAACATCTAATTGTAAGTGAAATATTTGATCTTTCATGTAAATACTTTGAAATTTGAGGCATATTGAATTATGAATTCATTAGAATTCATAATTCGATAATTAAAGTACTTGATAGTTACCTGCACTTCCTTATTAACTTAGCAGTAACAAGTTCTAACTTGTTGTACAAACTGGTGCTTAAAGAAGTAACTTTGGCATGCTATGCAGTCCTGATAGAAATGTGAGACTATCAGCTCTGTCTAGGTCAAACTGAGTTGAAGTCTGCACTTTCATAACATTTGCAAGCTCATAAGACAAGTTTAAGAAGCACATAGCATTGTTTATATCTAGTGGGGTGAATTTTACCCTCTGTCCCACTCTGTCTCAGTGCCACCACAAAATGACATAGACTGGATTCTACAAACAAGTTATCGACTTCCTTGCTGACCTAACACCCTCAAGTTGCTGGAAGCCCACTGTCCTTGGATCGAAGGTGGCCACTGTCGCATTAGCTCTTTGCAGGACCTTTCTTCAGCATTTAAATGCTTCTGAGTTTCTTCTTTTTCCTCTGATGATACAAATCACATTGTGATATGTGTGTGTGTGTGTGTGTGTGTGTGTGTGTGTGTGTGTGTGTGTGTGTGTGTATAACCTGGTTCAGCTTTTAATGGCCTAACTAACACCTGTTCTCTTCTAATAGACATATTATATTCATGTTTTAGGCCTTGTCTTTCCTGATCCCATCCAGGCTGTGTTCTGATTTTCTCCAAAAAAAAAATTCATCTTGCATAACTTCATTCTATATTATCTCATATAAAACCCTGCTGCTGCATCATTAGATACTTAGCCATTGCATGTCAAATGGTGGATAGACCAGGAAGATATTCAAGCATGATTATCGAGACATGATGTCATAAGACAGACAATTAATTTTGTAACTGACCTCACCGCTTCCTTCAAAGAGTTTGTAGAGAGTGATCCAGTCGAATGGAAGAGCTCCCATCTTAGCAGCACAAAGCCTTCACAATATGTTGCTTCCAAGTCCAGCCTCTGGCCTGGGTTATTTCTTCTACCTGTCCTCTATTGGGGCTATGGCGTTCATCTTTTTGTTCTGTTCATTTTGTACTCTTTCTAATGGTCTCACCCTTTTACCACTAAACTGATGTATGGCTACACCAAAGTACAACCTTGTGAACCTTAATTTCTATTGAGGTGACTTTTAAGAATATGGTTGGAGGCGAGACAGTTAGTTGTACCACCAAATCCCAGCCCACCATAATGGGCAACCCCTGAACGATGGAAACCTGATGCATGTTAAACAACCTGTGGGCAATTTATCAGATTGTAGGGTTTCCTATCCAGGTGGTTCAGGTTGTTTCTGCCTCTTCCTGGAAGCTCATCCTGCCTTTGTTTCTTCTAGGTAGCTCTTAGGCCTCTGCTTCTTCCTGGAAGCTAAGATTCTCTGAAAATGTTTGCTGCCATGGCTTGTTTGAGAGTGACTCTCACCCATCCTTACTGTTTATAAACTTGAGAAATGCTTTCATGAGGTCCAGCTGTAAGGCATTTTCTAGTTAATGATCAATGGAGGAGGGTCCAGCTCACATTGGGTGCTATCATCCCTGGGCTGGTGGTCCTGGGTTTCATAAAAATGGTTAGAGTGAGCCATATGAAAATAGCCAGTAAATGGCATTTCTCCATGACTTCTGTGTCATCTCCTGCCTCCAGGTTCCTTTCCTGTTTGAGTTCCTGTCCTGAAACTCTTCAGTGATGAGCAGCAGTGTAGAAGTGTAAACTAAACAAACCCTCCCCTTTCTTTCTTTCTTTCTTTCTTTCTTTCTTTCTTTCTTTCTTTCTTTCTTTCTCTCTCTCTCTCTCTCTTTCTTTCTTTCTTCCTTCCTTCCTTTTTTTCTTTCTTTCTTTCTTCCTTCCTTCCTCCCTCCCTCCCTCCCTCCCTCCCTCTCCCTCCCTCCCTCCCTCCCTCCCTCTCTCCCTCCCTGCCTCCCTCCCTCCTCTCTCTCTCTCTCTCTCTCTCTCTCTCTCTCTCTCTCTCTCTCTCTCTCTCTCTCTCTCTCTCTTCTTTCCTTCTGTCTTTCATCATGGTGTTTCCTCTCAGCAGCTAAGACAATACTCTGAAGAAGAGAGTAGCCTATTGAATCTGGACAGTGTCAGGAACTTCACGAACCTATTTTGAGTTGTATACTTCCTATCTTACAGAGCCTCCTGTAAAATGGGGTGTTTCAGGCTCAGAGGAAACTGCTACAGTTTACAACAACTGTACATGTTATAAATCATGTGTGCATATAACATCAGTTTCTTCCAATTCCTCCTTCAGCTGTCTCTGCCTCATCTTGACCTTCTTGGGTCATGTAATAACACTGCATATGTAATCATACTGTTTCCGTGGCCAGAACCTATAGCTAGTTGTGACTACCTATGGCTGCTTCCAGCTCTACCTCTTCCATCACTCTGATGCTCTCTCATCAACTTCTAAGTAAACGTTTCTCAAATGTCTTATTTTCACCTAATTTCCCATAATTCTCCCCTGCAGGCTTCCTATTGAAGTCTGTACATAAAGTAGAGAGGAAGTGATCCCTTTGAAAACTCCAGCACAGGGGTATCTGTCTTGGAGACAGTGTTCTATAATATCCACTATCTGGTGAAAAGGCCTTGGACAATTCCTTCCCTGGAGGATTAATGATAATTTATTCTGTAAGATTAAAGCAATGAGGTATCATAATTTGACTACATGCATCTACATTTTGAACTTTGGGGAATTGTAGCAATGCCACTGTTCTCAGCTTATTCACCATAGCTAATAATCTTGGAAGCGATCCTGGGTCAGTCACAACTAATCTAATGTCATAACAGAGAAATAAGACACTGCCTTGTTGGCCAAAAGGCAGCAAAGTAGCTATGTTATGATTTCAGCGAAGAAGATCTGTGCGATAGTAATAATTGGGGTTCTAGAAAGAAACAAGAATTTAAATGACCAAAACCACATAGACCTAACTTAATTTAATTCAAGGGGTGTGGTTTTTTTTTTTTTTTTTTTTTTTTTTTTTTTGATCTGACTATACTGTAGTCAAAGCACATGGTTGGGTTCAGAAAAAAAAAAAAAAAAGAAAAAAGAAAGAAACTGCCTGCTTACAGCTGGCTATTTTGTATTAAGGACAAGAGGAGAGCTGTATGGGAGATCCTTAGGAGCACAATGGGGAAATACAGTATGGGGTCTGTGATATCTTCATGCAATTGATTGGGTCAGGACTAACTGCTTTGCTTCTTCTACAACCTCTGGGATCTAGGGTCAAGTAAGTCACTACATCTGGCTTCTGGAAACTTTGAGCTCAATTTCAGGGTCTTTGCTTTGGGGAATTTTTTTAAAAAAGAGGTTGCTCCTAGGAGAAGAAGAGTTCCCATCCAACTATGAAGCATTCACTTTACCCACAGCTGGCATGTATTTGGGAAAGTTCTTATTCTGAGTGTGCAGACCACTAATGTTCCACATAGCCAAGGAGTATCTAGAACCCTGATTCTGGCAGTGACATAATAAATGTGTATTACTTCCCCATTTCTAAAATATTTCAACATGTCCACAGATAAATCAGAACAGAATAGAAGGTCTACATAAAGTGGGCTTTGCCCCTCCAGCCTTCTCTCGACCTACTTATATCTTGATACATGGAGTCTGTCAATTTTTTAAACTTCTCTGAGTCAAGCCTCTTTCTTCATGTTCTATACCCTTCTCTCCTTGGTTGTTTCGATGATACCCTTCAAGTAACAAACTCAGTCATCTTTCCTGTGAATTGTTCAGTATTTTTCTCCTGAATTCCCAGCCTGTGAGCCTTCCCCTCCCAGCCTGTGCCTGAGAGCCTCCCTAGACTAAAGCTATCAGGACTTGAATGTAGAGAACCTGCCCTACTCAGAACTTCACAGCCTCCTGTCCTCTTTGGTCTTTTACTTTGGTAAACACCAAAGCCTTCCAGATAGCTTCACGGCGCTGACAGAGTCATCCCAGCTCTTACATTTCAAATCTCACTTCTGCTTTTCCTACAGCTTGCCAGGTTCTGACCAGCATCATTTAACTCCTCTCTTAACTCTCCAGTTTGCTTTACCAGAGAGCACAGCTGTCACTGTGGTCTGCAGTGCTCTCCCTAGACTCCATGATGCCTAGACACACCTCACTCCTGTCCTGTCATTCTAATGAAAGCTTGTCCAGTTCATCTTTCTTCAAACTTGCTACTGTAAATTTAAAGACCTTCCCTTTCACCTAAGCCCAGTCATCTGGTTCCTTTACAGATACCATGTTTGTGTATCCCATGGGTATGTGGTTCTCTGATGAAGAAGGTACAAAATCCCATTAGCAAAATGTTCTCATAGCTCTTCTCCATTGTCCTTCCAGTGCCCACGGCAGGGGGTTATTCATTATTACAGAGAATCAATTATTATTTTTGAGCTACAATCTATTTTGTCCTTTTCTTTCTTCAATCCCCCAAATCCTAAACCTTATTTACCTAATTAAGTCTTATCCTTATGAACTTACAGTGGGCAATGTATCTCATCAAACTGTTTGTAGCCCAATCACACTGTAAATATATTTAACTATCACTGTTGTGAATGCAACTATTGGTCTCAATTGCTGAATGTAAAACACCCAAGAAAATCTCATTAGCTATGATTGTTTCCTCTTTGACTAATAAATGCCAGCCTTAAAATATGTGTATAGGTATTTAGCAAAAGTAATAGACAACGGAATACATAAGCAAACAGGGGAATCTGTTCTGCCCTGTCTTATATTCATACTGTGTTTGAAAATCCAGCATCAGATTCCTTGATCATGATTGCTATCTGAAAAAAATGTACATATTCCAGCCTGTTTTAAGGTTGTCATTCTCCCTGGAACCAGGGTTCCAAGTGTCTCTGGTCCAGGTGGAAACAGCACAGAGTTACAGCTCTCAGAAGGGAAGCCTGTGCAGTACAAATAGCCAGGGTCCCAGGCATCACCTGCTACCATGGCAATACCTATGTAAGTGACAAGGATGGCTAAGTGGCAGGTGGTAGCAGTGACAGTGGCAGGGTTGCAGGGGTATGGGAGCCCAGCCTGCCAGATGGGTCCAATGTCCAGCGATGAATTCTTCAAGAGTGAAAAGTCTTCCCCAAACAGCAAAGCTCAGATGATTCTCAATGAGATTACTTGTGTACTTTATTCCATGTGGATAAGGACCTTAGAGACACTGGGGAGTAGGATGGAATTCTGGGGTAGAGCTTCCCATTGGCTCACCGTGAGATGCTACTTATGCTCTTTGCATATGGAAGGACTTCAGGGGTTTCCCTTACATGACTGATGGTCATGGTCCTCTCAGTGGTTCCAGAGCAGGTAGAGATGACTCCCCTCCTACTCTTCTCAGTCCTGAGCTTCACAGGGTTTGTGCTCACTCAACCTTAGCAGTTTTTCTGTCTGGTAGCACTGTTCTCTTAGCCCACAATCACTAAATAAGGCTACAGTAGGAGACTACTAACTGCTTTTGAGTGTAACAATGACATTTGTGAGTAAAAAAAAAAAGTAGTTCTATGGGGAGAGGCTCAATTAAAAGCAAAACATGTGCCAGGGCCATGATTGCAGCTCACAGCGGGTTGGGAGATACACAGGAAGCCCAGTAATGCCTGATTTCCATGTTGTCGATGACGAACTGAAATCTAAGTGTTTGTTGGGAGCACTTGCATGTGAAAATTAGAAGCAAATGTTCAAATTTTGCCTTTGAAACTAGAAAATTATGCTTCAAGCTTAAACATAAGGTTTTTTTTCCAGAGAAAGCCGAAGGAAATATATATGCAAACTTAATTTATATTCACATATTGTCTATGAAATTATTGATAAAATATGAAACTATGAGTGGTTTTAATATAATTTATCTTTCAAAACTATTTGCTTTGGGGGCCAACAAGATGGTTCAGTGGGTAAAACTCTTTTCTGGTCAAGCCTGGTGAGCTGAGTTTAATTCTCAGAAAGATCTTCATTCTCTGAAGGATCTCAGAAGTTTGACTCTTGAGGGAGTGAACTGACATCCAAAAATATTTATGTGACCATACACATGTGCCAAGGCATGTACCCCCAGTAATCTCATGTGCTTACACAAGAATACACACACTCACACAGAGAAAGAGACATCCACATACATGTACATGCACAAACACACATACACACAGGGTGATAACACATATGCACACAGATGTACATATATACATATGAACACACCTGCCTATGAACACACATGCATACATATGCACACACTCACACACATATACGCATAGTAATTCATGAAGTTTTTAAAAAATATATATTCATTCTCCTGTATTTTTAAAAAATATTTTCCATGAGTAAATTATTGGCTTTTGCACACAAAGATCTGTACCAGCCAATAATGCATGTAAAGGGAGAACTTTGGCCGGGCATCCCCATTTCCATCCCTCGTTGGTAAAGTAGCAAAGCATGGAGATGCTGGACAAAGCTCAACTCCTCCATTACTGATCTCGGCCATAAATCTCCACATTAAAATCCATCTTACAACAGAACAGAGACCCTTCATGCTACTTAAGTTTCATATGGTAGGTATGTTCTTATGCCTTCCACATTATATCAGCATTATGGTGACTTACATATATCATTTAGCTGTTAGCTAGTTCATGACACATTTACATAACTGGATATTTCTATCTACACTGCCTTTCAGACTCTTTATTCCAGTACTATGCATGTATAATATGAGAAAAAGGGCATCAGTAGATGTGTGATTAGAGCAGTGTATAAGCTTATGTATAATATTGCTAATATTACAAGTTTCTGAGCACAGACTATTTAGAGGCTCTTATGCTGACTCTATTCTTTAAGCTTTATGAATTTGATCCTGATACATTACAGAGTCTAGAATAGCACATTTCAGCATCCTTTAGCAGCTTTATATTTACTTGGTGCTGGGGTATTTTTACTTTACAGCTCTATTTTTTTTTTGAACAGATATATTTATTTCTATTCTGTAAGTTTTATAAATGGTTCCCGAATTGTCACTTGGAGACACCCATCCCACATGATGACATGTAAGGAGGGAGAAGGCATGAGGGAAAATATTGTGTTAAGAGAAGGCTGAGGTAATCACATCCACATCGTCTTTTAAAATCTCCAATCTTCATCTAAACCTTCAACATCTTTGTAATACTTTTGTTCACATTGTCATGAGGTTCCATACATACAGAAATCATAAGTGAGCCTGAGAAAGTATGATTTCTCCTCACAACCCAATGGAAGACCTCTGGGGAAGACGGACAAGAAATACTGTGGACATGGGGAACAAAATGCAATTCATGGTGCTGGGAAGTGGGTAATTTAATTGTACTTTAATTTTGCCTTAAATCAACCTGTTCTCTCATTGATAATAGTCTGAGCTTACTAAGTGAATGAGTTGTTGTTTAGTAGATGCTACGCAGTAAAGTTGAACTCAGTCATCAGTCCCTCAGATACTGAGGAACGGTCAGTATGCAGATTCTGAGAACCAGGGTTACCCAGAGCTGCAGAAATCACACATCAAGCTGGGTGCATGCCTCTCAATACTCACAACAGCAATTTTCCATTGAAAAGTGAGTTACATGAAAACCTTGCTGGAGAAAAAAACCACACAGCAAAGGAAGGACAGCCAACGCTGCTTTTTTACAATAGGAAGGGCTTCACTGAAAACCTTTGAAGGAACTGATCTACATTTTGACTCTGAATTATCTTGAGGCCCCTAGGTCAAAGGAGCGTTCTCCATTAATACTAGATATTTTATAGGCCTCATTACTAATGTTTAAAATTATGACATTGCCTTATTACCTGAAATCCTGATTTATAAATGACAGCAGTGTAAAAGTGTCACTAATTCATGATTTCAGAGAGTAGAGCTCATAGAAATCTTCAGTGATATGCTTTATGAAAGGGGAAAACCGCAATCCCTTTAATTAATAACCTGCCCTAGAAAACCTTCTTTATGGAATAACACAGAAAATACTTGAAGATATCCAATAATAGCCTGACATCCCCCTTTATTTCAAAAGGACTCATTTGCTATTAATAATGGTAAGCAGGATTTGGGGACATTTTACGAGTACATCATTCTTTGAACATGTCAGTTGGCTTTATGTTCTAGAGAGGAGGGTGATGGGGTGAAGCGAGCTTGCAGGCAGATAGAACGTTACAGAAGGTGAAGAATCCGTGATGCTTCATCAGATAAAACCATTCCATTTTGTCATTGAGTCATAGCAGAGTCATCTCTCTCTGAGGAATTATTGCTAATTTATCATTTGCTATCTCAGGGCTGGTGAAACTATTTTGCATATAAATGTTACTGGCAGCTTGTGTCATCATCTTGCCGTTCAAAGGAAATGGGGGTGCAAATATTTATCATATTTTCACCTAAACTCTATAGGATGGTTGTGTGTGTGTGTTTCAACTCGGTCTATAGTATTAGAAATACTATATTTGGATTTTCTGTTATTTGATGCTATTATTACTGATGACTATTAGAACCACAGAGAAGACATATTTTCCCTCTCTGAACTCTCACACTAACTTGTTGCTTAAATTTTCCCTGTGGGCAAAATTACCTTAAAGGTAGGATGTAGGACTCTTTGTCAAGCCTGGTGATTTGAGTTTAATCTCCAGCCTCTATTTGTTGGTAGAAGATATCAATTCCTTCAGGTTGTCTTCTGATTTCCTTGCATAAATTGTAGTGTATGGGCACAAAGACACACAGACATAGACACATACACACACACACACACACACACACACACACACACACACACACACACACACAGTGCTAATTATTAGAAAATAGATTCTACCCTTTGAACACAATAATGTTAAAAATTCAGTATATCAAATGTTTACAAACAAAATTACAGATATTGGATCTTTGGGTAATGTATTCTCAATACCTTGATTGCCAAAGACACTGAATAAATGAATAAACATAAAGTGTCAATAAATGATTTCTCCATGTTTTTACTGGCTTTAACACTATAAAGGGATTTATTATATTTGCTCACAAATAAATCTACCTTATGAAATTTTTATTTATTTAAAATAAAACAATAAAAACTGAATGTAATAGTGGTGCAAGCCTACAATTCTAGGTCTTATGAGACAGACTTCAAAGGCTCAAAAATTCAAGGCCATCACTGTCTGCAAAGCAAATTCAAAGACATCCTGGAATCTATGAGACCTTTTCAAAATAAGTATAAATACATAAGCACATACATGCAGTGAGGATCCAAGTGACAAGATCAAAACAGCAGCAGCAGCAAAACAAAACAAAATAAACTAAAAATAGAACTCTGAAAACATCCCAGGCAGGAGGTACCCATGGAGTGTGGGTACTGCATTCTTGGTGAATGGAAGTTTTCATGTACCAGAAACACTGAATTTCCTTCCATGATTCATGGGTTTGCTTTATGCTTTACTTTGAGGCAGGAGCCATTAATAACTCCACTACCAAGCTGTCTCTGCTCTGACAAAATGGGCAGAATAAGGAAGACTAAAACTTTATCATGACTTGATTTTTCTGGTGCCCATTCGTCATTCACAGCCCATTACTGCCATCAATAGAACAGAAGACATTCCACCCCCAGGTCTATTAGTAGCCATTGGCAGTCACTAGAACAGAAGACAGTCATTACCTAGGAATTTTCAATGAACCTAGAAACTTTGTATTATCTAAGAACATAAAAAATGAAGTATCAAAGATTCCTCTTTTAACCTGAGAACAGGCAGATGCCTTACTTAATCTCAGCAACTAGATAGGGACCAAACACTACATCCAATGCTCTAGTCACTAATAAACCCAAAGACCACCTATGTACTGTGACTTGCCACTGTGGGTAGAACCCTAAAGATGTTTCTCATCAAGTCACACTGTGTTATGTGTGTATCTCAGACCAACAATTTCCGAAACCAGTATTTACTTTCCTGTCTGCCTTAGAGCAGTTCATCACTTTCTTCCTCTAAACAGCTTTGTCAAGAAACAGTGGGTGCACTTTTCAATTGGATTTCCAGATCAAAAACAAATTAATGAAGATTTCAGGTCATTATATTTTTAAAATATTTTTTATTTTAATTGAATATTTTATTTATTTACATTTCAAATACCATTCCCTTTCCTGGTTACCCGACTGCAAACCCCCTATCCTATCACCCCTTACCCGGCTTCTATGAGGGTGTTCCCCCTCCACATCTGCCTCACCACCCTAGCATTCCTCTCCACTGGAACATCAAGCCTTCACAGGACCAAGGGCCTTCCCTCCCATTGATGCCTCTTTAGCTCCTTCAGTCCTTCCCCTAATTCCCCTATTGGGATCCCTGTGATTAGTTGGATGGGTGGCTTCAAACATTTGTATCTGTATTGGTCAGGATCCGGCAGAGCCACTCAGGAGATAGCTGTATCAGGCTCCTGTCAGCAAGCTCTTCTTGGTGTCAGCAATAGTGACAACGTTTGGTGGCTGCATATGGAATGGATGTCCAGGTGGGACAGTCTCTGGATGGCCTTTCCTTCAGTCTATGTTCCATTCTTTGTCCCCTTATTCCCTTTAGACAGGAATCATTCTAGTTTAAAATTTTGGAGATTGGTGGGTAGCCCCATCCCTCAACCAGGGGTCCAGGCCTAGCCTCTGCATATGTTCTCAACAAATTCTTCCTCCCTTTTGTGCGGTATTACAGCTAACGTCATCCCTGTGGGGTTCTTGGAAGCTCTTGCTTAAAAGAATGCCATCCTTTCATTTCTTTCCAGTCCTCTGAGATATGTCTGAATCACCAAAAGCTAGTTATGACCACATTAATAAAAGAAGCGTTGTGGATGCTACAAAAATTTGAAAAGAGCAGGTTCCTAACAAAAGGTTGGTAATAGATTCATACGCAGATCTTCAACGTGTTCCTGAAGTCTGTAAACAGCAAGAAAATTACATTTCTAACTTATTTGTGAAATGCGGGTAGTAGCTTGCACCATAGAAAACTATCAATTGTCATTCTCTCAATGATTATTGGTTGATAAGGATTGTTGTCATAGTCATCAAGAAGAATTATGTACATTTAACAACCTGCCATGTCATGCTTCTTTATGACATTTAATATGAATTATGAATTTAATAAACATTAATTCTCATTAAATAAGTTGCCTATATCTATAAAAATATTTGCATTACTATTTTCTTTTCTGCAGAAAATTTTAATTATTTTAATGAGAATTATTTAGAATAAGGTAGAGACTCTTGCTGCTCAGGTACAGGCCATATCAGTTATAATAGGTGAGTTACATACCTGTCAGATAAACTGCCCCACCTCCTAGACTTGATTTCCTACCTACTGTCTCTGCCTCCTACCCCATCACATTCTCAGTGCTGGGTCTCTGCCCCAACTCCTCCAGTTTCCAGCTACCGAGATGTAGGCCATACCAGTCAGAACAGACTCCAGCTGCTTAAGTGCAGGTCACACTAGCCAGAAGATCCGAGACCCCTGCTACACATAAGGCCAAGCCAGTTGCCAGAAGTCAAGCTCCCAAACCAAGTCTCCCTAGTAGTTAAGAGGTAAACTCAGAAACTAGCACCTAGACTTTTAATTACCTGAATCCTGATGCATAAATACCAGCATAAGTACACAGTCAACAGCAGCCTGAGCAGTATGGAATCTCCAGAGCCCAGTTACCTTATGACAGCAAGACCTGAATAGTTTAATGCAAATTGGGCACAAGAAAATGTCCATTAAAAAAAACAACTTTATGAAGATGATATAGATCCTTAAAATAAATCAGAGAAAGAATCCTTTAAAAAATATCGAGGAAACACCACACAAACAAAAATTTGAAGGAAATTAAAAAGTTTGTGGAAGGATGACAACAAAGACAAACAGGTTAAAAAAAAACTATTCAAGATCCAAAAACAGAAACAAAGCAATAGAAGAAAACACAAGCCAAGTGCATTATGGAAATGAAAGATCTAGGTAAGTGAACAGGATCTCTCTATCCTCAAAAACCCAAAGGATTGAAGACAGACTCTCAAGGGTTGAGATACAATAGCACAGACAGATATACTGGTCAAAGAAAATATTAAAGCTAAAAAAATTCTTAACGTGAAAAAGCTCAGAATGCCCAAGGTATAATTCACAGACCATATGAAGCTCAAGAAGGCAGACCAAAATGTGAATGCTTCATTCCTTTTTAGAAAAGGAACAAAATACTCATGGAAGATAGTACAGGGACAAAGAGTGGAGCAGAGACTGAAGGAAAGGCCACCCAGAGACTGTTCCATCTGGAAACCCATTCCATATACAACCACCAAACCCAGTCACCTTTGCTAATGCAAAGAAGTATTTGTTGACAGGAGCCTGATAGGGATGTCTCCTGAGAGGCTCTGCCAGAGCCTTTCTGATACAGATGAGGACGCTTGCAGATAATCATCTGACTGAGCACATGGGCCACAATGGAGGAGTTAGAGAAAGCACTGAAGGTTTGAAGGGCTTGCAACCCCATAGAAATAACAATATCAACCACCCAGACACTCCAGAGCTACCAAAGACTAAACTACCAACCAAAGGTTATACATGGAGGGACCCATTGCACCAGCTGCATATGTAGCAGAGGATGTCATTGTCTGGTATCAGTAGGAGGAGAAGATCTTGGTCCTGTGAAGACTCATTTTCCAAGTGTAGGGGAATGCCATGGTGATGAGGTAGAAGTGCGTAGGAGGGAAGGGGAACACCCTCATAAAAATAGGAGGGGTAAAGGAGGGGGAGGGAAGCAGGAAAGGGATAACATTTGAAATGTAAATGCATAAAATATCCAATAACAAAAAGAAAAAAAAGAATCTAGGAAATCTGGGATACTATGAAAATACCAAACTTAAAAATAGTAGGAAAACGAGAAGAACCCAGAGAATATATTTAGCAAATTATATAATATTTACCTAACATAAAGAAGGACAGTAATACAAAGCTATAAGAAACTTAGAGAATACCAAAGATTCGACCAGAAAAGAAAATCCCTGTGTCACATAATTAAAACACTAAGCACACGGAGCAAAAAAAGAATATTGAAAGCTTCAGGGGAAAAGACCAAGTAACATATAAAGGCAGACATTGTTGTATCACACTGAGTTCTCAGTGGAGACTTGGAAAGGCAGGAAGGCCTGGACAAATGTCTTGAAGATTCCAAAAGAGCACAGATGCCAACCTAGACTACAATGCCCAGCAATACATTCAATCATCATAGATGAAGACAGCATAATATTTCATGAAAAAGTCAAATTTAAACAATATCTATCCAGCATATGGTAAACAACATTGTTAGGTATGTGAATAATAAAGTAATATTTATAAATTTTAAAAATAATTTATTCTCATAAATAGGTTTGAAGTGGTGAAACAGGCTTGCTGACTTTTATAAATACTTTGTCTTATTCCCATGATTTTGTTGAGCAAATGTGTTTTTATGTTATTTTGAGTCATGGTAACTCACATTGGCCAGCAGCTAGATGGCCATCTGAACCACAATCCTCTCATTTTGTAGTGCTAATGTTATAGGTTTGTATGACACCATCCAGGTTTAGACAGACCTGAGGAATGAACCCAATGTATGTGGTATGTATTATAACTAATATCATTGTAACTGATAGATGCTTCCCCAGTGCCATTGCCATTATTTTGATAAGTATGGTTCATGTGAAACATCTACAGAAGGAAAAATATCTTTCTACAGTAATTTTGGACACACTATCTTCCAAACAAAACATGGAACAATAGATAGGTTTTATTAATATAGATCAAATTAACTCTAAAATGTGAAGGATTATTATACAGCAGTTTAAAGTATGTTGATTCAGTCACATGGGCATTGGGCAATGTGTGGCAATTTTTTTACTTTTCTGTATACCACTGTTTCTTGTATAATCAGTATTTATGAGATGTCAGTAAAAAGCCTTAATATAATGTAAGGAGGGTACTGTCATACAGCCTCCTTTTCTTTCTGCCACAAGGCTACCAATACTGTATTCATGGAGAAGCATAGATTCCAATTCAATATATTTATTTAAAAGCTTCTGGTCATTTTCAGAATGTGTCAGATAGAGGTTGGATGCTGGTGTGTTGATTTGGACAGAGATTCAATTTCTCACCTAGTACTTTCTCAGGAGGTATCCTATTTTTATGAATAATGCATTATACCATTATGTGCTCTAAATATAATCATACCGGAATGTTTCAAAATGTTCATCATTAATATCCATTCAACCTTTAAAAAGTTAAAGTAATCTAGCAGGAAGCCAAAAAAGATGTTAAGACTTGATCAATTGCTTGTACAATCTGAGCAACATCTTTCTTTTTATTTTGCTTTTATTTGTGTCTGGGTGCTATATCTCTCTCCTCTTGTGTGGGGCTTGTAGGTCATACACATGTCTTTACATTATCAGATATCACATTCACCCTCTAAGTCATTATCTCCTCAGGTTCAAAGCAATTTCAAGTCAAAAAGAATTGTGCACATTTATACTAGTGTATTGACTTTGTTTTTATAATTCCCAGCTAGTCTCGTTAGCATGCCTCAATTATAAAAGTGTGGAAAGATGTTCAGTATTTAAGATAAGCTACAACTGAAATAAAATCTCACACAACTGAGGTCTATCACTGGGGGACAAAATGCTTTAGAGGCCTGAGGTACCCAATGTTAAGAGATGACCTCAGAGAAACTACCCAGCTATGAAGAGAATATGGAAGCTCTTGTCAAAAAACAGCCTTGGCAGTATCAAGCTGCTATTTATGATTCTATCTAGGGAAACTTTTTTTTTCCTTGTGTTTGCTGGGGTCTTCCTTTTTTAGTGACTGGGGAGTCAGCTAAATATAACTTCAAGAAAACCTTAGACAAACAACTCCATGGGCACAGTTCTCTCTGACTCTCAATGTCAGAATCTAAGTTTAACTATTTCTCATTACATTTGGCTGTTGCTATACATGTTTGCTTAAAGTATTAACTGAACCTGTGTGTGGTTGTGTATCTGAGTCATTATCTAACACAAATTGACAGCAAAGCTCAGTGACAATGTTCACATTTGAACTCCTTTCCTTCAAAGTAAAAAAAAAAAAAAAAAAAAAAAAAACTCTTCAGTACATATTTATTTTTATATATTTATTTGTGTGTGTATTGGTTTGTTTTATTAGTTTGTTTTTGGTTGCTAGTTTTTGAGCAAATATCTCACTTAATTCCACTTATTTAAACATGCTTTATGGGTAATATTGGCTCTGAATCTCTGATTCTCTTACCTTTAACACCTGAGTACTAGTATCAAAGTTCCACACCCGCTATATGAAGTGCTAGGAAATGAACCCATCACATTGTGGATGATAGACAATCCCTCTGCCAATTATGCTGCATCCAATACTTTCATCTTATTTATGGTATCTTTTTAAAAATCATTCAACAAATGTAATGAACTGTGTTTATGAGTTACACTAACCCTTGTAAATTATTAGAATCTGATAAGGGGATCCTGGAGCCCTGAGTATAGCTAAGACAAACCACAGATTATACTTCCAGTTGAGTTCTCTGTAGGCTCTGCCACTGTCTCCGGGAAAACAGAATGAGACTGAATCAGTGAGCACCTAGTTGGCATCCACTGGAGAACTACTCTGCGTGTAAAGAAACAGTTCCATACATCTGTAGTGAGAAGTCCTCTGTATCAACCTAATCAAAGAAAGACAGAGGGGTTTTGTTTATCCTATGTTTAAAGGCATCAGAGACAAAGAACGGGGAAGCAAAACCTATCTGCATTGAAATTCAATGTCCTTCAATATACAAATCAAGGTGCCCAATCATGTAATATTGCTAATGAGATAAACCTCTTTAAAGTAGCATGAGATAAACCTCTCTAAAGGAATAGCAAATGACTCATACTGTTCCAATACTGTATACACAAAAACTAATGTAATTCTATAGGAGCCCTATTCCTGATCCTCTAGTCATTGCTACCCCACTAATAGCAGAATTAGGCAGGAACTGTATAAGGAAGCACCTGCAAGTCAGCTGCACACTTGGCATTCAGTCCCTAAGTTCTGGATGTCTGGGCCCTGCTTTACTGTTCCTCAGTATTCAGGTTTTATGATGCATGGCAGAGCTCTTTTATTAATTTGACCATCTTCTTATGGTTCTTTATATTGAAAAATGCTAATAGCAACTCTCGTAGCCTAAGTGGAGCAATGCGAGCTCATGTCCTTCCTTTATAATTGACCTTTTAAAAATGTGGCACTAAAGTGGAAGGGACAAGAGTTGAGGTTCCCCTCACCTATGTCAGGAGAGAAGGGTAGTTCTCTAAATTCAGTGTTTCCGCTGCAATATTTCTGAGACACTGTGTTTCACAGTTCTGTGTCATTAGTTTCAGCTGAGTGGGCCATCACTCACAGTGTAGCTCTTATGACAGACACACATCAAAGGCCTTAGCTATCTGGTGTTCTTTATGAGATAAATGATTTTGGACTGGAACAAAAATACCTACAAGTTTGACAGATTTTCACAATCTTGAATTGTAACACTACACCATGTTACCTTTCCTGGAATTTACTGTGTCTTACAGCACTGGCCTTACTTTCAATTCACTGTTACCTCTGATACACTAGGGTTGTCCTGAAGAGTGACAATATTGATCTGAAATGTAGACATACTTAAACATTCATTATTAAGGAGTTTAAATGTATTTCTACTCACACCAGTTCATAGTCAGCTCTGAGACATAAAAAAACACAAGGAAGGGAGAAGAAGACAGCTTTGAACTAATTTAGCAGTACTTTAGAGCAACCAAGTGGCAGATGAGTCAAACACAAGTCAATATGTATAGTTGAGGCTTCCATGAACTTTGCCCATCATTCTGAGATGAATGAAATACTTGACTAATGCTCCTACTATGCAAAAGTGTTTCAGAAAACTCCCAATCAAAATAGCCCATGGAAAAAATATACAACTTAGTTATTATATTTATATTGTATTGGGCAGTTCCCCAGAAAGTACATGGTAGAAGGAGAAAACCAACTGTCACGTGTGTTCTCTATACTCTACCATCACAAACACAGAGGGATTGTGCACACACAGTTCAGTGTGCAGGCACACTCTCTCTCTCACACACACACACAAAGAGAGAGAGAGAGAGAGAGAGAAAGAGAGAGAGAGAGAGAGAGAGAGAGAGAGAGACAGAGACAGAAACAGAGACAGAGAAACAGAGACAGATGGAGAGCTGGAGATAGAGACAAAGACAGACAGAATGACTGAATGAAGGATAAATGGAAAAATTGAAAATACATTTCCAAATATAAAATGTAAAAGCATTTTTCACCCTATTAGAGTATTTTTCACTCTATTAACTTATTATAAATCTCTAAATTAACCAAACTCCATTGCATAAGCAAGATTTTTCTCACTAGAATTCGCTCAGTTCTAGATATCAGAGATATTAACTCTGTAGTCACAGGAAATGATTGGGTATTGAATTTTTTCAGCCTTGCTTGAGAAACAACATTCTTTTTAAAGATGAGAGTCAAAACTCTGCCACTGTCTGCTTACACCAGTACAAGAATTTTATCTTACTTAGTGAAATATTCCCTAACACAATAACTGAAAATGGATAAATATTGGACGTGTGAATATCTGTTTTCTCACACTATCAAGTAACTTCTTCTGTAAGAGAGGTTCAGAAAGGTTTCTGGATGTGTCAAGCCTTGGCTGCTTTCTTTGGTTTTATCCTGAGTACACAAGCAATTAAAGCTGCATGTTTCTCGTGATTTCTTCCACACTGCTTTGATGCTTAGCTCAACATCCTGTGCCCTTCTGAAAATTTCAAAAACTCTCATTTCTACTTTCTGCTCTTCTTCCATTTCCTGCTCCCACATCTAATCAATGCTGATTAACCCATATTTCTCTCTGAAACCAAAGACCCTTTTAAAGTCTTTCCCACGCTTTCCTCAAGCACATCATTTGCAACCTCAGCTAACTGAACACAGAGCAACTGTCAAGCCAGTTGTTTGAGAGAATGTAATTATTATGGTATTATTTCATATACATTATTCAATAGTATTTCTTTGAAATAATTCTAAAGCATGGTGGAAAAATATGAATAGTGAAAACATATAATTATTGAAATTGAAATTCAGAGTGAGATAATTTAGTAATGATCATATGAGGAAGGGAAGATTTAGTCATTCAAGAAAGAATATCCGAGATTACTTCTTAGATTAAACCCTACTAAATGACCTCAGAAAAATATAACTCTAAATGCTGGAGCTATTTTTCTACTCCATTAAATAATTTAATGTCATTCAAACAAAATTAATGACTATATATTATACCTTTCTCATCTATCAGTAAGTAATAAAACTTAAGAAAATTTCACTGTGCAGTAAACAAATTCTTTGAATTAATAAGGGGGCTTGTTCAGCAATATAGTCTAGAATAGCACTGAACAGACCCAGGAACATTTTATTGTCTCTTCTTTTTTGTGTGCTAAAATTCTTTAAGGAGGATGGACAACTTTTGAGATAATGAAACATTATGAAATATAACCAATGGACTCTGTTAAACATATTTTACCTTCATAAAAATAAAACTTTCAAGTCTAATTATGCTAAGCTTCTTAAATCATAAGCATTTCAATAAAAGATGGGCATCAGTTTCCCACAGTCAGTAGGTTGATCATCATTTGTGGTTTTCAATGATGTCTGCAAGTCATATAATGTTGCTTGTAAATTATAGGTCTCACACACACACACACACACACACACACACACACACACACACACATATATATCAGTTACACACACACACACACACACACACACACACACACACACACACATATATATATATATATATATATGTATATAAGTTATTCAGATGCATCTGAAATGTGTTTCTATAGTGATGAGTTAGCAAAGGGAGCTGGGAAAGGAAGCATACTGAAGTATGGGAAGGGTAACAATTCTCCTATAACTGTAGGTCTAATGTGAGTCATGAACTTGACCTGTGCTAGTCAACAGCCTGGATGAGCCTACAGGTAACTGGTAACTCAGAGACATTAAAAGTAAGATATGGATTCCCACATGAAATTTCAGAAAAGTTATGGATTTATGACTTTAGGATATCATATTTTTATGAAGAATACTAAGAAAAGTTGTATGTGAAAGGACTATTTTGACTTCATCCTAAGTGTTCTGTGTTTCTATGGAACAAGGAACCAGTGTGTTTAATACTTGAGAAAAAACAGTGGGTATCATGTCAGGTCTACAGAGTGTTCACATTGTATTTTCTCAATTGTGTTTCCTTTCTTATTCCATCTCTTCAATGCTTGTTTTCAGCAACAGTAACAGGAATCTCATATGGGTGTGTTTGTTAAGCCAATGTTAAGTTTAGCTTAGTGACGTTTTCTCACAAGCTGGTAATAAAGCTGCCTCTGAGGATATTATGCTAAACAACCTAAATAACCAATAAGTATATACTTTAATGCAATCTCTCTGGTTAGTGCTGTAGACCTTGCAGCAGAAATGGCAGTGGAAGAGATGATACCCTTGGATACAACCAAAAAAGGACTGCATGTGTTTATTATGAAGAGAAAAATGTTGTCAGATCAAAAATAAGATTCTGAAGTTGGCTGGGGGAGGTAGGTAATATGCTTGCTATATAATGTTGAGGATCTTAGTTTGGGTCCCCAACACCCATATCAAAACTGGGCATGGTTATGAGTATATATAAACACAGCCACAGAGGACGGTGGCAGGCAGTTTCTCTGGCACGACACCCTTAATGGGCTGCATCTCCAGTGAGCGAACCTGTTTCAGAAAGCCACACAATTAAGAGCAATGGTAGAAAGTACCCCTGTTGACCTTTTTCATAGGTGACAGAGAAGTACACCTGCAGGCACATGCACACAAACATGCTATAAAAAAATCACAAGTGTGTTCATCTGTGAAATGTTTGTTTATTCTAGACTAAAGCTGTAGTATACTCATGATCCTATGCACAGTGTGTGTGTGTGTGTGTGTGTTTGTGTGTGTGTGTGTGTGTGTGTGTGTGCATGTTAGTGTGTGAATGTTAGCATACAGTGATGCTGTGCTCATGTTGAAGACAGAAGACCGACTTGGGTGTTGGTCTTTACATTCCATTTTGTGTAAAATAAAGTTTCTTGGTGTTTTCTGCTTTATAGACAGGCCTATAAACTTCTAGATTCTTCTGTCTTGACTTTGCCTCCTCTTGGAGTGATGGGATTAAAGACACTTAAGCTATGTCTATCTCATATGTAGATTCTAGGAACAGAATGTTAAATCCTTACACTTCTCCAGTATGTACTTTCACAAACAGTTCATCCCCCCAGTCCCCTTTGCACACTCATTTGCTAAAGGTTATGCTATATTTTTTTTACCACTATGGATGTAGTTATTAATCTACTAATGTGTACCCAGAGGCTAAAGCATTTAAATAATTAATAGTCAAGATATTAAAATAGAACTCTGTTGAGGAGGCAAATGCTCACATTTAAAATGGACACAGTACACAAGATACCTTTTCTTGTTCAATAAAATTTTCAGATGCAATATAATAAAATGTCATTAGAGATCCATATTCTTATGTCATAGAGAACCTGAGGCTACACTACGCTTGGTCTACAACTATTATATATTTAGAAGCAATAAAGAGTGACCAATAATTATAGACATAAATTATAGATGTAAATTATTTTTAGATCATTTATATTCAGTTCTGAGACAAACCATGCTGTGTAGTGGCACACAATAAATAGATGCTTTTTGGGTGTTCTTTGGAAGGATTATTAAAATACTCCACAATCTATTTCATTTATTCCAAATGCATGTATTTCTATATCTGTCAGTTAATATGAAGTATACTGTGCTAATAATTTATGTATGTGATTATTAAAATAATATACAAAAAACCACTTTGACTTTTGACATTTAAAATCCCAATCCAGGGGCTGAGGATATAAGTCGGTGCTGAACTCAGTGTGTGCAAGGTCCTGGTCTGAGTGCTCTGCACACAAGACCCTTCACTTCTGACATGATGTTATATGGCCATGGTTCACACTGGAATTTCTTTGCATTCGATTTATTTATTTTATTTTATATGCAGAAGTGCTTTTCATGTATGGATACATGTACTTCCTGTACATGATTTGAGCCTGTAGAGGTAAACAGAGGGCATCGGATCCCTCTGAACTGGATGTAAGGATGATTGTGAGCAAGCAATACGTTTGCTAGGAACTAATTCAGGCTCTTTGCAAGAGCAACAAGTGCTCCCTGTTAACCAAACTCTCTGAATCCCCACTCTGCTGGGTTTTTTTAACTTCTAGCAGTAGAATACAAAATGTGAACAAGTACTTTATCCCCAACCAAGGAAAAGCTGCATTTAGCTGGCTGTCATCACATGGTTATCACCAGTTAATAAGAACTAGTAAGTAGCAAATGAGTATTATCTAATGGACAACAGTGTTTGCTATCTAACAAAAAAATACACAGGACAAAATTTGAAAATGTCACCTACTGCTGAAGATACTTGCATTTACTCAGACTAAAAGCTGCAAACACCAAATTGATTTAATGTAATTTGTCCCTTTAATTATATCTTTATGAGAACAAAACGGATTGAAAGATTAAGAAACATTATTTAATGCATCCTAATTTGCCTTACTTCATCTGACAGACTTTTTATAGTGTATGAATAAGAACATGGTGACTGAGATGTTCTTTCTCTGTTTATATGAAATCTAAGATCCAGCAAAAACATGCTCCTACTCACTCTATGAGAGTACACCCAATATTTTCTTAAGTAATAACCTTCCAAAAATGAGAATTTTTAAAATATTTACCAACTAAGCAGATACATTTATCTGGTTCTTATTACACAAATAAAATCGGTGTTTTAGGGAAAAGAAAATTCACAGCAGGATTAGGAAATAGTTTATTTGTAAGATGATGAATTGCAAATTTCCATTAGTTTATTTACAAGCAGGAGCTATAAGAACATAGGTCAGATTTTTCTTAGTGATGAGTTTTTTTTTTTTTTTTTTTTTTTTTTGGCCATCCCTTTTTGTTTTTATTTATTTTTATTTTTTCCTGAATGGGACCCTCATTTCTTGTATCTGATTTCAAACCTTGCCACTTATATTTTATACTTTAACTTATATATTTTCTGTAACCAAAAAGAAAATTCTGGGAAGAAGTATAGAAGTAGAGTTTTACTGTCACAGTGCAATGGTCAGATATAATCAACACCACTATGAACTCAGGAGAAAGGTTGGTGATGGACCTTCAACATGTGATCTTCGAGTTAGAGTTAATGATGCTGAACATGGGATTTTCTAGTAAGGTCTTAAAATCTGTTTCAAGCAGGATTCCACCCCTACCCAGTAGCTATGTGTTCCCAACTCCTGGAAATCATAGATGCTGCCTGTGAGACCAGGAGAAGGTGGGGGGTGGATATGAAGGGGATGGAAGTAGAGGAGAAAAGAGAGGACAGAAGAGAAATAGAAGTAGGGAAGGTCATTTGACATTAGGAAGAGACAGGGAGGAAGAGAGAGGGTTGAAAGACAGAGTCAAAGAGAGAAAGTTCAAAATGGAGGATAAGGAGGAGAAGGGGAAAAGAATGAAAGAGAAAGGGGGGAGGGGCAATGCAAGGGCCTGTAACAACTGTGAGTCAGCCCAGGAATTCCAGATGAAGAGATTATCTCCAACTAAACAATTGAGCCAACAGAGCTAAGTGCAAAGTTGTGTGGGTTTAAAGAGGAGAAAGAGATTTTACTCATAAATAGAAGGAGAGACAGAGAAATTAAGCTATAATTCAAGGGCTGCCAGCTGCCACAGACACAGAAAGGGGAGCAGGGACATTCCCCAGGGCCTCAGAGGGAGGCCACCCTGTGCTGTTGTAGTTTGATTTTAGGCTCTGCCCTCTGCCACCCTGAGAAAATACATTTTTCTTTATTGAGCTACGGAACTTGTAATTTTTCAGAGCAGTCACAGGGAACTAATAACTGGGGTGGAGAAAATGTAATAAGGATTTGGGGCAAAAATGTGGCTGGAAGTACTGAGAGTTCCTCTGTGGCTCAGAGGTGCCCACTCCACATTCCAGCGGAGCGAAAGTTCAGCCACATCTGAGCACATTTACAATCATTGCCTTGCAGACTGTCCATAATCAGGGACTCAAAGTGTGAGGGCAGAGGGCTAAATGCTGGTGCCCAGGCAGAGGACCTGGGTTCTGATTCCCATCATTCATTGGAAAAGTCGGTGTAGCAGCAGCAGCAGCAGGGAGTACCTGTAACTGCAGGACAGCACGTGGACCACCTAGTGCCAGAAAAACAACCTTTGTTATTCAGTAAGAGATCTTCACTCAAACAGTAATGGGAAAGCAATGAATGAATGAAGTCACTAATGATTACTTTAATATCCAGGTTTACATGCTCACACAGACTGACAAACCTGAATCTACAAATGCACACACAGAGTATCTATCTATCTATCTATCTATCTATCTATCTATCTATCTATCTATCTATCTACAGATATAGATATGGATATAGATATACATATACATACACATACACATATACATATCACTCACATAAACACACAAAATAAAATAAAATACTGGAGATATGAGGAAAGGATCAAAGAGGCAAGCAGAACGCTCTGAGACAGAAAGTATCCAGACAGGGTTGCATGTGCACCTGTGTGAGAACCGTGGCCAGCTATAGGAGTAGGATGTATGCAATGACCTGTTTACAGTCACAAATCATCGATAACCTTTCTGAGAGGCATTTCAGTGGAAGAGTGGGAACAGATATCTGACGGTTCTGGGCTCAGAAAAATTTAAAGGGAAGAACCGAAGAATGCAGTCACAGTCCAGTGAGCCCTGAATGCTATTGCTTGCTGCTCTGTGGGACTCCTTTATTAGTCAGCAAGTTTACCTTAGTCTATAATGGGATTCCTTTATTAGTTATTAGTTAGCAAGTTTAACTTAATCTAAAATGGGATTCCTTTATTAGTTATTACTTAGCAAGTTTAACTTCATCCATAAATGTGATGATAACACTAGCCACATATAATATTAGGAACAAGCAATGTTTGCTAATGTATATATATATTAACAATTACTCAGCTACTTAATGTGTGTCATGGAATCTGTGTCTGTCCTATAGAATGCATTTGGAGCTTAGAGGATAACTTTGGGGAATTGTTTCTTTTCTTTGACATGTGAACTCGCTATCTTCCTTGTTATTTTAAACACAAGAACTCCTTGCTAACTTCCCACTGACTTTGGGCAGTTCTCTGAGCTCCACCTTCCACCTACTGTGGAAGAAGATCTAGAATTACAGATGTTTGGTACCCACATGCAATTTCTTACACAGGTTGATGGGACTGAATTGAGGTCTTCACGCTTTCGTGATGTAGGTGTTTTTAATGCTGATTCATCACCTCAGCTCCTTGATGGTTGATGTATTTGGTTCAAAATGGCTTTATTATTTTTTTCAACTTTTTAAATTGGATATTCTCTGCATTTACATTTCGGATGTTATACTTTCTAACACTCCCCTCCCCCTCCCATTGCCTCCATGAAGGTGCTCCCTCTCGCAATCACCCTCTCCCACCACAGCACCTTGGCATTCCCCTACACTGGGAAAATGAGCCTTCACTGGACCAAAGGCCTCTCATCCCATTAATGCCAGAAAATGCTATCCTCTGCTGCATATGCATCTGGGGCCTTGGGTCTCTCCATGCAAACTCATTGGTTGGTGTTTTAGTCCCTGGGAGCTGTGGTGGGTTTGCTTAGTTGGTCATTTTGTTTGTCCCATGGGGTTGAAGAACCCTTTCAGCTCCTTCATTGGGGTCCTGGTGTTCAGTCTGATAACTACCTGCAAGCATCCTCTTCTGTATCGGTATGGCTCTGGCAGAGCCTCTGAGGAGGCATTCATATCAGGTTCTTGCCAGTAAGCACTACTTGGCATTAGTAATAGTGCTTGGGTTTAGTGCCTGCATGTGTGGTGGATCCCTAGGTGAGGCAGTCTCTGGATGATCTGTTCTTCAATACCTGCTCCTCTATTTGTCCCTTTATTTCCTCCCTTGAGTGTTTTGTTCTCCCTTCTAAGAAGGACTGAGGCATCCACCTTCTGGCCTTCCTTTTCTTTGAGCATCATAAGTTCTCTTGGGTATTCCGAGCTTTTAGGGCTCATATCCGCTTATCAGTGAGTACATACCATGAGTGTATGTACTGTGTGTAACCCAGTCCTTTTGTGACTGGGTTACTTCACTAAGGATTATAGCTTCAAGTTCCATCCCTTTGCCTAGGAATTTCATGAAGGCATGAGGCATTTCAACCGGCCACACGGAGTAGCTGAGCTCTCATCTGTTCACTATAACCTTACCATAGGGTGAGCTGTGATAGACAAATATGGTGAATTGTTTCTTTGTGAGGTCATAGAATAGATCACTTTGCTTTTATTCACACACACACACACACACACACACACACACACACACACACCCCACACACACTTTGGTTAGCTTTATTCTATAAAGGAACATGTTAAAACTAAATAAAACTTTCACTTTGTTGTATCTTTAATATGCACTATTATAATAAATCCATCAATGAAGTTCAGAAGCATGCAGGTGCAATGAGGGTGAAGGACAGGGTTTCCCCGGGATGGCAGCTGTGCTAAAGAATATCAGCAGCTTTGACTGTCTACTCCTCATGTGCCTATGGAATGGAGAGAGAATGAAATCTGCGGAGGATAAGCTCCTCTGACCTCCCTGCTTCCTCTGTTATTTCTAGATGCTCTTAATTGTCAGGGGCTTATATCCTCCACCTTGGAGGTAAAGAGAGTTCAGTGCTATCTCACAAGACTACTTATTGTTAGGTGCCAATAAGAAGAGACTTGACTATTAGAACATCATTCACAGAGTGCCTTGTTCTGCAAAGAGCTGAAGAGCGTCTTGAAGATCCTGAGGCTCCTCTATGACAGATCCAAGGTTGGTGTGCTACCTGCCTCTTTCATTCCTCTTACAATCAGCCTCTTCAAAAATGTTACAGAAATCCTCAGTAACCTTTTGTATTTTCACCGCTCCCAGGAACAGTAATCCCGCTCATCTTCCTTTTTGAATTCATTTCATTTTACATTGCATTATCTTCGAGGTTCTGAAGAACAATTTTGACACCAAAAATTACACACGTAAATAAAGCAATATCCTTTATTTGAGGCCCTACATGTTCTAGACGGCTGATATGCTACCTAGCTACAATACATGTATGTATGCTTTTCCATCCTATGTAATATGGGTCTGATTTCATCTACAACTAGAAAAAATGACCCTGACTACTCTGTTTAGGAAATTTCATTTTCTTCTTGAGTTTGTGACACAGCAACTTTCTGTTTCCGCCATCTGTATCATTTAAGGCAAACAGAAATGGTGCTTTCGGCACTATGCCTAGCACAATGCTGAAACTTAGTAAGCACTTAAATGTTTTTTTTTCTTTATTTAATAAACAAGGATTGGCATAACTTGTTTGTAATACACATTTATACTGGTACAAACATTACCATGAGTCTTTTGTTTTCTCTACCATGGGCATGAGCTATATAAAATAATGGAATTCCTCTTCAAGAACCCAGCCTATCCCTCACATTAGAGCAGATGGAGAGAGGATGACCTCGGCGGTATTAGAAAGTTATTTTTAAAAGGCAGAGTTACCCAGGGTCTGCGCATTCCATGTGTATAATAGAAATAGTCTCAGTTGCTTGGAAAATTCATGTCAAGTCTATGTATTACTGTTATTAGTGACTCTTAAGATACAGGGACACTATACCCAAGGGTGACACCTATTTGGAAGCTGCCTTATTATGACTTTACTTATGACAAGAAGTTCACAACGAAGAACAAGTTGCTGTGCGCACTGTCTGCCTTCTTGATAGCTGAGGATATTAATTCACGAGCTGCAGGCAAGTACATTGATCTTTCTAGCCATCCAGAAATGAAATGTCATGTAGAGCAACTATTTTCTCATTGTTATTCCAGCATGGTCTTCCCCTCCCTTGAGGTTTTTTTTTTTTTTTTTTTTTTTTTTTTTTATCTCACATTAGGAATCAAAATGAACCCACTGTTTTCTGCAGAAAGATGGCAGACATCTGAGGTGCGGAGGAACACAGTCTTCTTAATGCCCCATTTGAGGAGCATTGCTACCTGCCTGCAGTTACAAATATATAGGCCTGTTATGAACTAACAGGAAGCAAAACACTATTTTATGCCCCACTTCATTAAAATAATATCTCCATATGCTGGCCTAAATAAATACATGGCAGGGTAGTTTTCCAGGCAGGAAAGTAGCAGAAAGTATGAAGGAAGGAACAATATACACACTCTCTGTCTTCATATCATTCTATACAAAACTTCTGTCTTAGAGCACGTCAAATAACATGCAGCACAAATATTATGACCCAACCCATACCCTTTCTTACAAATACACTCAGCTGAATATATTAATCCCAACACACACACACACACACACACACACACACACACACTTATTTAAACACCTGATATTTTAGCACAATAGCTAATTAAAACTTTTTACTGCGAAAAGGAAAGGAGAAAGATATAAGCCAGAGTGATTTCTATATACTCATTAGGAAGTCCCAAGTGAAGTGGACGGGTTAGAAAGACAGATGGCTGGTGTAGACACGCAGAATAAATATGAGCAGAAAGAGAAAGGAAAGATAGGAAATCAGCAGTGTTGACTTGCTTGGAAAATTCAAGTCAAGTCTATGTATCGTCATTATTAGTGACCTTTAAGATACAGGGACACTATACCCAAGGGTGAGGCCTATTTGGGAGTTGCCTTATTATGACTTTACTTACGCCAAGAAGTTCACGATGAAGGACAAGTTGCTGTGCACACTGCCTTCTTACAGACCCACAAAAGACCGTAGCTTTTCAAAAACTGTCTAAACAATCAGCGATTAACTGTGATTAATAAGCTATTAGTTAAACAAGACCATCAACTAGTATGGTCAACAAAATAGCACTGCAAATTTTGTTTTCTTAGTAATCAAATGCAAAATAAAAATTTTCATCAATGGAAACTGGGACCTTATTATTTTCATATTTTAACACGGAGTAATTATGGGTTGTCCAGAAAGTTAACTAATTATAAAAAAGCAGATTAAGACAGAAACTCTATGTCCATAAATTTTATCAGAATGAAATAATACACCCAACACATTATCTATTTTTGTTTCTTGATTCATGTGGTAATAGAATATAAAGTCATAAAAGAGTTAAATGTTACTTTTCCCATACTTGGTAACATATCAGTACAGTCACCACATTATTTAACTTTACTCTGAGACTCAGTTTTCATTTGCAAGTGACATCAGAACCTTCAGGGATTTGTTCACTCTGCTTCAACATTGTCCACTCTCTTAAATTCTACACATCTTTGTCTACATCTTTATCCAACTGATTCTCTAGAGCAGGTAGCAAAGTATATTTGTATTTTCAGTTACTGTTTTTTTGCTCAGTAGCGCATCAAAGATTCCATTACACATAAGAGATCAATATGCATGACAGAGCGGTGACAGAGACAAGCTCTTCATAATGTGACTTTAAAATAATAGCATTTAAAATCATAGCTAAGAGCATCTCCGATTTCCTCCTCTATTTTATTTTTTAATCAATTTTGAAGCCTCCAAGAAAGCATGGATCAAATTTAGAAAAAAAATTATTTTACATAGAGGAAACATTTAAATTATAAACATATAACTTGTTTCCTCAGAGAAGATAAAAAAGTAGAAAAGAGAGAAAGGTGATATCCAAAATAATTTAGAAAGAAAAGGTACAGAGATGAAATCAGAGTCATAAAATGAACCATAGAAAAAGGCTCATGGATTTAAAATTGCACAATGTTTTAATTTAATTGTCTCTCTCTATTTTTTTATAATGTCTTTGTGTCAGCAGGAAATAATTTTGATCAACTAGAGAAGGATTTTTTAAAGATATATTGCACAGGCAAAGTCCTTAATGCAAGAATTTTATGACATGGTTTTCACTACAGCTGTTAACTAAAATTTTAGCTATGGAAGTCAGGGTAAAGATTTATTAGAAACTTAAATACAGAATTGTCATATGAAGCTCTTGTCTGCCTCCTGGATGGAAAGCAGAAGAACTTCATACCTTCCTAAAGAGAAATGCAGACACCCATGCTTCCTGTTGCTTTATTCACAATAGCTAAGTAATGTCATCTGCTCAGTTGTTATCTGCCAAATATCCATGAGAAATTACTGGATCAGGAAATCATGAAACATGCATACAATGGAATTTTATTCTGCAATTTTCAAAAGTGAAATTATGAACTTCATAGAAAAAAAATGGATGAAACTAGAAAATACTTCACTTAGTAATGTAAATTAGGTCCAGAACTACATGCTGCAAAACCTCCCTCAAATGTGTATCCTAGCTTTGGCAGATGCTCACAGCCAACCATTGGATTGAGCATTGGAGCCCCAATGGAGGAGTCAGAAGGAGCTGAAGGAGTTTGCAACCCTATAGGAAGAACAACAATATCTCCTAACCAGATCCCCTGAGCTTCCAGGGACTAAACCACCAACCAAAGAGTACACATAGAGGGACCAATGGCTCCAGCCGCATATGTAGCAGAGGATGTCATTGTCTGACATCAAAAAAGAAGAGGCTCTTGTTCCTGGGAAGGCTCAACTCCCTACTGTAGGGAAATGCCACACAATAAGGTGGGAGTGGGTGGTTGGGAGGAGAAGCACCTCCATAGAAGCGGGGGGGGAGGGGATTGGGCATGGGGGGGTTCCGAAGGGGAAAACTGAAAAAGGGATAACATTTGAAATGTAAATAAATATTTTACATATTGCACTATCTAGCTTTATGTCAACTTGACAAAATCTAGACTCATCAGAGAGGAGGGATCCTCAGTTGACATAATACCTCTATGAGAACCAGTTAAAGGCAAACCTAGAGAACATTTTCGTAGACAGTGAATTTTGAGGAAGGGCCCTGCCTATCCTCAGCTTGTGGTCCTGGTTTCTATCAGAAAGTAGGCTGAGCAAGCCAAGAGGAGTAACCCAGTAAGCAGCACTCCTTTGTGGCCTCTGCATCATCTCCTGCCTGCTTTCAGGTCCCTGCTCTGCTGGAGTTCTTGTCTTGACTTCCCTTGATGATGAACTGTGATATGGAATCATAAACTGAATAATCCCTTTCTTCATCAGATTGCTTTAGACAGGATTTCAATCACAGCAATAGTAGCCCCAATGGTGACAAAGGTGCATATTATCAAAGCTATTCGGTATTACACTTTAGTTTGGATATGACAGTTTGCACCATGTCTAGGGCACTGTTAAAGGTGGTTGAACTGGGAAAGGTAGGATTTCTTGTGGTCGCTCAGGATGTTATTCCCACTTTGAGGTGATAAATGAACCCCTGTCTTCCTCTTTCTGTCACTTGCTGGCCATGTTTCAGTGAAGCTCCTGTTCTGCTGTCTAGTCTACCATAATGTATTGCCTTGCCCCAATCTGAAGTGTGTGCTGAAACCTCTAAAGGGCTGAGTCACAATAACCCTTTCTGTCCTTGAAGTTATCATTGATATTTTGTTATACTAATGGAAAGCTGATGAACACATTATACTTAGTGACTGAGTGGGTAATTCAGCTTTAATGGTCCCCTAGAGAAGCACTTTCTGAAAGGATAACAATTGAGTCAATATCTGAGTGACAAGAAAAAAAATCAACCAGAAATAGAACAGCTCGTAAATCCTAACATGGGAAGAATGGCTTTTAGTGTTTACTTATTTTTTTAAAGGAATGAAAAGCCATATGGCTAGATAATTTGAAATAAACATGACTACTGAGCAGAAACATGCTGGATCCTGTTAGGGAATGCCAGGGAAAGGGAATAATTGAATATAAATAAATTATGAAGTTGAAAATGTGAATTGTCCAAGTCCTTGACAAGGGATAAGTTAGATAAGTGGAAGCCCACTGGGGCCGACTGAATGATGGGAAGAAATTGAGGAAGAAGAGGTAAGGTACATCAAGAGCAATTGGAAGATTGCAGAGACATGAAGACATGAATGAGTGAAGGGTTGTCAGTGTAAGTACTGTAAGAATAATCAGCTGTGCTCAGCCACAGGCACCCCACCTTCTACCACTGACTGAGGTCCTGGGACAGAGAATCAGGAAGGAAAGTTAATATATTTCAAAGAACCAAATGAGCGCCATCTCATAGAACAGTGAGAATTTGGCAATATTTATGAATGAAAAGTTTGAATGCTATAGCAAGAGATTACTGAAATAAATTAGTTATAAAAATGTAGATCTATGGCAAGAGGGCAGCTTTTGTTTACTTTCTGACATTTTGGATAGCCAGACTTACAATTTGAGATTGGCATGATGTTTTGAATAAGAAAGACTATTGAGAGAGAAGACCTAAGGAAACTAGAAGCCAAGTATTCCACTGAGGTAATTCACTATCCAAACCATATAAATGTGGGACAGTAACAAAGACATAGGAGCTTCAGACTGAATGCAGAAATTGTAGCTGTGTGCATAGAAATAAACTGAATTACAGTATTCATAGAGTACCATATTGCTTCTATTTATTAAAACTCTGAGGCAAGAATTAGATACTATTTAAGATTACACTAATGAACTGATTAGAGATGGAAAGTAAATGTGTGATTAGTAATCTGCAATTACTTAATTGCCATTTATTATTTCTGTCAGTAGAACAGTCATTATGAGTAAGAAAACTATTTAGGGATCCTTAACCTGTATACACCTGCAATAGATTCATAGACCCAAATTAACTAAGTTAAGAAAACGAAATTATTTTCATTAAACAAATATTGAGAGTTCATTCCTATTACTGTCCTCTGAGTCATTCTTGGTTTGGGAGGGCTCCATTCTCAATGAGAAGCTGTTACTTTGAAACATTCCTTGCAATTTTGCGTTTGGAATGACTATTAATTAGTGTATGTAGGACATAATCCAATGACATCCTGTGCTGTTTCGAAGAACTGCTTTTAGAATCAAACCTATTGGACTGCTCGAGTTTGACCTGTTGAAATATCATTCTTTTTGAGTATTTTTAACTCCAAAGAAGACAGAGTTGTATCCAATATTATATTTCACATCCTCAGCAAAACATTGAGTGAAGGTTTTCTTTGCTCTACATCAAATCTTACTGGACCAGAGAGATTCAAGAAGAAAATACATCTATGATACCAGGAAAGTCAGGGAGTCAAATGACTTCAAATCTTCTCCTTAGTTGCAAAATTACATCTAATTTTCCCTTAAGACAAGTGTCCTTCCTTGGAACTCTTCACTTTCCCCTCCAATGGCAATGGTGATTAGAGGTAACTGAAATGCATTAAAATTATTAATTCGAAGCATGTGGCTTGATTATAGTTAGAACTTGGTGAAAGCTATTATTCAATTCACAATATCAATACTGTTTTCTGGGGTAGATATTGCTATGCCTGTCTCCGTCTTCAAATACTTATTCATCATTACAGGTCAGAAGAATCAGTGTCAGCTGCCAGCCTTCTGCTCCCACAAATCAACTTTGGTAAGTTTCTAATATTGTTTAGAAAAATTATTGGATTCGTTTGGTTTGACTTAGCTTCTGTTGACTTAGGGCCTTGTTGTTTTGATCAGGGTAGCACCCTACGTAAGACCACAGGGAAGAGTAGCTTGATTACACCATGGTGGCCAGGAAGGCCAGAGAGAAGGGGCAGGAGAGAAAGGGAGAGAGAGAGGAAGGCAGACTAAAGCTTCCAGTGTCTCTGCCAGATCATATCTCTAATAATCTAATTTTCTGCACTTCCCAAGACTGTTGCTGTTGCTGGCTCAGGCAAAGTTCTGCATAAGATTTTTTGGAAGACAGCACAGATTAGACCATTTTAGAATTTCACATAAGGGTCCCTCTTGTCTTCAGAGAACAGTACTCATATATAAATGATGTTATTAAACATAACATAGGACATGGCCTCAGAAAACACTTTTTGTCTGAAAAAGAAGAATTTTCCCTTTAGTTATATTAGCTGCTCTATTTTATCAAAATTCCTTATCAGAACTGTGTTGAGTATGCCTAGAACAAGGGAATGGAGTTCTTTGGAGGTGTGACCTTGTTGCAGTAGGTGTAGCCTTGTTGGAATTGGTGTGCTATTGTGGGTTTGGGCTTTAAAATCTTCATACTAGGTGCCTGGAAGATGCTCTTCTGCTAGATGCCTTTTGAACAAGAGGTGGAACTATCAGCTCCTCCAACCCTGCGTCTGCATGCATGCTGCCATGATCCTGCCTTGATGATAATGGACTGACCCTCTGAACCTATAGACTAGCCCCAATTAAACATCACCCTTATAAGAATTGCATTGATCATGGTTTCTAGTCACAGCAGTAAAATCCTAATACAAGAACTCTTCCTAGAGTGATTCAAGACTATATTAGGATTTTGAAAAACTATATTAGGATTTTCTCTATCCACAGGACAAAGAAACAAATCATTAACAAATTTCTAGCCATGAAAACTTTTATTTTTCTATCATATGAAAAAATATAATTTATTTTTACAAATTTTAGAAACAATGTAATTAGAGAAGAATTCATAAGTTATTATTATATATTAATCAAGAACATGGCAATAAAAATGCAGTTTGCAAGGTTAGAATTAAGTAACCCAAAGATTAATATATAATTAAATATTGTATCAATATTATTTATTGATTAATTGAATAATTAAATAATCAGATAATTTATTGTTATTTATTATATTTAGCTAAGTTTTACCTAGGGTCATAGCATTAAAAACCAAAAGTACTTTATGATATACTGTAGTACATGAACATTGGCATAAAACTGTGATTATAAGGAAAGTATTCAAATGGTTCATGTCAGCATTTGAAATTTGATAGAGGAGAACCATTTATTCTAGCAAAACTTATGTGAAGTAATAAAACCCTAGTCAAAGGAATAAAGTTATCAATTTCCCAAATTAAATTAATTTTAGAATAATTTCTAAAATAAAAATCTAAAAATAAAAAAAAATTAAAACACAAATATTAGAACTGATGTAAATAGAAAATAATTGTGTGTTATAGGTGACTGTATTACAAATGAAGGGAAATGAAGTAACTGGAGGGAGGAGGAGGGACAGAGACAAGGAAAGGGCAAAGGAGATGTAAGAAGAGGAGAAGGAAAGAGGATGGCTAGGAAGGTTAGAGAAGATGAGAGTCAGAACCAAACCAATAAACAAACAAACAAAAAACATAAACACCAAGTTTAAAATCCATCTCCAGAATATATGCGACCCAGCTTCCTACTCTATAAAACCAGGAAAGTTCCTCATGTTTGTAGATCATAATTATAAAATCGTGGAAATATTTATTGACTATTAAGAAGACATTTGTAGGTTATTGATATTTTTATCATTGATGTTTCATAAAACATGGGGGGCCATGGCTTTTTGCTGTCCTTGTGAACATCATATTAGCCCACGTTACTTAGGTTTGGTGCCTTGTAATCAGAGTGAACTTTTAAATAGGCTAATTTTTCTAAATAAAATAAGTAAACAGAATTGAGGCACTTATAGCCAAAAACCATCTCATTTCCACTCCGTTTGAGCTAGGTCATTAGGGAAATCACCTCTATTCTCATCCATAAAAAATACTTATCCATCCATGTTTGTTGCTGCGATATTTGCAATAGCTAAGGGCTGGAACCTTCTGAATGTCAGTCAACAGAGTAGTGGATGAGGAAAATATGATTCATAGATATAAAGTAATTGTCTTCAGCCACGAAGAAAAATGAAATCATGACATTTGACGGAAAATGGATGGGACTGAAAAGTAATAAATTCGATAAAAAAATATTTTGTATTTTCTCCCATATGAGGATCCCAGCTACTAATTTTAAGTGTGTGTGTGTGTGTGTGTGTGTGTGTGTGCATTCTGAGAGTGTGATTCATGAGATAATATCTTAAGGGGATGAGAAGAAAAAAAAGAAACAAAATCCACGTGAAGGAAAGAGCTACAGAGAAGAGAAACAAGAGAGAGGACAAGGCAGGGAGAAAGGGAGGTGACAAATGTCTCCAGAACCATCTATGCCTGAAAATTCCATAATCAAACCTAATAGTTTTCAGGTTAGTTCAAACAGTTAACAAGGTAACTTTTTATTGGCTAAGGCACTTTTATACCTTCCTACAATTTTCTTCACTCTTTGAGATATGTGCAGTCCATACTTAGTCGTGTATTAGTAACAAAAGCCATTTACATCCTTAAGCTTAATTTGGAGAAACAAGCTTTGATGAAAGAGAGAGAGAAAAAATATGCAACCTGTAAAAACTGATAGCAATTGGGAATGAAAATGGATGATATAGTGTCACATATTTGTATGTTTAGTACCCAGTTATTGGACTGTTGAGAAATGACAGGTGGTGTGGCCTTCTTGGAAACTTATATTACATGGAATGGGTTTCAAAAACCTACACCAGGTCCTCTCTCTCTCTGTCTCTCTGTCTCTCTGTCTCTCTCTGTCTCTGTCTCTCTGTCTCTGTCTCTGTCTCTCTCTCTCTAACTCTCTCTCTCTCTCTCTCTCTCTCTCTCTCTCTTTCTCTTTCTCTTTCCCTGAAGATAAGATGGTAAGCCTTTCGGGTACTGGTCCAGCACCATTCCCACTTGGCTCCCACCAAAATTATAATGGCCTGATCTTCTACAAGTCTATGCAGTCTCCCAGATAAATGCTTTCATAGCCTTGGTCATAGTTTCTGTTACAGCAATAGAACAACAATATTATTTATCTTGGTTTACTGAGAGCATAATGTTAGGTCTCAGCAGTAGAACTTGTATGTTCAGCAACATAATTATCACGTAACATAATCCTCTAATAATGTACACATGGATAAAAATAATAATAAGACCACATTAATTCTATCACTACATCAACTGTTATTTGTCAGATACTCAAGAACAAACCAAAAGGTTATCCTTTGAAACACTACTTTTCCAGAAATGCTGACACAGGCAAAGAATAATTTTTAATAACAATATTTTAATTACAATGAGAAAGACTTGTTATCTCAATTTTTATGCAAAAGGTAGCTTGTCTTACATTTTTGACTTTACAGTGATGTAACATGCTTACATGTGGTATGATCCTCACATGTGGGAAGGTGGGAGCAGACGAGTTTTCGGTCAGCCTTGATGTCAGAAGAGGGACGATCCAACACATTATAGTTCATTGTGATTTAAACATGATATTAATTCTCATTTGAGATATACATAACTTCACTACAAATACTTTTTTTAAACGTTTGTCTGGTTACAGACCATTGTTAATATGCTAGGAGCACATTTCAACCTAAAGCTGTTTTAAATACATTACGTTTATGGCACATTTCAATTGGTGATTACTTTATTAGAATGATTCCTGCATAAAGTCAGCTAGAGATTCATAAATTACATAATAAGAAAAAGATTAAATTTGGATAGAATATATTTTAGTTTAATCTCCTTGAAAATTGCTTTGTGAAATATTAAAAGCTAAGCATTATTTTAAGGTTGTATTATTTTTCCAATACCTGGTAGTTAAAATATAATTTTTTCTACATATAATGTAATATTTTTCTCATATGTCATAAAAAGTAAATAAAATCTATTTATAGATTCATAAATCCATCCTAGTCAGCCAGATATGCCTGAAGCAACAATAAACACAATATTCTATGTGCATAAAAATGACATGAATCACAGGATGCTAGTCAGTCTCTAAGGCACACAATTAGAAATGATCAGAATTAAATGCTGCTCATTTTCATTACATCATAACCTGAGAAGAAACCTGGAATCCATATGTTATTTAAAACCTGGGTAAACAATTATTTATGTCTGGAACAGCAGCACTTTAGCTTCATGATTATAGACAGCATTTTCATTATGCTGTGTCTGTCAAACATGTATCTGGTGTGTAACTGGCATGTATCTCCATTCCCATAGCAATATTATCGAAATACTACTGAATGTCTCACTGAAAATAAATACGTTTGCATCTAGGCACTGGTGTGAGGGGGTAGAGAGATGGGAGGCTGGAGGTGGGTATTCTGACTATTCTTGGGGAGACTTGACCAGATGTCTATACACACTGGACAGGATACCAACAACAAACCAAAGAAACCGTGAGCCCCAAGAGGAATTTGCTGAGTCAGTGAACTTATTGTGGTTCTTGTGGGAGCATGTCTGCATCAGTTCAGCCACATCACTAAAACCATCACAGCTCGTGTGAGGATGAATGAGAGCCACATGTTCAGTTTTCACAGCCAACTTGCACAGATCCACCAGAGTTCCTTTTCCCTAGCAGTTAAGTATCAACTTTAAAATCTTATTGCAGATGCCAAGAAGTGCTTGCTGATACAGCCTGATACAGCTGTCTCTTGAGAGGCTGACAAATACTCTTTACTGGTTTAGTCCCTGGGAACTCTGAAGGTTCTGGTTTGTTGACATCGTTGTACTTATTATGGGTTGCAAACCACTCAGCTCCTTCAATCCTTTCTCTAGCTCCTCTAGGGATCCAGTGCTCAGTCTAATGGCTGGCTGCAAGCATCCACCTCTGTAGCCTAAAACAATCGCCACTCATTCTCAGCAGCTTTACAGAGGCCCTGCAATAATGCTACCCACTGGATAAAAAAATAAAATGTAAGTATTTATTCCATGGTTGAGGTTAGGAGCATCTGTAATCTGTGAATGATAAAAACATATATACATAGAGTTGAATTTAGCAGGCCTATCATTTTTGACTTAACAAAGCAATAGTAATTGTCTGCTGAATGCAGCCATGACTTAGGACATAGGCCTATTTAGCCATACACAGGTCTATTTCTTGGTTTACAAAATAAAACATGTATTCCCTATATAAAAATAATTTTTAATTTTCAGGTGTTAAGTCATCTCAAAGGCTTTCTGTTGAATAAGCACAACTGTTCTGGTTCTTTCTGAACTCTGGCTAGCTGTTTCAACTCAGCTGTTCTGGTTCAACCTCCTCCCAAGCTAACTGATTCAATCTGACTCCCCTCAGCTTCTCACTCAATTGCTCTGGTTGACCTCATATAACTGGCAGTATGTTCTAATCGTCTGGCTCCTTCTTATTCTCTGGCTTCGACTGCCTCTGCTGACCTACACTCAACTGTATGATCCCACAAACAAACCCAACTCCACTGCACTGTTGTCACTGCACTGATTGAACAAATGTGAAAACTCCCCTCTATGGCCTCTTTCTACATTCTCTTGAATAGCCTTTTTTTCCTGGGCTGTTCTTTTGAGTGTTGGGCATATCCTATTTGCCAAAGCACTCTCTAATTCATCACTTTTTCTGTACCTCTATTAGAGGTCATTGTTAAGGATTAAATAAAGGTGTGTACTAAGGCTATATCTATGTTCCAGCCAGAGTCACCATGTTGCTGGATTAAAATTCCTCTACATCCATGCTTTGGTGAACATCCTAAATCCAATTGAAAAGTGGTTGGTTCAACTCATGACAGTCATAACAATATTGTTCCCTGTACGTTACTGTTTCTGGGCTTGTTAGTACATATCACACATGTCCATAACAGAGACCAAACATTCTTCCGAGATGCCCTGTATAGCACATCCCAGTATGACCAAAGGAGATTCCATCTTAGTAGCTGCCTAATTTTTCCATGAAATTCCATGAAAGTTTGCAATACCTTTAGCATAGGGTTTTACTACTTTAACTTTGGCAAGCAACCAACAACAGATGATGAAATTTTTGATCATGTGAAGGGCTTCAAGAACTGTCCTTACCACAGAGTTATATGTGAATAGCACACTGTGATGAGAAAATCTTTGCCAGTTAACTTTAGGGCTGCACGGGTTTCT